>NW_015167534.1:829669-943220 GCF_001447785.1 Gekko japonicus | reverse complement strand
ACTTCTTCGACGCCGAGTGCTTCGATGTCGATGGTTCGGTGTCGATCGCCTCACGCTGTGTAGAAGACTGACCTTCCATTGCGGGTGCCGGATTGAGGGCTGACTCCAAGAGCGCCACTTTAAGACGAGCAGCTCTATTCTTCTTCGTTTGATTGCTGAACTTAGCACAATGTGGACAAGTCTCTGGCTTATGAGATTCGCCCAAGCAGAGGAGGCAAAAACTATGTCCGTCTGGGGGTGCCAATTTGCTTCCACAACGCTTACAGCGTTTGAAAAAGCCCCACTTCTTTCCCTTTTTTTCGGGGGGGGGGGGGGAGGAAAGGCTAAACAGCCTGGAAAAAATCACCTCAGAGACCCGAAGGTCTGAGGTAAAAATCCCCTCACCAAAACGAAACTACAAAGTCCTTTTTTTTTTTTTTTTTGAATAAACACACAAAATAAGAAATAAAAAGAGGCGGTTCCTTAAAAGAAACCAAAAACAAAGTACTGAGAGCAAAAAACAGCGATCCGAACGGAGCGAAGTAAAAGAAGTCCTTCCAACGCGGCGGTAGGAAAAGAACTGGTGGGATGTCCGCGCCCGCCCCCTTGGGCATGCGCAGTGGGTCCTGCGCTTGCCTGAGGGGATGGGCGCGAAAATCCTTGTAGAGAGCTTGCTACAGCACCGATTTGATCCAGCGCAGGCGCACTAGACCCATTGGTGTGAAGCACAGAGACCACGAAGAAGATCTGCTTTATTCTCTCTAACAAGTGTGCTGTAACTTCAGAACCCAGTTTGATCATTCTTTTCTGCCCATAGTGGATTCAGTAACTGCAGTACATTCTTAGTCAGCCAGCAAGACAGTAGAGACTGCAAAAGATAAGCTCTTCCTCTGTCAGGAGGCAGGCTTGGCAAATCTGATGACCCAGTTATTCAAGACAACCTTCCCAGGGCTGGACCTGTCCTCTATTGGAAAGCAGGGTAGCTTTGCAGTTCCTGAGCTTGGGCAGAATCAGCTTATTCAAAACAGCAGCTTTTGTCAGCCAGCCTGTGTCCCCTCTGCATCTAATGTGCTTAGGCATTTAGATGGGGGAAGTACTATGAAGATCCACTCTCTGAGTGTGGACCACTATGGCTTCTAGTCAGATTTTTGTTCTTGTCAGCCTCTGCTCTTCTCTGCCCCCCCCCCAACTGAGGCAAGGCATGTTCCTGATAGAATAGGACCTTCAGTAATGCTCAGCCAAGTCTCCTTATTTCTTCATGTCCTGTATCACACTGATGGGCTGATCCCAATTTGACCCACCTGATACTCTCTCCAATAATAGGGTAAATCCACTGAGGATTTTACAGTGAATTCCTCTCCAAGTTATAAAAGTTGTGGCTGCAATATTGAGCCAGAACTAGAAGGATAAAGCTCACAGACAGGAGTGGGGGTGGCTGTCCATAGATTCTCTCCTCTTAAGGTCCTAAACCAGGAGCTAGTACTTAAGGAGGCAAAACCAGCAAGGATTTAGAATCACAGAATCATAGAGTTGGAAGGGGCCATGCAGATCATCTAGTCCAACCCCCTGCCCAGTGCAGGACCAGCCTAAAGCATCTCTGTCAAATATTCGTCAAGCCTCTTCTTGAAAGCTGTCAGTGAAGGGGAGCTAACCACCTCTCTAGGCAGCTGATTCCACCTTTGAACCATCTGACCGTGAAAAAGTTTTTCCTAATATCCAGCCAATACCTTTCTGCATGTAACTGAAACTCATTGCTTCGGGTCCTATCCTCTGCTGCCAACTGGAACAGCTCCTTGCCCTCCTCCAAGTGACAACCTTTCAAATATTTAAAGAGAGCAATCATGTCCCCCCTCAATCTCATCTTCTTTCCCAAGGCCCTTAGTCTTTCCTTGTACGACTCAGTCTCCAGACCCCTGATCATCCTCGTTGCTCTCTTCTGCACCCTCTTGATTTTGTCCACATCCTTTTTGAAGTGAGGCCTCCAGAACTGCACTTAGGACTTCAGGTGCAGCCTGACCAAGGCAGTATACAGAGGGGCTATGACCGCCTGCGATTTCGATGCTATGGCCGTTTTAATACAACCCAAGACTGAATTTGCCTTTTTTGCCACCGCATCACACTGACTGCTCATATTTAGTTTACAGTCCACTCTTACCCCAAGATCTCTTTTGCATACACTACTCCCCAGAAACGTATCCCCCATCCAGTATTTGTGCTTGACCTTTTTGTGGCCCAGATGTAATACCGTGCATTTATCCTTGTTGAATTGCATCCTGTTCTCTAGAGTATTCAAATCTTGTTGAATTTTAACTCTACTTGGGTGTTTGTTACTCCTCCCAATTTGGCATCATCAGCAAATTTAATGAGTAGCCCTTCTACCCCTTCATCTAGATCATTGATAAAAAATATTTGCCACCATTCCTGGTGCTGGAGATTCTTTTAAAGGGCTATGCCATCAAGTTATGTATTCCAAAAGTTAGGGTTACTGCATGATTTATTTCTCAAATCCTTTGAAGGAATTGTCTAGTTTTAGCCAAAGAAGCCTCATCTACTCCTGTTGACAAAATCCCTGTGAAAGGAATGAGACTTTGATGGCAGAAGTAATGTTTTTGCTTCATCTGGCATTCCCTCAATGATCCCTCCTTCCTAACCAAGGTTTTAATTGCTGTTTTTATGCTTTGTTCGTATTTTAATGCTGTTTTTGATTTGTGTTGGGGGGTTGGTTTTAATGGTTTTAAAATGTGATTTTATCATGTATGTTTTAAATTGCTAGCTGCCATGGTGGCCATAGTAAGTGCAGAAAGGTGGGATACAGGTTTTGTAAATGATTTTCAGTCAGAAAGGGACATGGAGTCCTTGGCTTTCAAATAAGAGATGTTAAAATGGCTAGCCCCTGGCCATTTCAGATCCAAGCTGGCCTCTCTCCCCAGGGACGGTTCACTCAGCCTTAGCTGAACAAGTCTGAAATTTGTGAATGATTAGGGAGTCATTCAGCAAGCAAGCTACAACCACACTACAACAATCAGTAGAGTTTTCTCTGTTGGAACTTTTCCATATTTGACTTTTCTAAGGGAGTTCCCTTACATTCTCCAGTATTGGGTTACCAATACATAAATGATTCGTGTTTGTAGCTCTGAAACCCATTCTGATAATAGAGCATTCATGCAAGGCTGTGTCACAGTTGACCCTCAACTCTGCCAGTGGGTTTTGTGAATTGGGACCCTTTCCATTGTGAAAGAACTATGAAGATGGACAGCAGTGTTCTGCACACTGATCTGTTTATATCAGAGATAGATATATAGATTTATTTGCTTCACTGGATTTGAACTAATTTTACAGAATTTCTGCCCCAGTCTTCCCTGCACAAAAGAGAAATTGTGGATATGTGGTATCCCCTACTGGCTTTATATAAGGTCACACAAATTCTGGCATTTTAAAGGGCATGTTTGCATCCTGCAGGACTGGCTACCAAGGGGCAAAGGTTATTGGATTCACAGTTGTCCGGGGGGGGGGGGGTCATAGAATACATTGCCTTTCAGTTGCTGTGCCAATTTTGTAGCCACTCAAGTTACTTTTGAGCATCAAACGCTCTCTAAAGTAAGGCTGTCTCTTAGACCACAATCTCTGCATTGATAAATCTTTACAGAATATACTGTTTCTCCTGGGAGTGGTTTCACCACCAGGTACTTTCAGGATTCATGTAATGCATAGGTGAAGGTGTAGAATGTTGGGGCATGGACAAGTGAGAAATTGTTGACAGTGTGAAAGAGGAGTTTTAAGGGGGATCTGAGAAGACAGGACGAGAAGAAAATGATTGGCAACACATCAAAATTCAGCAAGAAGGAAAGTTGTTACGTGGCAGGAAAGCTGAAAGACTGAAGATGAAGGGGACATGTGAAGGCTGCCATTCAGCAGTTGACATTCAGACTGAGTGATACATTTTGGGTTTCTGTTAGATGTTTAAATACATTCAGTGAAGTAATATAGTTAGCATCCTCCAGTCTGTTTGCCTGTTACATCTTTGGGATGTAGGCATGGATACTACTCTTGCTTTACTGTATGCTATTACATTTAAATCCAGTGGCTTATTATGAGATTCCTGTTTGCTCAACAAGTAAAAGAGCAAGAAGATCCAAACAGTACTTCCTGGAAACGGGGGTAGAAAAGCATGATCAAATTTGCAGAGGTTCCCATTACTTTGGACAGCTAGTACTTGACCCTAAGGAGCTCCCACTATCCTGTCATTTTTGTGAGGTCACTGTTTGCCCATGTTTGGGTGCTTGAAATTTAATTTTGCCTAGACTTTTTAAAAGTGATTGCTTGTTGGCAGAAGGCCTTTTGTAAAACTGGGGGGGGGTGTTTCTCTGTGGATTGGATGAGTTTGCTGTTTTTCTTCTGTATGGACAACAGAAACTTTGTACTAGCTCTCCTTTCAGCTAAGCAGAAGGGAACATCATGGTAAGCTGTTCTGACATCGAAGAGATCTGGAACACAAATGTATGTTGTGACTTTGGGGTAGTTACTAATGAATGGCAAATGTCTTAGATTCAATTTTAAGAGTGTTCTATAGAAGTAACTTCAACGCCAAATTACAAATCTTAATTTCTATATTTTGAGATTTATATTCTTAACTTTGTATTACTCTTTTCAGATCAACATAACAGATATTTGTCTTTTCCCTTTTTTATAGCCAATATCTGCTTCTGCTGCTTACATTTTGGCTGAAGTGTGTCGTGATAAATATGATACCATTATACCTCTTGTACGATTGTTGCTTCATCATCATAAACTAGTACAGTTTATCACTGCAGTGGCAGAATTAGAACTGAAGGATACCCAGTAAGTGTTTGATTTTTTTCTTCTCACTCCACTCAATATTTTTATCTGCAGCGTGTGCAAATCTGCATGAGGCTTGTCATACAATCTTTTCTATGAAATTCTGCCAACAGGAATTGTAATTTTTTTGGCAGAAGATTAAAAGGTATATGTGCTTTTCCCTATAGTTCTGGGTAATTTTATTTCATCCAGCACTGTTTGTCATCTTCACTTTATTTGATATTCTCGGTATCTATATATAAGGCAAATCATGTTGTCTTTTTAAAAATTCTTGTTCATATTTTAAAATGGCATTATAGAAGTTTACAAGTAGCACAATGGATTATTATTGGCTCGCTATCTGGACTCTTACAGCTATGGTTTTAGAATGTTGTTTTATTGTTAGATTTATGTTGTGACCCGCCCTGAGCCCACTTGCGGGAGAGGACAGGATATAATAAATAAAAATATATAATAAGTGTGTTGGGAAAAGAATACATCAGATGATGTGTGTTCTGTTTTTAAAAGCTTGCTTTAATAGTGAATAAATCTGCTTTTCCTATTGTTGATTACAATCAGTTGTGCTTATATTGCACAGAATGGCTTTTTGTGTATAGTTCAATATAGAGATAACTTGAAGCTAGACAATCATTTGGCACTGTTTGAGTATAGCTTTGCAATATTAAAGATTAATTTTAAAAACTTTCTTAATACTGTATAAAAGTTTCTGGAAACTTATCAGCAGAAACTCTCTTGTTTATTTTAAGACTTCTGTCCTGAACATTTATTCAATTTGTATTACAGAGAAGCGAATACGATCTTCAGAGGAAATTCTTCAGTTACTCGATGCCTGGATGAGATGATGAAAATAGTGGGAAAGCACTACCTGAAAGTTACCTTAAAACCAGTTCTAGATGAGGTATAGAGTATTATGCTTGGTAGTGTATTGGGTATGCTGAAAAAAATCTCAAGTATATGTATTGTATTTCTAGTCTGCATATAAAGCCTGGATCGTATCCTGATGCTCATGATCCCCATATCAGAATCCTCTTAATAAAGCATCTCTTCAACTACAGCTGCTTTCTTTCCTGTATATTTTAACATCTGTTGAAAGCATATTTTTCTCCTGTCTAGAAAATGTCTGTTCTCCTCACTAACAAAATGAATTTGAAGGGATGAACTCAATAGCAGTTTGAGGACCTATGTGGGCAACTGTAGTTTCTGTTGTATTGCCCAGTTATTCAGGACAAGGTTATTTCTTACTTATCAGGCAGTGACAAGAGCCACTCATTTTTGTGTATAAAGGCTGCTTCATATATTGCAGAAATCTGTGGTTGCTGTTATACATAAAAGGCATTGCTATGCTGGTCAGGAAAAAGTTCTTGGCAGCCTCCAGGAGAATGTAGTAATATTGGCTTTCCACATAATTGTTAAAAATGACAACATTTGTTTGGAACACTTGGCATGGAGGCTGTGTTTTTGAACAGCAAGCATACTGTTTGCACATGATGAAGGCTATTGATGGCTGAAGAAGACTTGCCTGTGTAGGTGGTTGGAAATGTCTACTCTGTGCTGTCCATGTATGCATGCACACCTCATGTCCATATGACAGCATTATCTCCTGACCTTCCACCCATCTGTATCTATAGTTCAATAATGGGGGGGGGGGGAGAGCTGGAAACAAAGGATCTCCTCCATCTTTTGTACAGTATTGGAGGCTGTCACTAATAGTTGGTAATCAGAATAATGGTTTACAAATTATTTAACTTTACCACCTGAAGTCAGGTCACATACCATGAGGGAAAAAAAGTTTGATTATAGATGTAAAAGATTCTTCTTGTGGTTGTACCTCTGCAACATAAGAAACATGGAAGGAAGAAACTAGGTGAATGGACGTAATTCCCACCCTGACAATGTTTTGGATTAAGACAGAGTTCCCTTTTGTTCTCTTTTTTTCCATTCAAGTATGAAGAATTTGTCTTGAATTATGGGGAAAATGGAATATAAATATTAAAGGAAAGAAAGCTAGAAATCAGAAGAAAAAGTGCATGTAAAGCACAGCTGAGCTGACACAGTGGATAACAAAAGAAGGAGGATAATTCCTCCTTCAGATATTATTCATCGTATTACAAAGTGGTCACACTTCCATATCAACATAGTAATACAAAAAAAAATTTAACCATCTTCAAGAATGGAAAGCTCCAGCTGATTTTTTTTTAAAATTCTAAATTATTTAAAATATTCCATATGTAGTAAATAATACCATGCAGGTTTTTTTAGGGAACAATTGACTCTAACCTTTTTCAAGCCATCTAATTAGACTAACAGCTGGTATGTATAAATCTAAAGATTTCACAGGGACTTGAGTCAGTCTATTCAACACTGAAATGCCACGATGAATATTAGAAACTTTTATGGAAATGGGACAAATGCTCTGTAGCCTGCCTTGCCAAAAGCTAGCAACAGTAGGCCTTGGCACAGTTATCATAGGATGGGAAGGCGTTGTTTTTCTTCTCATCTCCAGCCCAGTAACCAATCAAAACTATATTTTTGTTTCAGATATGTGACAATCCTAAGCCTTGTGAAATTGATCGCCTGAAATTGAAAGAAGCTGAAAATACTGAAATTCACAAGGTAATTAATTTTTTCCAGTTTATACTTAGAAGCTTATATCAGTAGCTTATATAACTTTACTTGGAAATAGTAATGTTTGCTGTTGGTAACAAATAAGATTACTAAGAACCTTTTCTTCCCCTTGCTTCATTATTTTCTCTTTGCCAAGATGTTCTGTTTTAACTGCTTTATGTAGAGCACTGGATTAATAACTGAATTTATGTGGAATTGTAGAAAGACCTTATAAATTTGAGATCGGATCCTAGCAGCAAGCAGTCCATTATGTGGCTTTGGAAGTTGCTCCTACTCAGTTCTTTGATAAAGTGGGGATACTAGTGACATGAGAGAAATTATATACCACATTGTACCCTAAAAGTAGTATGGATGTGTAATATCTGTCATTATTGATGTATTTGGTCTTAGCTGGTAAGTTAATAACCCCTGACTGCTGTGTAAGTGGTAAACATTGACAAATAGTCTCCATCTCATCAAAGTTTTGCTGTATGATAATTTAATATGCAAGAATCAGCAATAAAATATTAGCCCCAAACCTAGTTAACATCAATCAGAGTTAAAATTCAGTGATTCCATCCAGTTGGCTTCACAAACAAATGAACCACTTTTAAAAACTATGGCCTGGCCAAAACATACAAAATGTACATACAAAACATATAAAACTATCTATACTAGGAAAGTTTCCCCAAATGGGGCGCTGCCATGGGAAAGGCCCTCTCACTTGTGGCCAGCCACTTAACTTGGGGCACACAGAAGGAAGAGACTGTTCAGAAGATCTTATGGGAGGAGATCTTGGTCCCAGGCCAGTTAGGGTTTTAAACTTAATAATAAGCACCTTGAAATGTGCCCCAAAGTAAATAAATAGCCAATGAAGTTCCTTCAGCATTGGCATAATGTGGTCTCCTTAATGAGCTCCAGATAATCTAACTGCCACATTTTGTATTAACAGGAGCTTTCAAACTGTTTTCAAAAGGAGCTCTGTGTAGAGCTCATTGCAGTAATACAGTCTGGATATGGTCATTGCATGTATCATTTTGGCCAAATCATGCTCCTTAAGAAATATTGCGGCTGGTGTAGCAATCTAGAGTAGGCAAATCTTTGTATATATGTGTATGCCAGAAAGTTTCTGTATGTTTTAAGAGTGTTTTAGGGCTCTCTTACTATAAATTGGTGTCTGATTTACTTTGCCATGTTTCACAGGTTTTTATTTGAGAAAGGGGACCATGGGTTGGATCCAGACTATAGTGGCTGTTTCTACTGATTTCCCCCTTTCCACTGCAGACCCCCTTCATGTTATTGCTCAGGGTCCCCTGTTCCCCAGGAACAGCATTTCATGGTAATCAGTGTGCTGCAGTGGGAAGGGAGAGGTATGTTCTGCCATTCAAAAATTCAGTCTGGATCCATACCCAGCTCTAAAAATTCTTGATGAAAGTAGAATAAAACCCATAATACTTCATATGATAAAACTCATAGGTTTTATATAGTCACAACTTTCTGAAATTGTTCTTGCAGGAAAACTTACGCAACTATGTCGATAAAGTATTCAGTACAATTGTACAGTCAAGCATAAGTTGTCCTACAGTAATGTGTGATGCATTCTGCTCTCTGAGAAGTTTGGCTGCTAAAAGATTTCCCAGTAAGTATGCATTTTTTGTTTAGAATTGGTGTAAGACCTTACTAAAGTCTGTTGAAGTTCATGAAAATTTTACCATTGAATTGAATCTGGAAACTGAAATGGCTGAAGCAGCAGCTTGTATTCTGCAGCTCTTGAATGGTTTTTTAATATGCATAGCTGTCTAAAGAAGCTAGCCTTCTTTAGACTACATATAAACCATACGTGTTTTATCATTAGATACTATTGGACATAATAGAATCTGCATACTTACTGAATCAAAGCACCAATATGCAAAAGTGCAGACTTGGAAAAAAAAGATGCAAAAGAAATGGACTATGGAAAAATAGATGGTGCTTTAAGATGTTTTAATGAATAATATTTTGAACTGCTGCTGTGTAACTGTTGATTTACTTACCTTTGTACAATTGTAGCAGGTAGTTTGTAGAAAAAGTAAAACATTGCTTCTGCATATACTGTATGCAGCCGCCAAACAGAATTGCCCTTTTTATAGATGAAAGCAAATAGCTCTGTTTTGAAAGCCACTAGAACAGTGTATTTCTTGAACAACAATGGTTGACACATGGCACATAATATATGGCAACACATCTTCCATCATAACCATACTGTCATTTCATGCTAACTGCTAATTCTTGCCTATTGACATTGAGCTGGATCCAGACTACATCACAAATTGAGTTCTGCTTGCAGAACACAGCTTTCCTGCCTCTTTCCTCTTGCTACAGCCTACTACACCCTCCAGCATGCTGCTCCTCAAGACTCAGAGGAATCACTCAGAACAGTGCTGGGCACTAGGTGGAGTGAGAACTGGCAAAAATCCCACACACCCCTGTGGAGTGCCATTCCACCAGTGGAAAACAAGTTTTGGATCCAGTCCGATGTCCTGCTAAGGCTTTCGCTGTCTTCATTTCATACTAAGTTGTAGTACATTTTACATTTCATGGTTTTTCTCTGCAGATGACCCTCATGTACAGTATTCTGCAGTGAGCAGCTTTGTGTTTCTTCGTTTCTTTGCTGTAGCTGTAGTATCGCCTCATACTTTCCATTTACGACCTCACCATCCAGTAAGTTTTGATGATGTTCTGTTGAAACTTTGCAGGCAGTTTAGGAAGATATGTATGGGAATTAATTTAGTATTATAAGATGAAGAGAAAAAGCTAATAGCTTGCAGGCCACCAAGATTTACTAAATTAACACTAGGTAACTATCTCTATCAACGTTGCACTGTGCCATCGTCATGTTTGAAAGCACTTGCCACTAGGCGGGCAACTAGCGTAGCTGAAAATATCTAGATAGGTTACACTGATGAAATTCAAATGTATTACAGTCAAGACCAGCAAGGTTAAAATACAACTTTGACAACTGATCATGTTAACATATTTTGAAGCCTTTCCATTTTTAAAAGAAAAATGTGCTGAAGAGTGTAAGAAGCAGTGTCTCTTATTTTTGACAACTGATCTTGTCTGATAGCCTTGCTAAGAGCTTTGTAGGAAGTGCTAGTTGTGACAGTCTACGTCAGTTATATTTCTTTCTGAATATGTGCATAATACAGGAAGTGTGGCCTTTCAGGTTCATTCTCATATTCTTTTTCTATTATGAGCTGTCACCAAAATTGAATTGTGTATTCCAGTATAAATGCATTATAAAATGGTCAAGACAAGAGCAAGAAGACTGTACTAATAATTTCCGAAAGGAAAACATTCCAAAATACTTTTTTGTTGCTGTTCTTCATTGAATTATTGGTGTGCATTTCTTGGCTCAGTGGAGTTCCTACAGCATTCTTATGAAGAATGTTTTGTAGCAGAATTTAAAAGTTTTGGGATCCAAGATTTTACATTTAGCAAACTTTACTTAATATAGCAATGACTTGTCTTTAAATTAAATGACACTGAATAGTGCCAGTTGCTCTAGGATCTGGGAGCAGGGTGCTTTCAATGCTCTCAGCTCCACGCACATATGCACTGTTCCTATTAACTCATTTCCACCTATCCACACTGCTGTCTCTGCTCACTCTTGGCCCTCATGTCTTTGCTTAGTCTGCAAGACACTTGTTACCTAAGTATGGCAATGGTATGTCTCTAGTTAGCTAATTAGTGTAAGCCTTACTGAAGAGATGGTAATTTAAGTGTGTAGTATCAGTTGCTGCATTAGAAGCTGTGTTTAATACTAATTCCATTAGTATGGCATAAATTCATAGAGGTGTTAAGAGAAATATTCAAATATAGTATGTTCTAGAATGAATACTTGGAATTGTGTATGAAGTATAAGAAATAGTCTAATGTGCTCTTTAAATGTTACATTAAAACATAATAACCTTGATTACTCAGATTAAATTTTTAAATGTCAAAGTACTAGCTTCTAAGTGTCTAATACTAGCTATTAAACCAGCACATACTGTTAATGCCTTGATCACATATGAGACTTTGAGTTGTCTTTAAAAAGCTTTTTTTGTTCTGTACAGTTAGTTTACTTTTTTTTTTTTTGTAGAGAGGGGATATAGCAAATATAAATGTATGGAGCTGTCTTCCATTATGTGTGATCCTTTTGAGGCACATTTGGATGTAGTCTATGAACCACTGCTGTCTTCAACTCAGTGAAGCTTATGTGAGAGCCCTGTGTAAATCTTACTGCCATGGAGACTGTGTGCTTGGCAGATATTATTCTTTCATTATAACAGTATGATATCAGTTAAAGTATATTTGCTGGCCACATTCTTCAGTTTAACTCTGCCATCTTTGCTGTAAGCTATCCATTTTACTTATTCCTTTCCCTGATGCTACTTCTAGGATACACAGACATCTAGAACATTAACCCTCATATCGAAAGCCATCCAAACACTGGGGAGCTGGGGAAGTTTGTCCAAAAGCAAGCTAGTAAGTGTGTAATTATTCTTTTTTGTCCGTTTGTTTCTGATGTCATTTTGCTAAGTCTTACTGAAATACATCTTCTCTCTTCAGTCAAGCTTCAAGGAGTCATTTATGTGTGAATTTTTCAAAATGTTTCAGGAAGAGGAATATACTGAAGCTGTCAAAAAGGTATTTTATCTATGCATGTCTGAGTTTTTTGAAGTACACTTTTATTTATGTCACACTTCATCCAGGGAAGAGGGCCAGTAACCATTACTGGAGGTATGCCAAATAAAACAAAAAAGTCTTCACCCAATGGTGGAAGACACCAATAGAGGGAGACAGACAAATCTCCCTGAGGAGGAAGTCCCAAAGTTTTGGTGCAATGATCAAGAAAACCCTTTCTCAGGTTGCCACCTGCCTAGCCTCAGATGGTGGGGGCAATGGAAGCAGGGCCTCTGAAGATGACCAGAATGAATGGGTAGATTCATATTGGGAGGTGGTCTTTAAGGTATGTTGAACTTGGGCCATACAGGGCTTTAAAGGTCAGAAGCAAATTGGAACCCAATGTAGAAAGAACAAGACTGGAGTGGTATGGTCCCTAAGAACCACTCCAATCAATACTCTGGCCACTGCATTCTGTATCAACTGCAGCTTCTGGAAAGTCTTCAAGGGCAGCCCCACATGGAGCACATTACAGTAATCTAATCTAGATGTTACCAGAGTGCATGCACCACAGTAGAAAGATCTCTTCCACCCAGGAAGGGCCAAGGCTAATGAAAGGCATCTCTGGCCACCACTGCTACCTTTTTATCCAACAATTTATAGCCATTAGATAAACCCAAGAGGCCCCTTTCTCTCACAAGATGTTACCAATTTATACCCCATTGAGTTAACCCGCTGTTGGGTTATGTGTTAAAAATATAATACACCAGGGCTATTTTTGGGCAGGAATGGAGTTCCGGCTGGCTTCAGAGTTGGCCACACCCACTACAGCCAAAACATCTGCATGTGTGGCTACAAAGGGAAGGCCTGGAGAGCGACCCCCCCCCCAGCAACTCTGAGGCAGGCGGGCCAGGGGAAGCCCTGGAAGGATCGGAGAGGCATTTAAATGCTTTTCCATACCTTCCCCGGCCTGTCCAAGGGCCGGCTTGCCCGGGCAAGCCAGGGGAAGGCATGGGGAGTGGCCTAATATGCTAATAAGCTGCACTGTCAGGGGTGTGGCCTAATATGCTGAGTTTCTGCTGTTGGGTGTGGCCTATTATGCTAATGAGTTCCTGCTGGGCTTTTCTACAAAAAAAGCCCTGTAATACACTATATAATTAAAATCACAAATATGAAGGGAAAATACAGAAGAAGCTTTGAAAGCATAAATTAATAAAAGCATATTTTAGGGTTTAATAAAGGATGCTTATATTAAGTCTGAAAAATAACTTACATTTTTGTGTTACCCGTATTCAGTTTTTAGATGAAGTATCATCTACGGAAAGTAAAGAGCCAAATGTCATGAGTGAGCCAGTGCATCTAAAAGAAGGGTAACTAAAACATGAAACATTGTATATTGACCTATCATTTTTCTTAACCATGTGATTTTTGCCTGTTTTGGACTGCTTCCTTTGAAATAGCCTAGAGCCTCTGCTTCCCTGGCTATTAGGGGTGTGCTAAAAAAAAGTTGGTATTTT
This sequence comes from Gekko japonicus, assembly GCF_001447785.1. Lineage (NCBI taxonomy): Eukaryota > Metazoa > Chordata > Lepidosauria > Squamata > Gekkonidae > Gekko > Gekko japonicus. The sequence goes on along the minus strand of NW_015167534.1, from coordinate 929,637 downwards.
TCGGCTTCGGGTATATCAGACCCGGAAAATATTTGGTATTGCAAAATATATTCGGGCCTGATATGCCCAAAAGGAGGGAAGAGAGGCATGTTAAAATTACAATTCTGCAGGGCCTGCAAGACGGAGCTCTTCCACCAGGCATTCGACTGAGGAACTGCATTTAACAGTTCAGTATAAACTTAAGAGCCGGCACCCAGGAATTTATCACTGGCTGCCTGTGCTGTGCCTGTACAAATTATATTACAGAGTCTGGACAGCAGTTTTATAACCACTATGGTTAATATTCAAACTGTGTTCTCGCCATCCTATATGTAGCATTTTACATGTAGCACCTTATAAATGTTTTATGATTTTAATCTGTTTTAAGTGTTAATGTAAGCAGCCCTGAGCTTGCTCCAGTGGGGAGGGTGGGGTATAAATCTAACTAACTAAATAAATAAAATGCTTTCTTTCCCTTCCAAAGCCACTACAGCTTTCCTGGTCAATTTCACTCCTCACCAGTCAGCTGATTGGTTTAAGCCATTTAAACCTAATAGCAGACAGGCCATGGGAGTGAAACTGACCAGGGAAAGCCTCCTCTCTCCGCTTTCCCTTCTCTAGCATGCCTCCTTCGCTCCCTGAGCCTCTCTGCTGCTGTGGAGAGACTCGGGGAGGGAAGGGGGAACTCAGCGCAGCCATGTTTAAATGCCTTTCCTTCCCTCCCCAAACTCAGCATTTAAACATGCCTGCATTCTCTGCCAGCCCTTCTCCAGCAGCACTGGGGCAGCTGGAGAAGGGAAGGCAGAGAGAGGAGGCTTTCCCTGATCAGTTTCACTTCTACTGGCCTGTCAGCTGTTAGGTTTAAATGGCTTAAACCTAACAGCTGACTGGCGAGGAGTGAACTTTACTAGGGAAGCCACAGAGGACTAGAAATACCAAATAGGAATACTGAGAAGGCATTTATTGGAGGGGGGGTTTCAGTTCAGGGAAGCTGAATACACGCACCTACTGCCTGTTGGGGCACAAAGTCTCCCTGAAGCAGTAGCACTGCGGCTTAACATAAAGGTCTATACAAAGGAATATATTTTCACAGATGCATACACAGTACAGTGCCATGTTCTTGTATTGGTACAGGTGGATAGTCATGTTGGTTTGAAGCATTAAAACAAAGTTTGAGTCCAGTGGCACCTTTAAGACCAACAAAGTTTTATTCAAGGTATAAGCTTTCGTGTACAAGTGCACTTCTTCAGATGGACTCAAACTTTTTCATGTTTTTGCATTGTCATTGCCTGTTCTCTACCACCACACTTTCTGTAGATTAAAGATGGAAAGAGGTTACAATTTCTCAGAACTGTGATGTTTTTCATGCTTCCTCTTTTAAAACTGCTGATGAAGTGGAACAGGGTGAGCAAACCTATTCCTTTGTATCCAGGAAGAGCAGTATCTCCTATAAACTAAACCCATTTGAAAGACTTGCATTCTGTTCTCCCAGATTTCAGAAGGCTAACTAACAGTCTGGGACCATCCAGCTGCTGTTTGCTGCTATTGAGCTTGCTTGCTGTATTACATGGTGGTGGAAAGTGCCATCCAGTCACAACTGACTTATGGTGACTTTGTAGGGGTTTCAAGGGAAGAGACGTTCAGAGGTGGTTTGCTATTGCCTGCCTCTGCCTCATGACCCTGGTATTCCTTGAAGGTCTCCCATCCAGATACTAGCCAGGGCCAACCCTCGCTTAGCTTCTGAGATCTGATGAGATCAGATTATCACTTCCTTTTAATTGGTCTTTTTCTATTTTGCTTTGAATGTTGAATTAGGAAAATACTGGCATATAAATCCTTCAAATGAATTAAACTTTTAATTGACTTCCAGTTCATGCATTCACATGCCATCATGGATCCATTGCTATATACACTTTCAGTTAATGCTCCAGTTCTAAGTATCCTTAAGTGTTGTTTGGACAGTTGCCGATTCCTAGACAAGGTTGCCTTCTCATACATATAGAAATTGCACATTTTAAGTTGCATCCCTCTAATTTGGATGTGTTTGGCCTCATTTGGAAACTCTGAAAAAATTTTACACGAAAGAAAGTATCCCACATGTTTCTCTTTTGTGTTTTTTCCCCACAGGGAAATGTACAAAAGAGCACAAGGAAGAACTCGTATTGGGAAAAAAAATTTCAAGAAACGCTGGTTCTGTCTTACCAGTAGAGAGCTCACATATCACAAGCAACAAGGTAGAAGTACTGCTTTTTGTGATGCTAGTATTTCAAGTTATATAATATGGCCTGTCTGTTTGCAGATTTGTGTAAACTGTTCTTCTGTTGCAAGTTAATTGAGTTAATTACAGTATGTTGCTATATGATAGTGCCTTTGACCAGTGGTCTGATGCAGTATACCAAGGTCATTGTTGTCTACCCTGACAGGCAGCAGCTCTCCAGGGTCTCTCACAGAGGTCCTACATATTACAGTGTACCTGACCCTGTTAACGGAAGATGCTGTGGGCTGAATATGTGACCTTGTATTTGTGTTTAGATTAGACATAATGTAGTGTAATCTCCATTCAATGCAAAGGAGTATGAGTGCTGCTAATTCAGATCCTCCCTCTCTCCCATCCTTCATGTTGGTAAATAGGGATGGCACAAACTGGCTCACAAACTAAAGTTCTTGATGAATTTGGGCCAGTTTGTGGTTCACGACATGATGTTCATGAGCATCACTATCATCACGATTTGCCACAAACTTTTAGCACAGTTTGTGGGTGGTTTGTAAATGGCTACACTTTGCAGACAAACTGTCTCCAATCAGTCAACTTGTTTTCCAAGCAAAAGTGGGAGTGGAGTTCTCCAGCCTTCAGTTTCTACTGAGAGATTCTCGGGTTTGACCTTAGTCTATTGGAAACAATAGAGGATGGGGGCACTGTGGTGTGCTTGCTATTTGGGCGAGACTGCTTTTCCTTTAAACCACCCTCTGTGTATATAAACGTGGTAGTTTTCTGCTGCCACCAGGAATTAAAAATTAAATTCCAATTTCTCTCTCTTTTGGTAGTATGACCCAGGGTCTGGGCACTTCAGAGGACTATGTGGTCCTGAGGAAGGACTGTACTGATTTCTTGGATATGTTTAAACAAAAACTGATTTATTGAATAAAGAGCAAAATAGGTTTGTGGCTATCTTGAACTGTTTCTGGAAAAAGGAACTGGCAAGGTGTCACACACAGGCTCTCAGACACCAAAATTCCACGCTGACAGGCTTCTCTCTCTTATATAGGTAGCCACACTGGCTAAGCTCTTTGTCTTAGGCAAACAAGATAAAACAGTTGTCTAACCACACAGTTTAGACACTACTCGTTTCTTTGCCATATAGACTCTCTCACAAAACTTTTAGAGTCACACAGACCCTCTTCATAGCTCTTCCACACTTCACTTTCCAAAGACCCATACACTGAACTTTGTCATAAAACACACACACAGATTCCTCTCAAAACATCTCCTCCCACACTCAGTCATCAGCCAATCAAATCACACTTGTCTCCCTCTATCACTCTTCTTACAGTACTGCAGTCAAACTCAACATTTAAAGACACACACACACCAAAACATGGAATCATTACAGGCATCTTCTTTGGGGGGCTGTAATGTGGACCCCGTAAATCCAGTCCTCTCCAAACTTGGAGGGCAGGTAGAGGAGAGTCAGCCAGAGATCCCCTGTAAATTTGGTGTCTCTAGCGCGGCAGGGGGGCTGTTCTGCCACATCATGAGCTGAACTGGTTTGTTTACCCATGAAAAGTTTGTGGCGGTTTGTAGTTCATGAACTGGGCACGCCACGAACCCTGAACCAAACCATAGTTTTCCAGTTTGTGCCCATTCCTATCAGTAAACACAAGTTCAGTGGGGAAAAATAAGATTCTCTTGTTATGAGACAATCTTAGAAGAGATTGACCTAGCCTGTTTTATTGAAAGATGGCTGAATGACAGAAGTGGTTACAGTGTGTGACTTGAGCATCATCAACTTTGGTACTGAGGACAGAGAGGGAGTGTAGCTGTGGCCCACTGTCGGCCTCCAACTTTCAAAGATATCCAGGGTAAATTCTGTGTTTCTTCTGTTGGGTTCCACAGACATATAGAGAATTATCCTGGTGGTGTCTGCTTAACTGTTCAGCTGATGGTGCTCAATCAGCATGTATTGGAGGCCCCCATATTTATTTTCCAGAGAGACCAACTGCTCGGTGGAGACCTTATCAAGTAGCACTCAGGGCATCATGGGTGCAGTTCAAACTCTAGGACTGGCTCAAATTGTTTTGAGCCCTGAACACAAACAAAGGCACATTCTGGATTAACTCATCTGCTAAAGGCACATTTTATACATGATTGGCTCCCTCTGTAGGGATGGTGAATCCCTATGATCTGCTCTCAGACTCAAAAGACACTGTGAGTTTTGTGAATTCCCTGAAGATGCCCTCTTCTTGTTGTGGAATATAGGGTTGACAGACGCTATAGATGAGGCTGCTCTGCATCATCTGCTATTGCCATCCGTAGCATTCTCCCCAATCCCTCCCCTGCCCTACAGCAGAGCTGGGGCAAATTCAATTGGTTGGGCAGCATCTGGATTGATAGTGAAAGAAAGGACATGCTGTAGAGCCCATTGGAAGGCTTATGAGGCAGAAGGGGTGGTGACAAAGAAGTGCTTATTTCTTGCTACCATTGCTTGAGATGAGTCATGTCCTGGAGAACTCTTCTGAGTGTTCAAGGCCTGTTGGCTAGAATCCTCGGAGAATTAACCTTGATAATTTAGTGGGACATGCTTGTATGATTTTTGCTTGTAATATTGCTCCTATCTGGTCCAATTTGGACTCCATAAGGAAACATGAAGCTGCCTTATACTGGGTCAGACCACTGATATTTCAAGGTCAGTATTGTCTACTCTGCCTGCAGCAGCTCTCAGTTAGAGGGTTTTTCACATCACTTGCTGCCTTTCCTTTTAAAATAGAGGTGCAAGGGATTGAACAAGATCTGCATGTAGAGCAAATGTTTTCCCACTGGACCACAATCCCTCCATGTATCTTAATAATTCTCTTCGAGTCATAGAATCATAGAGTTGGAAAGGACCTCCAGGGTCATCTCGTCCAACCCCCTGCACAATGCAGGAAATTCACAACTACCTCTCCCCAAACACCCCAGTGACCTCTGCTCCATTCCCAGAGGATGGCAAAAAAATCCCTCCAGGATCCCTGGCCAAACTGGCCTAAAGAAAATTGCTTCCTGACCCCAAAGCAGTGATCAGCATTTCCCTGGCTATGTAAGAAAGGGCCACAAGAACTAAGTACTGATGCAGCCCTTGCCCTTCTTGCTCTCCCTCTCATGATCTGCCTAAGTTCACAGAATCAGCATTGCTGTCAGACAGTCGTCTAGCCTCTGTTTAAAAACCTCCAAAGTAGGAGAGCCTACAGCCTCCTGAGCAAGCCTGTTCCACTGAGGAACCACTCTGTCAGAAAGTTCTTCCTAATATTTAGCCAAAAAACTCTTTTGATTTAATTTCAACTCATTGGTTCTGGTCCGACCTGGGGCAACAGAAAATAACTTCGCACCATTCTTTATATGACAGCCTTTGAAGATGGTTACCATATCACCTCTCAGTCATGTCCTCTCCAGGCTAAACATACTGAGCTCCTTCAACCTTTCCTCACAGGACTTGGTCTCCAGACTCCTCACCATCTCTGTTGCCCTCCTCTGCACATATTCCAGCTTGTCTATATTCTCCTTAAATTGTGGTGCCCAAAACTGAACACAATACTCTAGGTGAGGTCCAACCAGAGCAGAGTACAGCGATACTATCACTTTGCGTGATCTGGACACTATACTTATTTATTTATTTATTTCATTCGATTTCCTATCCCGCTCACACACCCCCAGGGGCTCTGAGCGGCTTACAATTCTAATTAGTAACACATCCTAGTCTAGGGCCACATGTAAGTAGGGAGGTGAGAAACCTACCAGGCACCCTTTCTTCTGTAGCAGGTCTTTCTTTTTGCGGGGGACAGTCCCGGCGGCAGTCCTTCTACAGCGCTGGTCTTTGCACTTCCGTCTTTTTCCGGCAGTCATAACTCCAGGCCTGGACCTCTTCGCGCCTCCGCGCATGCTCTCAGCAGCCTCTGTCCGAGTCAACTTAAGTTGATACAGCCCAAAATCATATTTGCCTTTTTAGTTACCACATCACACAACTGGCTCATGTTCAGTGTATGGTCTACTAAGACCCCTAGATTCTTTTCACACATACTACTGCCAAGACAAGTTTCCCCCAACCTATAATTATGCATTTGATTATTCATACCTAAATGCAGAACTTTACATTTATCCCCGTTGAAATTCATTTTATTAGTTTTAGCCCAGTTTTCCAGCCTATCTAAAGCAAGATCATTAGCAGTGGTTATGATGGTTTGCTGGCTTATAGTAATTTGTTAATTATTTACACAGATAAGGAACCAATTTACAGTGTTCCAGTTAGAAACATCCTTGCAGTGGAAAAACTTGATGAGAGTGCCTTTAACAAGAAAAACGTAAGTTCTGTTTTGAAATACTTGCCAAAAATAAATATATTGTGCACAATATATATACAGCTAGTAGCTTAATGAAAAAGGGTCTTCGCTTTTTTCAGATGTTTCAAGTGATACATGTTGAAAAAACCCTTTATGTGCAAGCAAATAATTGTGTGGAAGCTAGTGAGTGGATTGAAGCTCTCTGCCGGGTAAGCAGATGCAACCAAAGGAGACTGAGTGTTTACCATCCCTCTGCTTTCTTGAATGGGAACTGGCTTTGCTGTAAGGCAACATCAGAGAACACAGTGGGTTGTACACCATGCACCGCGTAAGTAACGTCTTCAAAGAAAGGGATGTATATATGTCTTAGAAGTCACTGTAAAATAAAACAGATCTTACTTTCTAAGTCAGTGATTCCAGGCCTAATAAGGAAACATTAGTATGTTTAGAGGCTAGGCCACATGTCAGTCTTGTTTTTGAGTTTGAAATCCTTCCTCTCCTCCTTATTAGCCCTTATGCCCTGGTGTGTTGAACACCCACTCACGGTCAGATTTAGTTCAAAACGAAATGGTGATATCCATGAACGTGGAAACAAACTAGATGTCTACATCCACGGAGCAGCCTCTATCTACTCACAACTAAAAATCAAAGCAATACGGTCATCAACATTCGTTGGCTTAGATAGGGGTAGATTGTTTATCATGACCACCACAAGGTCTTGGTCTGTATCTCTCAGTATGACCTCAATATGAAAGCTGAAATCACCCAGAGTACTCAGCACTACCAAAACCAGTTCAGGGAGCCTGTCATATAGCAAGGTAGTACACCTCCAAATCTCTTAATTTTTTATACCCCCAAAAAAAGACACGTGTGGAAAGCAGATCTGTAGGCCATGGTGTAAGGTTTGGTCATGCTTGACCACCTTAATGAGGTGCCAGTGCGCTGTGAACTTAACTTCATTGCTGTTGTGTGGAGTTAAAACATCTCATCTTGTTTTACAGAGAAACATCTTGGCAATTAAAAAAAGAGCACAAACAGGTTCAGTGAGTGACTGATGGAGTTCACTTGTTGACAACTAGAAGACAATTATAATTGTCAGAGCCCCCTTTCCACTTCTTGACTGAAAACCTGCAGTTGCACCAGGCAGTGCTGATTGCTCCTCAGGAGCCCCAGTGCTGTTTGAATTCTCAGTTAGCTCTAAAGTGGGGAATTCACTTAGCTCTCAAGAATAGATTCTTCTGATTTCCCCAATTTAAGATGGCAGTGTAGCTGCATGATAGTTGCATTGAAGAGAATAAAGCAGAACTGGTAGAACATGGGAGGGGGAATCAGCCTTCCTAGACATGTGGATCAGTCTTCACAATTCTCTCTCCTCAGATCTTTTTTAATGTGCAGGATAGCAACTGCAGTATTAAGTCTTAGGCCTGACTCTTGTGGAAAATCTCTGCTAATGGAAGGGAACTTTATCATTGGGGTGGGGCTTCCCTCCCCTGCTGCTACAGCCCAAAATACCCCTGAAATGCTGCTCCTGTGGGACAGGGTGAGCATGGGGGTGTTGGTCTGCAGCATTAGAGGTAATCAGCAAAAATCATGCCCCGTTTTGGTTAGTGGGAATTTTCCATGGGTTCCCACTGTTACTTTGGTAATTCCCCCCCCTGAAATATTTACCCATTGTGACTTATTTGTGGGGTGTTTGTACCTCACTTTCCTTTAACATCATTTACTTTCTATAGCAGTATTATAGCCCACTGGAAGCAAGTTGATAATTTTGCCCTATGGCAGTCATTTTTTTCAAAATTCATTTTTTAACCTCCTATATAATGTCTAGTGTGAAAAACAGGTTGCTTACCTGTAACTGATGATCTTCGAGTGCTTATCTGTGCATCCACACCCATGGGTTTAGTGCACCTACACTGAACCTGTCGGTATTGTAGAAAGCTCTAATGGATTTTCATGCCAGCTCCTCAGGCATGCGCAGAAACCACAACCATGCATGCCCAGAGGGGTGGGGCATGGACATCCCACCAGTTCCTTCTGACCGCTGCAAACCAGATTAAAATGAAAGCATGCCTGGCAGCACAGGGGAAGGATGGGTGGGCAGTGTGAATGCACAGATGACCACTTGAAGATCATCAGTTACAGGTAAGCAACCTATTTATCTTCAACGTGGTCTCTGTGCTTCACACCCATGGGAGAGTAGCAAGCAGTAGCCTACCTGGAGGAGGGTGCTGGCAGGCTGTCAATGCGAAGTGGCAGAAAGGATAAGGCGACCCATCTCGGTCCGTCTTGAAGTTCGAACATCTAATGCATAGTGCTTGGTGAAAGTATTTTGTGTCGCCCATGTAGCCGCCCTGCAAATGTCTGTAAGAGAGACACCCTTGCGGAAGGCCGTGGACATCGTTACAGCCCTAGTGGAATGTGCACGAATCAGGCCAGGGAATGGGCTTTTGGCCAAAAGGTAACAAAGGCAGATGAGTTCAACGATCCATCTAGAAAGTCGTTGAGCTGTAATCACAGTCCCTGTCCTATGCGTAGCGTAGGCCACAAACAAACGTGGACTTTGCTGGCATTGTTTTGTTCGGCTTAAGTAAAATAGAAGAGCACGCCGAACATTCAATGTGTGAAGAAGGCGTTCTTCGTCAGTTCCAGGAACAGGAAAAAAGTCTGGCAGAAACACTTCTGCCTGCTGATGGAACTCAGATATAACCTTGGGAAGAAAGGAGACATCAGGCACCAACCGAACACCATTTGCTAAGCAACAGAGATACGGTGGGTCATGTCGAAACGCAAGGCAACCAGGAAAAGTTACGGCAACCAGGAAAACCGTTTTCCAAGCGCGATGCTTCAACTCACAAGTTGTGAGCAGTTCGAAGGGTTTTCTAGTGAGCTGACATAAGATGAGGGGGAGATCCCACATCTGAGCAGGCCATTTAATCGGAGGGTACAAGTGAAGAAGACCCCGTAAAAAAGGCTTGGACAGTGGGTGGCAGAAAATGGAAAAACTGTCCATCCAGTCATGAAACACAGAGATGGAAGATAAGTACACTCTAATGGAAGAGTGCGACAGCCCGGCGTCAGCTAGGGAGAGCAGAAATTCAAAAATGCGTGGCAACACAGCAGTAGAGGGTGAAGGTTGCGACGCTCCAAGGAAAGAACAGAATTTGTCCCATTTGTAACTGTAAGATCTGCGGGTGGAGGCTTTACGGGAATTAAGGAGAACCTCTACTACACGGTCAGAGAAGCAGGTGGGAGCAGCCTCCAAGCAGTTAGTTTCAACCTCGGTATGTTGTGGAAGAGAAGTGGACTGTCCAATAGTAGAAGGAGGTCAGGAGCTGCTTGGAAATGGTAATAACATCCTTTGGCCAGGGCCAATAACACTGGGAACCTGGGTTGCCTTGGCCACCACGGAGTTATAAGGATGCAATTAGCTTTGTCCACCAGAATCTTCCAAACTACGCTGGTAAGAAGAGGTGGGGGGGGAGAGGTACAGGAAGTTGTGAGTCCACAGGTAATGGAGACCGTCTCCTAAGGAGAGTGGGTCATCTCCCCCCCCCGGCTGCAGAAGTGAGGACATTTCCTGTTGGCTCTGGTCGCGTAAGCGTCGACTTCTGGGAACCCCCAGAGATGGAAGACTGGTGCAAGGTATGTCCAATTGAGCTCCCAATTGTGGAGAAGAACATGGCCTTGACTGAGGAGATCCACATGAACATTCAGGGAACCTGGTATGTGGGTTGCGGAGAGAAAGATATCATTCTCTATGCACCAGTCCCAAAGCTGAAGTGCCAGATAGCAGAGACAATGGGAGACTGTGCCCCCTTGGCAGTTGACATAACTGAGCGCAGTAGTATTGTCCGTTAGGACGGCTACACACCAGCCCTTTACCAGCTACAGGAAGGCCCGCAGGGCGAACTGTATGGCTAGGAGCTCTAAATAATTTATATGGCGGCGTAGAAGATGAGGAGTCCACTTGTCGCCGATACTGAGACCTCTGAGGTGGGGGCCCCAGCCTCACTGAGAAGCATCTGTTGTTAGAGTTAGTTGCAGGGCTGGGCAGTGAAAGGGAGCCCCTTGAAGCAAGTTGGAATGGCAGCCCCACCAAGATAGTGAGTCTCTGACATCTTGTGGAGGAGAGAGAAGAATGGATTGGGACTGAGAGCCTGAGCGAAACTTGCAAAGAAACCACAACTGAAGCTGCCTCATCCTTAATTTGGCAAAGGCAAGAACCGCAGTAGTTGCAGCCATGAGTCCAAGGAGACGCTGAATTTGGAGAGCTGATGATGAAGGGAGCTATCGAACTTGTCACGACCAAGTGACGATGGTTATCGCTCTGTCCTCTGGAAGATTAGCTTGAAAGGCTACGGAATCCAGAAGGTTCCTTATGTACTGGACCCGTTGCGATGGGTGAAGATGGGACTTCTCTTCGTTTATCTGAAGTCGTAGGTCGCTGAGCAGGGAGCGGGTGTTTCTGCGGATAAGTGGAAGAATGGAATGAAGAGGCACCATGCGGAATCGACTGTACTGTATAAAGTAGTTCAGCATCCTGAGGTTGAGAGTGGGCCTGGAACCACTGTCCCTCTTGGGGACAGTAAAATGACGGGAATAAAACACTGTACCGCAGTCCAGCAGTGGTACTATAGCTATTATACTGCTCTATAGTACCATAGTGGTACCGCAGTCTTCTATAGCATCTTTGCGGAGCAAAGTAGCAACTTATTGAAGGAGAAGGAGGACACGGGACAGCGGAGTGACGGTGAAAACTGGTGTAGTTGAAAGCTGAACGAACTCTATGAAGTACCCTTGAGAAATGATGGAAAGGACCCAGGTGTCTGTAATAACTCTGCACCAAGCCAAGAGGAAAGGTAGAAGGCGAGTGGGAGTGGCAAGGTGGATAAAGGCGGTCAAAGACCCTGTTTGGTCGGTCTAGCAGCTTTGGAACGGTTAGACTGTTGAGCAGCGGAATACTTTTGCTTAGGCGTATAAGTTGATCTCTGAGGGCCGGGTGATGTGCGGGGTCTCCATGACCTGTCAGGAAAATTCCTGTGGTAGGCTCACTTGGACCAAGGCCTTGACCAAGAGCGCAGCTTGAAGAACTTTGAAGAAGAAGAAACACCCAGAGTGCGTGAAGCTTTAATACTTGTGTCCATGTCTTGTAGGACAGTATCAGTTGTGGCATGGAGAAGTCCCAACCCATCAAAGGGGAGATCCTTGATATAAGCCCTAGTATCCAATTGCAAAGTTGTGGTATGAAGCCAGGAGTGCCTGCAGAGAGTGATGGCAAATGTCATAGTCTTCAAAAAGGTGTCAAGAGCATGTTTGGAAGAGTTGATCTGCTGCTTGGCTAAAACCAGACCCTCCTTTTGGATCTTCCAAGCCACCTGACGTTTATCTTCTGACAAAAAGGTAAAGAGTTCACTGTTTCCACAGCGCATATTGATAGCAACTTATACACACAAGGCAATTAGTTGTCTTGAGACCTAATGCACCAGCAGAATAAAAGCACCTGCCAAAAGAATCTAATTTCCTGCTCTCCTTATCCGAAGAGGTGGAGTTTGTCTTCCTGGACTTAGAAGCAGAAATGACCACCATCTAATTGGGTTTAGGATGGTTAACCAGAAATTCTGCACCAGCCTCCTGGACCTTATACATGTGATCCAGGCAGCGAGAAGAAACAGGTGCAGAAAAGGGCTTGTCCCAAGGCTTTAGCCGCTTGTAGTAGTACCAATGACATTGGCAAGGCGATAGATGTGGGCATATCAATTTGGACCATGTGAAAAGACTGCATCAGTAACCGATGGCTGTGGTTGCATTACAGATAGCCAAGAGAGTGAGCCATCCTCTTTATCAGGTCACCGTAAGAGGTAAGGTCCTCAGAGGGCGAAATAGGTAGATCTTCCGAGACCGTAGGCTTTGGAGAGGGATCCTCAGGGGAACTATGAGTGTCTGAGTCTTCGTCAGAAGAATCTGAAGAGCTGGAGACAGAAAGAGAAGGTAGTACAAGTGGCTCTGTAGGTCTAGCTTTAGGTGGAGGTGGTGGGGGAGGCGTCGATATCGGCCGCCTCAGTACTGGAGGTGTAGGTGACTGATGTCAAGAATCCGTTGGTGCTTACTAAAGAATATTTTACCTAGATTTCTTTTTCTTGCTCAAACCAGTCCTGAGGAATGTTAAATTCTTTAAAGATCTAGACGTAATTTGTAGACAATTTGTATGGTCAAACAAAACTGCACGTATGAAGTGGAAAGTATTGCAGGATAAAAGAGGGCTTTGGACTTCCAAATTGGAAATTATACTATTCGGCAGCGGTAATGGGATGGATTAAAGATTGGGTAACGTTAGAAAATAAAAAACTCTTAACCCTAGAGGGTTATGATTTAGCCATGTGATGGCATGCACGCTTATGCTATGAAAAAGAAAATATATATTCTAACTTCAAGCAACATGCTATAAGAGGAGCACTAAATAAAATTTGCCAAGAAGTTAAAGAGCATTTCTATAATCAAACTCCGAGATGGATCTCACCACTAGAAGTTTTTATTAAACCCTCTCTCATGAAACCCTCTAAATTGGTAAGTTATGAAACCCTATTAGATGGAGATGATAATCTGATTTCGCAGGACAATCTTGTGAAGCAAAATATTAAATTGACTTGATGGCAGAATATGCAGTTGAATTGCTGGAAATGTAAAAATAATGTGGGCACCTTCTACCATAATTGGTGGAGGTGCAATGTAACACAGCGTTATTGGCATAAGGTACATAAACTTATCTCAGAAATTCTAGAGATGGATATACCTTTATCCCCGGAACTCTTTTTGTTAAATATGCTACCTGATGAATATAGAGTAGATGAGAAATAAGTCATTACATATATTATCACAGCAGCACGTATTCTGTTTGCCAAGTATTGGAAACTAGAGGGAATACCCTCTAGGAAGGAATTAATCTATAAAGTATTAGATGTGGTAGAAATGGATAAATTATCTACAATTTTGCAGGGTAGAGATGATGCGCTGTTTAAATGTAGATGGAAAAAGTTTTATATCTGGATAGATAAGAATTAGTGTACTAAGCAATAATCATTACATATGACTCCAAAAGTCTATTATCTTGTTGTACAAGGTTTGTTTATTTTTCTATTGTATGGTTTTTTTGAAAACTTATAAATAATAAAGACGATAGCAAAAAAAGAAAAAGAAAGAATCTGTCGGTGTCGAACGTTTCGGTGCCGGAAATGTTGATGATCGACGCTGAGAATCCCTTGGACAGGGCTCTTTAGGCTTAGACAATGAGGCTGATGGGGGAGCCTGGAAGGACCTTGGAGAACGGGAGCGATGCAACGAATACCAGTCCCAATCTGAAAGCCCCGCTGGGGTAAGCCAGGGCATCGAGGCAGACAGAGGAAACGCACCAAATAAATACTGGAGATGGCACTGATCCCAAGGCATCATGGGAGGCAAGACAGGTGGGTATTCTCTAGGGGAATGGTCTGGCGACCTAACCTGGCATAATGAGCAACGGCCTCTGAGAAAGTCATCATAAAAACGAGGAGCATCGGTATCGATGGTCTGGCAATGCGGTGCGTCGGTATCGGCGATCAGACAACACAAGGCATTGGGATAAACAGATGAGTAAGATTGGTCCGTATAGTGTGGGGACCTAGACCGGGAGTGGTCACGTCGTGGAGAATGGGCAGTCAAGATCTCCATGCCCTCGATATTAGAGAAATCTTGGGTTTCCAGAATCTGGTCCATGATCAGGGGGTTCAGCTGCCTGATAGGTGAATCCAGCATATGGATAGGTGGTGGAGCAGAGAGCACCTTAGGCAAGTCCGACACTGGAACTTCGAGGTCAGGCTGCACCAGAGAAGCAGAGCTAAGCGCAGGGCCCGTGGCCTCAGTCGTAGAGCATGGTGTGTGGGGTTTCTTACTGCCTGTAGTCGTGCTTTTGTGTCGCTTCTCCGACTTGTCCTTCTTGTTCTTAGCTGGAGTAGAGGACACAGACTGGGGAATCGGGGTTGACTGCTTCGATGTCGATCAAACAATATCGGATGCCAATATCGGATGGACACTGACCATCGAGGCCAAAGACTTAGCTTGTTGCTCAGAGTCCATAGCTTCGGTCGATGGGGAAGTAGACGGTGCTAAGGCTGATTCTAGAAGGGCCACTCGGAGGCGTGCCGCCTGTTCTTGCGCCTTTGATTAGAAAACTTAGCGCAATGTGGGCACGAATCTGGGCAATGGGATTCCCCAAGACAGAGGATGCAGAGCAAATGGCTGTCGGGAGGCATGAGCTTGCTGCCGCAAGAGGTGCACCTCTTAAAAAATCCCCACTTCCTCGCCATACAAAGGAATAAGGGAAGGGGGAAAAGGAGGGGTGCCCAAAGGCGGGAAAAAGAGGGGAAACCAAAGAGGAAAACCCCCCAAAAAGACACCCCTCACAAAAAAACAACTTTTTTTTTAAGACAGCAAAACAAAAGTCCGAAGAAAAAGAACATTAACAATGAGAAAAAGTTAAGGAAAAACCTGACAGAAAGCTTTCCACAGAAAGATCTCACCAACCGACGAAGAGCTATTAACAGCGCAGCAGTCAGAAGAGAACTGGCGGGATGTCCGCACATGCCCGAGGAGCTGGCATGAAAATCCGTTAGAGTTTTCTACAGTACCAACAGGTTCAGTGCAGACACACTAAACCCATGGGTGTGAAGCACAGAGACCACGTCGAAGATCACTGGTGTTAAGATGCTTAAACTCCATTACAGAATGGCTTTTAATAACAGTAGTCTGTCTCTTTTATACCTTGTAATTGTAGAGGTGGACCTGCTGATATTCAAATAGAGATTGATGGTGATAGAGAAACTGAGAGAATCTACTCACTTTTTGCTGTCAACATGCCAAAGCTGCAGAAGATGCAAGGTACTGATATAGCAATTCATAAAAGTAGCACCAGCTTCTTAAAAATAGTACTGGTAAAAAATAAGTTCTATGATATTCGCCCTTATCCATTTCCTGTGTCCAGTTTATTCTAAAATTAGTTTTGGACAAAATTTTGTTCTAATATTGCATGAGAAACCAAATATTCCCCCCTTCAGCTATTTTAGGCTGTGCTTCTCAAAGCACTTCACAGGTATGTCTCCCACTTACTGCATTAAATAAGGTTGTAAATGTGCACACAACTTGTATTTAACATTTTTTCTGGTTTTACATGCCTCTTAACAGAACATGCTTGTTTTATCGCTCTGATATAAGCAGGCAGCTTTTCCCCCGTGAGCACAGTAGTAGTGATCAGCTTTTGCAAGATTCTAGGTGTTTAGAAAATTGTTAAATCTGTGAGGATTAAATACAGCATAAATGGGAAATATTATGCTCAGTAAATATCCTTCCTTTATTCACTTTTTAAAATGTATTGTTTCATTAAAGTTCTACTTCTAAAGACAGAAGCATTGTTTAATGGAAATGAAAATGTCTCTAATATTTTTATTTTTAGAGGCTTGTGGAAGCATAGCAGTCTATCAGGGTCCACGGAAGGAACCAGATGACTATTCTCATTTCACAATTGAGGACTCTGTAGCAACTTTTCAGACACTTCAGCAAATAATATCTATAGTAGAAAAGTTGTCTGAACATCATGACAGATATCAGAAGAAGAGGTCATCTAGTGCTAAATATGGCAGTGAGTAAGTATTTAACCCTCAAAGTGGTACAGCTCTTGGCAACTTGAGAATATATCCTGGTGTGGTATATCACCTATCAAATTCTAAAATATCAGTCAAAAAATTCTTGCCACTTCACATACATGATTGCTGCTTGTGAAAAGAAAGGGTTGAATAAAACCCAAGTATAGAGATGTTAATTTTTTCTGAAGCCACTATCAGGTTTTCCAGTTGAAAAACTGGAAATTTGGGGGAGCTTTAGGGGGAAAAACTCTTTGAAATATTTTCTCTTTCAGAGCTAGTGGATGGGATATTTTTAGTCGGACCATGTGTGAAAGTTATATAGCAACACTAGAAAATCATGTGTATAAGCATATATAATATGTTTTCAAAAATGTTTATTTAAACAACATGAACAATTTTGTCCACAATTAATATGCCATCTGTATATGATACACTTTTGAAAAAAAAGAAATTGGCCCCCCGGAGGGGATTTTTTTATTACATTTTTATAAAGACTACAAACTACAACAGAAATAGGGAAGGGGACTACATTAAGGGATAAAGAAAAGATACCCACTACTGTCTAAAAACCCAAGAGAGGAGATAATCTAGTTACCTTAGCACACGTTATCTCTAAATCACGCTAATTCCATTATGAACTGATTCAACTATAGTATTATCTTTTTCATATCTTAACTATCACTGGCTGCGGTCACACAGAGCATTAGGCACGCTAGAGGGACGGAAGATAGGCGGATTTTCCGGGTGCGATCTCACCGCCACATCTGGGAAGCGTCGAGTTCCCGTGGCAAACCCGAGGCTTCCCGCGGAAGATGCATGGTAAAAAACTAGTACCTCTGAGGTACTAGTTTCCTGAAACCGCGGGGCAAGGGTGGGCGTCTGATCGTGTTTCTGGTGGTAGTTCCGGCGCCCGCCCATGTCCCCTCGGAAAAAGGTGTTTTTTTTCAAAGTCTCCACGGATGCGCACAAGCACCCAAGGGAGCTTGCGCGCATTTGAGTTTTTTTTTAAAAAATCTAGTATATTAAAAAAAAGTTTTTCAAAGGCACAATTCAGAGTCCTTCAGCCTTCATTTCCCCTTGCCCAGTCTCTTCCGCAGTTTATAAGGACTTTTAGGGGCGGCTGCCCCTTTCTCTGATAGAGAGTCCTCTCCAGAAGACCCCGAGTCCAGCTCGCCGCTGGACTTACTGTCCATCCCTTCTTTTTCTTCCTCCTCTGGCTCTCCCATGTGGACTCTCAAAAATTTCCGTGCTTTCTGAACAGAGTCAATCTTTTCCTTTTTATCCTTGATTTTGAAGATCACACATTCTGGTGTTAGCCATCTGTATCCAATTGTGTTTGTCTGGAGAAAAAAAATTAAATCTTTGTACTTCTTTCTCCTTTGTCTTATTTCAAATGGAATGTCTTTTAGGATTCTGATAGCATTATCTCCAACTTTCAAAGGAGCTCCAGATGCCGCTTTCAGGATTGCATCCCTCACACATCTCTTTGAGAATCTTATCACTATTTCCTCAGGCAGATTGTTTTTCTTTATATATCCTGAATATGACCTGCTGGCCACATCCATATTGCTCAGCAAAGATTCCGCCTTCATCTCTGTCATTGGGGCCAATAATTCACTCATCTTCTCCTTCAGATTCTCTCCTTTAGTCTCTGGAAGGCCCTAAAAGCGAAGAATCAAATTAGCTTTTTCCATTTGTAGTTGTAACAGCTGACCTTCCATGGAGATTTGCTTCTTTTCCAGCTTTTGTACTTTCTTCTTCACCTTTTGTGCAGGGGCATCCACTTCTTTCACCTTCTCAGCTGTTTGATTCATCATTTTAAGTGTCTCGCTCAACTGTGTTTGCTGGGTGGTGATACATTGATTCATTGTTGACAGCTGCTGCTTGAGATTATTCATCTGGTCCAGCAGAGGGTGCATGGATTTCACCAATGTCTTTGCCAGCTCGCTGGTTGCTTCTGGTCTTGGGCTCTCAGTCCCTTTCGCTTTTAAAAATTTCTCTTTCTCCGTCCTCTTCCCTGCCATCTTAGTGGATTGTTTACTTTAACCGATATTTTAAAAGTCTCTGAATATGTGCTTATTTGCTCGAACTCGCCTTGGTAAGTCTTAACAGTTTTATTCGCTTTTTCTTCCGCTCCCCCCCTCCAATTTGCTTTTAAGTACGTGCATTTGGGAGGCGTCCCTCCCCCGCTCGCCTCACTTTCTGTTCCATGGGGGGTTTGGGGAGCTTCCTTTTCCTTTTATTTAAACGCTTAGATTGAACTCACGTTCATAGTTGGTCCTCAGACCTCGTTTAAGCTCTGTTTCTTTCGCTCGACCTCCTGCGCTTGCCCCGGTCAGCGTCGCTTGGTTCCATTCGGTCTCATAGCACAAAGAACCTTCGGGATGGAGAGGCGCCTCAATTCCCCGGCATCGCGCCGGCGAAGAGGCAACCCCTCGAGAGTCCCATGGCCAGAGCCCCTTCAGCCAGGTCTCTGCGGGGTGACAATCCTGCGCACCCCCTCCTTCGGCCAGAGCGCAGCTTCACCCCTGGAAGGTCCAGGAGGTGCGACTTCTCAGCGCGCCGCCATAAACCGGAAACCACACTTTTGAAAATTCATTGTTTAACTCAATACCCAATATGCTGTTAGCCTGGTAGGACTGCACGAAGCTGTTTCAGTCCATATAATATACATCCTTTTGTTTAATTCATAATTTATTTTCTGTTTTCAAACTGTCTTTTCTGCTTCTCTCATAGCAAAAACTAAGATTTATATGCAGAAGTAGTATAAGATGCAGCAACTTTCAGCTTGTACTCTCAAGTATTGTTTATAGTCACAATTCTGTATGTAGAAAATGAAGGCATTTGTAATTCTAAATTCCATAAATATGCCAACTACTGCAATTTCACATGCTAATGAAGGTATATATTTTGCATTTTATGGGATTAAAGAAGTAAAACAAATTAAGGTTTGATTAATATTTCAGTTTTCCTCCATATTTCCCTCATTTTTGAGGGGGGTTAGATGGCTTCAAAAATTTCCAAAAAGTTCTCATCTCTATTGGCATTCTGTGTATTGCCTATCTATCGCATTCTTATCCTGCCCTTCCTTAAGAAGCTTAGGCAACATGCTTAGTTTCCCACTCTTTCATCATATCTTCACAATAAACCTGTGAGATGAGTTAGGATGAGAGTGAGCAACTGGCCGAAGAACCATCAGCTTCCTCCATGGCTAAGTGGAGATATGAACCCTGGTCATCCAACTTCTGATAAGTCAATTTAATTACAACACCTCATTGCTGCATCATATCCAAATCCTGCTAAATGGCTCTGCCCATGCGCTTCCATATAACCCTTTTTATGAAGTGTTGAAGTAAAGCGCGACGCTTAATGTGCATTAGATCATTTTCTTTGGGTTACCAGGGATAGGCACAAAAATACCTAAAGGAAGATCAATTCCCTATATTGAGATATTTGAGGGCAGTTCATATGTGCTTTAATATTCATCATTTAACTGTGTAACCTCAAATCTGACATGGGAAGAATTGATTTGAAAACTTTCCCGAATGAAAATGGTCCTCATGTAAAACATCTGAAACGTTAGAGGCAAGGATTGAAATAATATTTTAATACGCCATGGAAAATATTTTTAAACAAACTTTTGTTGAAATAACAATATCAACCATAACAGACAAAAAAGAACCATGAACTACATAAAGTCAGTGGGTATGCTATAATGGTAATAGCACTACCATTAAATTTTGTGAATCTTTAACCATATGTCCTGATATAATAAACATCTATAGAGTTACAAGTATTTCACCAAATACAAAATGTTTTTATGTGGGATGAATTTCATGTAAAAGGTAATTCCAAAAAACTTTTTCTTGCTTGAATCTCTGACTGTGGTCAGACAAATACAGGGGTTTGGGGAGAGGGCATCTGAAGCTCCAGAACATTTCTGGAGTTTCCACAAATCTGTGGAGCCTTAATTGACCCTTTGAGAGCATATTTTGGCTCTGCCACAACTGCAATCAAATAGTGCCCATGAGTAGACTAGAAATAGACTTTATTAGCACATTCTACACATGTGCAAAATTTGCTTTACGTTCTGAATCAATTTTAAAAGCTTGATTTAAAAACTGAGCTTTTTTCAAGTGTGTTCTAAGAGGACGCTTTTAATTAATAATTCAAGTTAGGGGAGATCACCTATCACTAAGGAAAACTAAGACTAAGAGTCAAGTGCAACTTGTGTTTGTTTTTTACAGAGAAAATCCAATTGTTGGAAAAATTTCCTAACCAAAGACAAACTGCAATGGATGAGTTTGGAAGAAACTGGAGTAATTTTCACTTTGTCAAAATCCTGGTTTTATACTGATTTCAGTATTTCAGAATGTATATTGGCTGGAAATTAGCTGTGTTCAATCTATTTAATATTTAATAAGGAAAAAACCAACTTGGGAATCTGATTCTGTTTTTGGGAGAGACTTTTTCTGTACTGCTGAAAGAACAAAGTTTCGGAAGATGCAAGTAATCATAAACTTTCTACACTTCAGAGGAGCTTTCTAAAGGAATAAGCTTTTTAGAAGAGAGGAAGATAACTACTATCGTGGAAGGGATTGTGCATCTGCCAAATTCATCACAGTTTAATTAGTGAAACATCAGTACCTGTTCAGCAGATGGCTCTTGGCGTCAAAAATCTCAAGAGATGACAAAGGATCCTAAGCTTTATATTCAGCACACAGCCACTTTTAAAACTGTCCTATCTTAATCTGCTGATCTATAGGAGATATTATGTTAAAAAAAAAGAAAATGGTGGTACTTTTAAATGTGCATTGACAATTTAGCAATGTTTTATTTAAGAGATATTACTGAAACAGGACAAGTCAGGGACTCTGCATCTTGTTTACAGTTGGGGTGAGCAGTGAAAGGAGTGACATGGGATCATTGTCTACATCTTTGTCTTGATAAATAACCAGCTATGAACTTTTTTTGTAGCTATCAGGGCTTATCTGGAGGAACAAGATTTTGTGGTATTGGGAAAATATGGCATCCTCCTACTTCAAATTTTAAAACCGCCCTAAGGACTGATGTTAAACATTAGACATGAGTTGCATTTAATTGCAAATAGTTGCTTTTGAGAATCACTCCAAGCACTTTAGATATCTGGATAGCTCCAGATTATATTTCTAGATACTTTGTAGTATCTAATGTTATGATCAGTTGAATGATCGTTGTTGTGGCTTAACATGATGCTTTTTGTGAACTTTTTTATATCTAGTTTTTTACTTGTTAGGTGAAGTTTGAAACTCAACTTTGCCTTTAGAAACTTTTAATCTTGCCTTCTTGATCTGTCTTGCCATAGGTTGATAAAAATGTCTATGTAATAAACAAGCTACCACATGAGAGAAGAAAAGGCTAACCTTCCATTCATCAGTATTATTGGTTATGGTACTAGAAACCCCATTCTGGGAGCAATTTGCTGAGCACTATTAGAATGGATATATTTCCAGTGAAGACATGGCCATAGTATTTGTAGATTTCCTCTTTTCTTTTTTTTACCTTTTAAAAAAAGTTACTATTGTGCAAATTTTAATTAATGTTGTTTGATACAATTCTGATATAATAGCTAGAAGATATAAGCTGCTTAAAATATTACACATTACTGGTAGTATGGCATTGTTGAAAAAACTGCAGGGATGTCTCCAAAGGATCAAAATGCCCAATCTAAAAGCTTTCTGCACCAGCAAATAAAAGCTTATGATCCTTTGAGCTACTTTATGTATGCTCAAGAAGCTGCATGCAATCAGTGGGAGATTTATTTTTTTAAGAGCTAATCTTGCCTTTTGAGACATAGCTTGCCATGTACTAGCCCCATTGAGCACATGGAATCCATGGCTCATGGGTTTCCAGTAGACAGTAAGGAACCAGAGGGGATTGACAACACAAATGAATGATACAGTGGTTGTGCAATGATTAACAGTAGAAACATAAGAGAAGCCCAGTAAAATTAAATAATATCTGGAAGGTCAAGATTAAAATGGATATTATGTGGGATCCAGATGTGATGTGTGATTTGTGCAGAGGAGGCTTATAGATAGCTGATGGTGTTCAACTAACTATATTGGATAATAATCTTCCCATGTTGTGTAGTCGGCATTTGACAAAGCCAGTAGCTTTAGCCAAAGCAACATACTGCTGGTTCATCATAGTGGCTTCTGTGCAGTCCTACATGGGACTGTGTATGCGCACAGGCCTGCCACTGCAGTTTTACTCGGATGCTCTTCTAATGCTTTAAATGCTATTAAAATACTGAAAGATTATCCACTGAAAGGTGTTTGTATAAGACTGAGATTAGTGGCTGCACCCATTTTTAATAGGAATATCTTCTTGTTCGGTGTGAAAGATACTAAATATTTGAACCTTGGCTGTTTATTGGAATGTGAAGTGCAACATATTGTTTGCAGTACTAATGGGATCAAACAATCATTTGTCCTTGTTTATTGTGTCTAAGTCAGACACTTGTCCGTTAGGTTAGCTGTGCTCCAAAATGGTGTTAAGTGATATTTGAAAGATTTGATAACATCTTTTAGAACAAGAGCAACACCATTGAAGACCTGAAATTTCTTACTGAATGCATTCAGCATCATAAGTAGTGGAATATGATTATGTAGAAATACATCATATTATGCTCAATCTTTCGGATTAAAATGTGATTTAATTAGGCTTCTGACAGAAGAGGACCACTTTGCACAATGCAAAAAGCAAGCCAAGGTTTGTTATGAAATGTTCCTTTAACAAGGAATTGCAGCCAGCCACAGTTGCCTGACAGGTATACATGCATGAGATGTCTTTACCAGCATGTTAGCTACATTCACATTTTTTGGATGTTAACCCCATCATGCGATATGTGAAGTGATATTCTGTGGCAGTCTGTAACAACATGGTGAGACAGAAATGGTTCTTGTAGCCTTGGGAATCATACATAGAAATATCATGCTGCTATTTTGTTAACAGACACGGTAACCTTTTTGAAGTTTCTTTGCTTTAATGAATTACAGTCAGCTCTACCAGTAATGTTTTATGAATTGTACATGCATTAGTGAACCTAGCAAAGCATTAAATGGTTCTTCTATACTTGTCAGACTGCAAAAGGGAAATTTACATAAATAGCAATGGGTCAGGCATCTATGGTTCTTCATATTAAGGTATCTTAAAACAGATTAAGTGACTAGCAACCTTCAGAGCTGTTCAGTGTTCACAATTTTACAATTCTCCTCTTAAAGATTCTTGAGTATACTCTTGAAATTCAACTATTTATTAGCCTCCTCTATTCATATTGGTGCCAGTATCATGCATTACTTTTTGGCGCATATATATATCTCAGGCCTTTTATGTTCAATTAATATCCATTTGTAACTTTTAGGGTTTGGCATATTTGTACTGTGGTGTTGCAAAGTCACTGTCATTCATTCAAATCTAATATTTGACGAAGTGGGTTCTACCCCACAAAACCTTAATGCCACAATAAATATTAGTCTTTAAGGTGCCACATAATCTTTTGTTGTATTTATTCTACTGTCTCTTCTAGTTCCCGTTTTGAGAAGAATTTCCTCGTATGTTTTAGAACAGAGCATGCCATTAGTACATCATAGTGAGTGACAGAAAGTTAGCATTTAGGCTCATAAGTCTGCTGCTACAAGAAGGTATACCAATGCAAAAACAATGCTAAAGGCATGTAAACTTCTCCATTAGAGTAGTTAACATTAAGGAAACTGACCTCATCGGTGACCAGCCTCTTGCAATGTTGTCCATTTACCTCTTCATTTCCACAGGTGTGTGAGTTGCAGCATGCCAGCTAGCATACGTCTCCTGAATAATCTATTTCAGAGCTGGATTTTATGTGCAAGCTAAGTAAACCACACCATAGCAATTCAGGTTATCAGAGGCCTCTAAATACAAATTTATATATCTATGTAAAATTACCATTTTTGGTAATGCCATGGGGCCTCTGAAACTTGACATAGTCCTCAGCATGTCTTAATCTGGCTCTGATTTACCTTTTCATCCTCCCTAAAACCCAAATTATTACTATACTGGATCATTATACAGGAGAGAGAAATTGGAAGATGTGCACTGGTTCCCTGAAGTAAATGATGGCGGGCATATTGCAGTCCTCACATGCTTGAGGACTGCAAGGAAGTAGTAGGCTTTCCACCTCTTATGGACATAGCAATATCGACAAGTCACCTTCAAATCTTTACCTGGTTATTAATACAAAGGCACTTATCAGTCTTCTCCAGATATTAAATGGGCCTTGTTAATACTAAAAAGTTTCCAAAACATTCGCTAATTAGTTTTGCGGTACAAGCTGTTATCAGCCAAATTAAATCTATGTCAAGTTTACTTCAAGCAATTGTTACTATTTTGGGAAATAAATGCACTTTCAAAAGGTACTACGCTGTGTAGCTGAAGTGCAAGGGAGGTAGTTACATATTAAAAAATTCAGGGCTGTGAGCAGGACTGAAAAATGGTAGACATTCCTATTCCCATGTGACCAGGTACCAGAGATTTTTCTGGCCCTGCCCAGGCAACTCTTGGTAATGGTAATATTTTTCAAATGCAGCACATGTTTTGATAGGTACAGATTTTGAGAGGCATTTCCACTTCCTTTATCTTACAGAAGCAAAGACTGCTCAGTAATTCAGTTGTGGTTGACAGGTACATTTTAAAGTTTGAATTTGATTTAAGATGTGTTGAATGTATTTTTTAAAGTTTTTCTAAAGTATTAAAACTCAGTAAACTTGTTTGAAACTTGAATATTGCAGAAAATTTGGTGTGTTAATGATGGTTATTCATTTTAAATACTTATATGATGTAGATAAAATTCAGTGGTTGTTAAATGGCTAATGAATTTATGTCCTATCTTATCAAATAGGCAGCAAATGCAATGGGTTGGATATGTACTGCAGGAATAGTTTGTACAACATTGGGTGGGGGGAGTCTGCAGTTGATAGCCCCTTCCTACTGCGGCCACCCTGTGTTGCATCCTGCACCATTTCTGAGGGTTTCCTGGTCTCTTAAGCAACTTCTTGGAGGGCGCAGGGGTGCAGAATGGAACAAAAGGTGTTAAAGATCCCTTCCACAGTCTCTACTCATGGTAGCCTGAATCCAACATAATACCCTTATTCAGGTTTTATGGGTAAAACAAAGAGCAATAATAAACCACCATACAAAATTCAGCAGAAATTTCATTCAATAGATTTATATGGAAAGGTGTCTAGTAATACTGTAAATAAAGGGGAAATTATGGTAAAGGCAAATAACCTTTAAAAATGAATAATGTTATGGTTGTTAAAATGGACCAAACATCCTAGTAGGTAGCTTGAGGCATACATCAGTAAAAATAATCAGAAACTCTTAAAAATATATGGTTCTATATTAAAAGCAAGTCACTTAAGTACTTCCTAAAATAAACTTTACTTAGAAAAATAGTCAAGACTACTTACCCTTCCCAAACTATTGTTTCAAAATGATGCTTCTGGATAAGCCAGAGAAAGGGCTACAAGAAGGACTCGATTCAATAGCTAATCTCCAATGGAATTTTAAATTAAATTAAATTAAATTAAAAAATTAAATTACACATGGTTTTGGGATTAAAGTTAGAACATAAGAACATAAGAAATGCCAATGTTGGATCAGGCCAAAGGCCCATCCAGTCCAACACTCTGTATCCCACAGTGGCCAGAAATACCAGTGCCATCAGGAGGTCCACCAGTGGGGCCAGGACATTAGAAGCCATCCCACTGTTGACCCCCCCAAGCACCAAGAAGACAGAGCATCACTTGCCCCAGAGTCCCTATCTATACCTTGTGGCTAATAGCCACTGATGGACCTCTGACCCATATGCTTATCTAATTCCCTTTTGAAGCCGTCCATGCTTGTAGCTGCCACCACTTCCTGTGGCAGTGAATTCCAAGTGTTAATCACTCTTTGGGTGAAGAAGTACTTCCTTTTATCCGTTCTAACCCGACCGCTCAGCAATTTCATGGAGTGCCCACGAGTTCTTGTACTGTGAGAAAGGGAGAAAAGTACCTCTTTCTCTACCTGCTCTTTCCCATGCATAATCTTATAAACCTCAATCATGTCACCCCTCAGTCGTCGTTTCTCCAAGCTAAAGAGCCCTAAGCGCCTTAACCTTTCCTCATAGGGAAAGTGTTCCAACCCTTTTATCATTCGAGTGAGAAGTGAGATATCAAATACAATGTAGGGTTGGGGGGGGGGGACTAGTTTAGTAGTTCCTTTATCCTTCAGACAGCAAGATGCTGCTAAAATGCTCCAAGAATTACCATGAATAGGAAAGCCAAGGAAAACTTTTATTATAAAATATTGTTAATGTCTTACTAAAAGTTTGGAACAAATATCCCCTTTAGTTTTGGTTATAAATGATGCGTGTAGACAAAAATTTAAAATATTTTAGAATATGGAATTTGCATCCTTATAAAGATTTGCTTTTAATAGTTTATGATCTCTGAAAGATGACCATTTTATGTCTACAGATAATTATTTAACACCTCAAAAAATTGCAGGTGTAACTCTGCAAAAACAAGACTAACATTTGAATAGTCATTTACAGCAAAAGCCTATTGGTGTGCTAATATATGTTTTGCCAAAGGAAAACAAGACTAACATTTGAATAGTTGTCATTTACAGCAAAAGCCTATTGGTGCGCTAATATATGTTTTGCCAAAGGAATGGAATAGACCCTATATGACCAATAAAACAAGACACATTAGGATGAAATCTGAGATTAGGTACTTGTTTTCAAAATGTTCTCAGTTTTCAGTTGTTTTTAATATCAAAAGATGAGGCAATTGGCCTGGAAGCTATGTAAAACTATACAGCTGGAAACAGTTGATACAGGTATTGTTCAGGAGATAATGGTAATTTTTAATCATATATGATAGTTATACAGCAAAACTCAAAAGTTTAGGAAAATAGTCATAACTACAATTAATGGCTTGGATCCAGTAAGCACAAACAATGAAGAGACTTAGTACACATCTGCTTGTGCATGTTCTTGTGAAACACCCTAGTGCAGTGGTGGCGAACCTATGGCATGGGGGCCAGAGGTGGCACTCAGAGCCCTCTCTGTGGGCATGCGTGCCATCGCCCCAGCCAGGCCCAGACCACTATTAAAGTGTCGAATTCTCTGCCAAATAATTTTAAGTAAATGAAAGCATTTGGGATTGTTTTCCTTACTTTGTTTGGATCATCTTAAGTTAATGTATGAGTTGTTTTTTCTAAAGTAAAACCTCAGTATTCAGGTTAGATTGTCGTGTTGGCACTTTGTGATAAATAAGTGGGTTTTGGGTCACAGTTTGGGCACTCAGTCTCTAAAAGGTTCGCCATCACTGCCCTAGTGCTTTCCCCCTTATATATTATAGTGCTCAGAAACTGACTGTACAAGAGGCTGCGCAAGCAGAAATCCAATTGAGTATACAATAAGACCTAGTTAGTGCAGCAACTGCTGTATTTTTCTTGCATTTCTGCTTGCGCAAGAGTTCTAGAACAACTGAAAAATCTGTGCTGGATCCAAACCATATTTGGGAGTTTGATATTGCCAAATATGTACTGTATATTAATTATGTGACAGTAGTGTCACCAACTATTTGGGATCTGAGGCTGACATTGGCAAAAAATTGGGTAGGGGGAATAATAACAGAAATTAAAGACTAGTTCAGAAAAGGTCTGGGAAATGTTTAAGCTGACAGCCTATCAAAAATAATCAATACAGTATCTGTAACTGATGCTTGGTCGTCAGTCATTCATTATCAGGTGAACTGTTTTCTGCATGTTGATTATATACATTTGTATGATAACTTTTCTGTAAAAATGTTAACATTTAGAAATAAAAATAAAAATAAAACAAGACCTACAAATAGTTTCCTAATAAAATTCATATTTGCAGCATTGAGATTTCCTTTCAAGAAACACCTGTCATTTTTTTGGGTAACCTAGTTTTATTCATTTAGAATTGAGTGT
The DNA here is from genome assembly GCF_001447785.1 of Gekko japonicus. Taxonomy (NCBI): domain Eukaryota; kingdom Metazoa; phylum Chordata; class Lepidosauria; order Squamata; family Gekkonidae; genus Gekko; species Gekko japonicus. The sequence continues at coordinate 901,432 of NW_015167534.1, read as the reverse complement.
GATGCCAGTACAATAATGTCTCTTGCAATGTGAAGAACTATTGTGAGCCAGCATCAGGAAGGTGAGTGGTGGTAGGGATTGAGGGGTGAATGTAACTGTACTGGCACTATCTGTGAATGCTGAGCAGTTCAACAGGGCAGTGTCTTAAAGTATTATAGTGGCACCTACTCATGGGATTGAGTGAAGTGTCACTTTATTAAAGAGGCAGTATACATTTAAATCATCCCAGCTGGTTAACTGTGGGGAAAAGCCATAGCTCAACAGTGGCATTTCCTTTTACTGGATGAGTGTGGATACAGAGCCATGAGGGAGCTGCAGCAATGCCATGCTTGTAATGTAAGATGGTCTTGCATTTCAGAGCATACCCTTTAATTGGGCCTACTTGCTGTTTTTATTCAGTTTTATTCACTGACCTAGCCACAGTAATCCACACAACCATCACCTCCAGGCTAGATTACTGCAACTCGCTCTACGCTGGCCTGCCCTTGAGGCTGATTCAGAATGCGGCAGCACAGGTCCTGACAGGAACATCGTGGACAGCATACGTGCAACCTGTGCTGTGCCAGCTGGCACTGGCTTCCAGTAGAATTCTGAGTCAAGTTCCAAGGTTTTGGTTTTGACCTTTAAAGTCTTGAGCAGTTGGGGACTGTCTCCTCTGGTATGTCTCTGGGAGAGCGTTACGCTCTCTGGATAGCAATCTACTGGTGGTCCCTGGGCTCAAAGATGCCTGGTTGTCCTCGACCAGGGCCAAGGCTTTCTCAGTCCTTGCCCTGACCTTGTGGAACTCTGTACTGAATACCACCAGGGCTCTGTGGGATCTTATGCAATTCCGTAGGGCCTGTAAGGCGGAGATGTTCCACCAGGCTTTTGGTTGAGAACAGCAACAGTTTCCAATCTAGCTGGCACCCTTTTATCCTCTCTAGATCATTTTGTCCATCCTCCTTCTCCTATGCCCACGAGGTGGCCGGGCAGTCTGGAATGGGGATGGGATTTTAGTTCACCATCTGGAGTTTTAATTTATCTACTGGTATTAATGTACCTTATATTTTATAGTGATGTTTTTATTCATTGTTGTATATCACCCAGAGCCCTGCGGTAGCAGGGATGGGCGATTCAGAAATCTAATAAATTTATTAAAATATTTGTGTACAATATGGTGGTGTAAAGCAAATAACTTGGTCATGAATGCAACTTGACGACATTTTAGTGAAGTGCTGGACAAACAACAATTTTTATCATTTTTAAATGACAGGGAAGGGCTTATATGCATACCTAGTTTCACGTCTCACTTCCAAGGAGGTGCATTTGCCAGACTTGGCCTTGACTATTTCTGCTTAAACCTTGCTAGCATGAAGAGAACCGTTCCTGGATGTGACCATACAAATCCATCATCTTTTTTGTGCCTGACATCCTGGGCCAGTAAACAATCAGATACTGTTATGGACTGAAATTCAGGATGTGGATTCTGGCTCTTTAAAAAACAAAGCAAAAGCTCAGTGTTCTCTTTCTTGGTTCTGTTACATGGTTGCTAGGTAATCTGAAAACACTGCAGTTGTTTGAAGGGCAGGAGTTCAGCTTGAAATCTTGCAGGGGCATATGTGTGCATACAGTTGTCATACTTGATCATGCTGAACTGCTTTTCCAAAGCAGGTGAGTACAGTTTTTCTCCAGCTACCACACTGGGGTCAGCTGCTCCCACTTACCTACAGACTCGTATACTTAGCTACTTTGGCTTGTAGAGGCCAAAAACCATTCAGTGGATATAGGAAGATGCTTCACCCATTCCTTGTGGAGCAGTTTCTTTTGTTCTTATTGTTACCTTTTTGGTCAGAAATTGGCTCTTAAAGCAGCTTATGGCAACTCAAAATACAGTAAAATACAAATATATAAATAAAAGGAGCTTCTGGATCTAGATGGGCTGAAAGGGTGGCTGCGGCTGCTGGGAGGTGGGGCTGTGGGCTTCTGAATTGTAAGGCTCCTCCTAGGCAGAGGTGGGAGCCGAAGGGCTCTTGGCCTGTGGCTCAGCTTCAGGATCAGGCCTGGAGACCCTGCATCACCCTAGATACCTTTAAACCGCTAACCAGTTATGAAGGTAGATAGCCAGCAGGGGAGCAGGGACCAACCAGCATTTTGCAGAGAGTGCCACATGTATGATTATCTCTTGTGGAAATTGTGGGAGTGTTCTCACTGCATGGAGCTTGTGGCTCTCAGGGAGCAGGTTTATTCCCTTGAGACTAGGGTTGCCGAACTGGAGAAGCTGAGGCAGAGAGGTTTGAGGAAGAGACCCTCAGGGACTTACCAGAGCAGTCCCAGCCTGTGCTAACAGCTCTTCTGCTGTTGTGGAGAGTGAGAGTGTTGAGGTTGGAGAGCATCAGTCTGAGGGGGAGGGATGTGATCCCTTAGAAGGGACCCTGTCTCTGGCCAATGGACCAATATCCTCCCATACCGAGAGTACCCCAGGGGGGTGGGGGGAGGTGGGATTCTGGTAGTAGGTCATTAGGAATATAGAGAGTGGGGTCTGTGATGGGCATTTTGACAGCAAGGTGACTCGCCTGCCTGGTGCAAAGGTTGTGGACATCACGCACTGTCTAGATAGGTTGATAGTGCTGGGGAGGAGTCAGTAGTGATGGTGCATGTTGGCTCCAATGACATTGGTAAATGTCATGTGGCCCTGGAGTAAAAATTTAGGTTACTGGGCAAAAAGTCATCAACAATATCTTGAGCCGGCCACATAAGAAGAAACAGAACGAGGAGCAGATCAATAGGATAGGGCATCAACTTGCTGCCACCGTCGCCAAACACCGTCTTATTAATGTTCCCAGACCAATTTTACTAGCACTTTATACCATCTGGATTGTTCTTAGAAGGTTTTATGATTGTTTTAATGGTTATGTATTTTAATTTCTGTAAACCACCCTGAGCCCGCTTCGGCAGGGAGGGGGGGGTATAAATTTGATAAATAAATAAAAGTTAAAGGTCAGCACCTCAAAGGCAGCATTCTCAGAAATGCTCCTGCTTCCACATGCAGGGCCAGCTAGACAGGCACAGATCAGGGGTCTCAATGCGTGGATAAGAAAATGATGCCAGGAGGAAGGATTTAGATTTGTTAGGCACTGGGGGGCTTTCAGGAACGAGCCGAACCTGTACAAAAGAGACGGGCTTCACTTGAACAAAAAGGGAACCAAGCTGTTGGCAACTAATATCAAAAAGATGTCAGAGCAGCTTTTAAACTAATCCCAGGGGGAAAGCCGACAGGAGCTGGGGAGCCTCCAGTTCAGGACATGTCCGTCCAAAGGGAAGATTGCGCAAACACTCAGGGTAATACTGATAGGAGTATACTTGAATTTAGGAGTAAAGGCACGATTGTGACTGAGGACCATGTGTGGCAAATAAGGGGCCAAGGGAGGCAAGGGTTACTGGAGAGGAAAACACATGATAGTTGTCTATACGCCAGTGCTAGAAGTTTCTGAGCCAAGAAGGGGAAGGTGGAGTGCTTGGTGTTCAATGGCAATTTAGATATAGTAGGTACCTCAGAAACATGGTGGAATGGGGAAAAATCTATGGGACACATTCATGGGTATAAGCTCTATAGGCAGGACAGGGAGGGACAGGTGGATGGTGGCATTGTGCTGTACATCAAAGAGGGCATAGAATCAAATAAATTAGAAAACATCAGGGAAAACTCCCCAACAGAACTAATATGGGTGGAAATACTGGGCCCTAAGGATTTACTTAAAAGTGGGGGTGTACTATCACCCACCTGATCAAACCCTTGAGGCTGATCTTAAGATGGAGAAGGAAATAAGGGAGGTGACTTAAAGCAGGTAGTTTTTATACTGGGAGATTTCAACTACCCTCACATTGACTGGGTAAACATGTGCTAGAGTAATACTGTAGAAATGAGTTTCCTAGACATCATAAAAGACTGTGCACTGGAACAGTTGGTCACAAAGCCAACCAATGAGGTAGTGATCTTGGACTTGGTTGTGAGTGGGTCTAAAGATCTCATGAGAAATGTAGAGGTTGTTACACCAGTTGGGAACAGTGGCTACTATGCTGTAAAGCTCAGCATTCAGATCAATGGAAAGTTACCCCTAAAGTCCAAAACAATAACATTTGATTTCAAAATAGGGAGTTTAACAAAAATGAGAGGAACAGTAAAAAGGAAGCTGAAGGGGAAACACAAGAGAGTCAGATCCCTAAAGGATGCTTGGAAGCAGTGTTCCCTCTAAGCTAAGTTAGTGTGAGCTAGCTCACAGTTTTTTAGCCTCTGGCTCACACATTTTTTCTTAGCTCAGGAAGGATGGCTCCAGAGCAAACTAACTTATGCAGTAGCCAAATCGCTCACTCACAACTTTAATGCCTATAGCTCACAAAGTAGAAATTTTGCTCACCAGACTCCACAGCTTAGAGGGACCATTGCTTGGAAGCTATTTAAAACCATACTAATTGAAGCCCAAATAGAATGTGTTCCACAGGTGAGGAAAGGCACTGCCAAGTCTAAAAGAAGGCCTGCATGATTCACAATGCAAGTCAAGGAAGCTATAAAAAGTAAAGATGTGTCTTTTAAAAAGTGGAAGGTCTGCCCCAATGAGCTGAACAGGAGGAACCACAAGCTCTCTCAAAAGAAATGTAAGTTAATAATTAGGCATGCAAAAAAAACATTTTGAGAAGCGGGTTGCTAAAAGCAATAAACAAACTTTTTAAAAAAATCCTGGAGCAGGAAACCAGCCAGCGAAGTAGTGAGGCCTTTGGACGAGGAAGGAATAAAGGGATTCCTAAAGATAAATGACTGAGAAGGAAAAAGATCTTGGGGTCATGGTAGATAACTCGATGAAAGTGTCAACCCAGTGCACTACAGCAGTGAAAAAGGCACAGCGTATGTTAGGGATAATTAGGAAAGGAATTTAGAATAAAATGCCCGATATTGTATTGCCCTTAAGAACATAAGAACATAAGAGACGCCAATGTTGGATCAGGCCAAAGGCCCATCCAGTCCAACACTCTGTGTCACACAGTGGCCAGAAATACCAGTGCCATCAGGAGGTCCAGCAGTGGGGCCAGGACATTAGAAGCCCTCCCACTGTTGACCCCCCCCCCAAGCACCAAGAAGACAGAGCATCACTTGCCCCAGAGCCCCTAGCTATACCTTGTGGCTAATAGCCACTGATGGACCTCTGCTCCATATGCTTATCTAATTCCCTTTTGAAGCCGTCCATGCTTGTAGCACCCACCACTTCCTGTGGCAGTGAATTCCATGTGTTAATCACTCTTTGGGTGAAGAAGTACTTCCTTTTATCCGTTCTAACCCGACCGCTCTGCAGTTTCATGGAGTGCCCACGAGTTCTTGTATTGTGAGAAAGGGAGAAAAGTACCTCTTTCTTTACCTGCTCTTTCCCATGCATAATCTTATAAACCTCGATCATGTCACCCCTCAGTCGTCTTTTCTCCAAGCTAAAGAGCCCTAAGCGCTTTAACCTTTCCTCATAGGGAAAGTGTTCCAACCCTTTTATCATTCGAGTTGCCCTTTTCTGCACTTTTTCCAAAGCTATAATATCCTTTTTAAGGTGTGGTGCCCAGAACTGCACACAGTATTCCAAATGAGGTCTCACCATTGATTTATATAGGGGCATTATTATATTGGCTGATCTGTTTTCAATACCCTTCCTAATAATCCCCAGCATAGCATTGGCCTTCTTTATTGCAGTCACACACTGTCTCGACATTTTCAGTGAGTTATCCACTACAACTCCAAGATCTCTCTCTTGCTCAGTCTCTGCCAGTTCAGACCCCATCAATGTGTATTTATATTTAGGATTTTTGGCTCCAATGTGCATCACCTTGCACTTGGCCACATTGAACCCCATTTGCCATGTTGACGCCCACTCGCCCATCCTTGACAGATCCCCTTGGAGTGCCTCACAATCCTCACTGGTTTTCACCACCCTGAACAACTTTGTATCATCCGCAAATTTAGCCACTTCACTGCTTACTCCCATCTCCAAATCATTAATGAACAAGTTAAAAAGCAGTGGACCAAGTACTGATCCCTGCGGTACCCCACTGCTTACCACCCTCCACTGAGAAAATTGCCCACCTACACTCACTCTCTGTTTTCTATGAACTAGCCAGTTTTTGATCCATAAAAGGACTTGTCCTTCTATCCCATGATTTTTGAGCTTACTTAGGAGCCTTTGATGAGGAACTTTATCAAAAGCTTTCTGGAAGTCAAGGTAAATAATATCTATTGGATCCCCCTTGTCCACATGTTTGTTCACCCCCTCAAAGAACACTAACAGGTTAGTGAGACAAGATCTTCCCTTACAGAAACCGTGCTGAGTCTGCCTCAATAGGTTTTGTTCATCTATGTGCCTACTAATTCTTTCCTTAATAATGGTTTCCACCAATTTACCCGGTATCGACGTCAGACTGACTGGCCTGTAATTTCCCGGATCTCCTCTGGAACCCTTTTTAAAGATGGGAGTGACATTAGCTACCTTCCAATCCTCAGGAATGGAGGCAGATTTTAAGGAAAGATTACATATCTTTGTCAGGAGATCTACAAGTTCACATTTGAGTTCTTTCAGAACTCTCGGATGTATGCCATCTGGGCCTGGTGATTTTTCAGTTTTTAAGTTGTCTATCAGTTTTAGGACCTCCTCTCTCGTCACCTCAATCTGACTCAGGTCTTTCAACACCCCTCCTGAAATCAGTGGTTCTGGAGTGGGCAAGCACTTCTCATCTTCCACAGTGAAGACGGAGGCAAAAAATGCATTTAGCTTCTCAGCCATTTCCCTATCATCCTTCAATACTCCTTTTACCCCTTGGTCGTCCAAGGGCCCCACTGCCTCCCTGGCTGGTTTCCTGTTTCTAATGTATTTGAAGAAAGTTTTATTGTTGGTTTTTACGTTTTTTGCTATATGCTCCTCATATTCCCTTTTTGCCTGCCTGACCTCAGACTTGCATTTTATTTGCCATAGCCTGTGTTCCGTTTTATCAGCCTCACTGTGACTAGCTTTCCACTGCTTAAAGGAATTCTTTTTACTTTTTACAGCCTCCATTACTCTGTTTGTTAACCATGCAGGCTTTTTCCTATACCTGTTTGTGCCTTTCCTAACCTGCGGAATATATATTTTTTGAGCTTCTAGGATCGTAGTTTTAAATAGATCCCAAGCTTCCCCAATTGTTTTGACCCTTTCTACTTTTCCTTTCAGTTTCCTCCCCACGTGTCCCCTCATATCAGAGAAATTACCCCTTTTAAAGTTAAAAATGGTTGTGTGAGTCTTTTTGGCCAATTCTCTATTTGTACAAATGATGAACTCAACAACATTATGATCACTGTTTCCAAGCGGTGCAATCACTTTTACATCTCTCACCAGGTCTTGAGTGTTACTTAGGACCAAATCAAGGATCGCCTCTCCCCTGGTAGGTTCCGTGACCATCTGCTCCATAGCACAGTCATTTAGAGTGTCTAGAAACTCAATCTCTTTTTCCCGGCTAGAACACATATTGACCCAATCAATGTGTGGGTAGTTAAAATCACCTATTATTACACAGTGTTTTTGTCTAGTTGCTATCTTTAAGGCATTCATCATTTTATAATCCTCCTCTATCTTTTGATCTGGTGGGCGATAACAAACTCCCAGTGTTAAGTTTCCTTTTGGCCCCCCTATTTCAACCCATAGAACTTCCAGAAGCGAATCCAATTCACTTAGCCTCTCAATCTTTCTAGACTTTATACCCTCTCTGACATACAGAGCTACCCCACCTCCAACCCTTCCCCCCCTATCCTTCCGATATAATATATAACCGGGAATCACTGTGTCCCACTGATTTTCCTCATCCCACCAAGTTTCAGAAATACCCACAATGTCTATTTTTCCCTCCGACACCAAGCACTCCAACTCCCCGATTTTACCTCGGACACTTCTAGCATTTGTATAGAAACAGCTGTAATTTCCCTTACAAGTTAAGCCTGCATCCTTCCTCTTGCTATCTCGAGTCGTTGTCCGGCAGTCCATGTCACCAGCCATGGCCTCTGTGGACAATTTCAATCCACCTCCCTGTAGAAAAGCAACAGGTACCCCCTCATCTCTCTGAGATGAGCCAACCCGAACCAGAGACTTTTCATCTCCTGTCGGCTTTCCCCCAATATTCAGTTTAAAAGCTGCTCTGCCACCTTTTTGATTTTAAGTGCCAGCAGCCTGGTTCCTTCTCGGGACAAGTGGAGACTGTCTCGCCTGTACAGCTCCCTCTTGTTCCAAAAAGTATCCCAGTGCCTAACAAACCTGAACCCTTCCCCCCTACACCATCGTCTCATCCACGCATTGAGACTCCTGATCTCTGCCTGTCTCTCCGGCCCTGCGCGTGGAACAGGTAGCACTTCTGAGAAGGCTACCTTGGAGGTCCTGGACCTAAGTTTCCTGCCCAGCATCCTAAATTTCTCCTCCAGGACCTCACGACTGCATTTCCCCACATCGTTGGTGCCGACATGCACCACGACCACTGGCTCCTCCCCAGCACTATCTACCAGCCTATCTAAAACACGCGTAATGTCCGCTACCTTCGCACCAGGCAGGCAAGTCACCATACGGTCAGTACCCTTGTATAGATCTATGATGCAGCCTCATTTGTCTGGTCCCTGTATCTCAAAAAGGACATTGTAGACCTGGAAAACATGCAGAGGAGGGCAATCAAGATGATTAGGGGTTTGGAGTGGTCACCTCAAAAAGGATATCATAGCACTGGGAAAAGTGCAGAAAAGGGTAAATAGAATGATAAAAGGGTTGGAACACTTTTCCTATGAGGAGGGCAATCAAGATGATTAGGGGTTTGGAGTGGTCACCTCAAAAAGGATATCATAGCACTGGGAAAAGTGCAGAAAAGGGTAACTAGAATGATAAAAGGGTTGGAACACTTTCCCTATGAGGAAAGGTTAAAGTCCTTGGGCTCTTTAGCCTGGAGAAATGATGACTGAGGGGTGACATGATCGAGGAAGAGAAAGAAGTGCTTTTCTTCCTTTCTCACAATACAAGAACTCGTGGGCACTCAATGAAATTGCTGAGCAGTCGGGTTACAACAGATAAAAGGAAGTATTTCTTCACCCAAAGAGTAATTAACACATGGCATTCACTGCCACAGGAGGTGGTGGTGGCTACAAGAATGGACTGCTTCAAGAGGGAATTAGATAAACATATGGAGCAGAGGTCCATCAGTGGCTATTAGCCACAAGGTATAGATAGTAACTCTCGGTCTGGGGCAAGGAATGCTCTGATTCTTGGTGTTTGGGGGGGCAACAGTGGGAGATCTTCTAGTGTCCTGGCCCCACTGCTGGACCTCCTGATGGCACCTGGTATTTTTCGCCACTGTGTGACAGAGTGTTGGGTTGGATGGGTCACTGGCCTAATCCAACATTGGCTTCTCTTATGTTCTTATGAGCATCTTCCCTATGAGGAACAGCTGGAAAGTTCAGGATTTTTCAGTTTAGAAAAGAGATGACTAAGGGGCAACATGATAGAGGTTTATAAAATTATGCATGGGATGGAGAGAGTTGACAAAGAAAATTTGTCATCTCAAGAGCCAGAACTCAAGGGCATCCAATGAAACTGATGGACAGTTGGTTCAAGTATCACCACAAGTGGCCTGCCTCAATATTGGGTGAAATTAACTATCAAACAGAGGAGGCCAGAAGGGTACAATGGATTGCACACCTTTATATACCAAGGTCCAGTTCAGAATGAAGATTCTGGATTTAAAGAGTATTTAATGGTTTTATTAGAAAATATCCCTGTATACAATCACACTAAGCAATCAAAATATACTAAGAAATAAGGTGATGATAGAGACATCAAGGAGCAGTTATAGGGGTTATACTACCTGTCCAGATGTGCAGACATCTGTGTAGAAGAAAGTGCAAATGGCCAGCATTTCATGTGGAGAAAAGGAGACCCAAAGTAGAGGCTTTGGGGGTGTACCCTATTGTAGGCACCCTCAGAGTGCACACCAAGCTGGGGCTTGCTCTCTATTTTTAAAGGAATTTGTAGGGCTGTCTCCTGGGCCAAGACTTGATGAGTTTAATGACAGTTGATGGTCTTACTGGGGAAGGTTGAATGGGTTCCTAGGCTTAGACAAAAGGGGGAAATGGGTCTCCAGTAGGTGTCAGGATTAATTTTTAATGAATTTAATGTTCAATCAATTTGTCCTCGGTATCCTGAGGGAGGGGGCAGGGAGGGCAGGTGTTGAGACAAAACATTTCCACATAGGCATAGGTAACACACAAAGGGGATTATGAGAGGGTATGGAGACAGAGGAGGTTCACCAGATGTCTACTGAAAGGCTTTGGAAATGCAGATACTTTACTTGAAGGAACTCACATATATATGCATACCTTTGCTGGGTGGAGGGGGGTTGGAGATTGCCCTGGAGGGTGCCTTGTGCAACGTTAGACTGAAACCCTTTGCAAAGCTTTTGGCTCACTCATTAGCACAGGTCAAGAGTGTTCTCTTTGGCCTGGTTCTGTGGGTCTCTGGTTCAGGTCAGAAGTGGGGTGCCCCGTTGTTAGGGCTACCCTGTGAGTAAGGCAATGCCTCTGAGCTACACAGGATGGACAAAAGATTTATACAGTTTATACAGAGAGTGATTAAAATGTGGAATTTGCTACCAGATGATGTAGTGATGGCCACAGGAATAAACAGGTTTAAAAGAGGATTTGATAGATTCATGGAGGATAAGTCTGGCAATAGCTACTAACCATGGGGACTGATGGGGACCGCCACATCCCAGAGCCAGAAGACAACATCAGGGGAAGGCCACGGCCTCTATGCCCTGTTGTTGGCCATCCAGAGGAATTGATTGGCCATTGTGTAAGACAGGATGCTGGACTAGATGGACCATTGGTTGGATCTATCAGGGTTCTTCTTATGTCCTAACCTACCTCAGTTGTTGAGGATAAAATGGAGGGGAGACCAATGTATGCTGGTCTGAGCTCCTTGTAGGAAGGGCCAGGGGAAAATGTATAAATAAAGAAAGATAGGCAGTTCTTACAGCTGATTTCTTTCTCCTCTCCATTGGGTAACTTAATATTTGGCAATTGTAATCAAGCTCATTGATTTCAAAGGGCTTAAGAATATCTTTAAAAATATTTTAGTAGTTTCCAACAAAAACAAAATATCAGTATAACCAAGAACACTGTAGGAAACTTATATACAATGTATTATTTATTTATTTATTCATATTTACAGCATTCCCTTCCTGCAAGCAGACTCACGGTGGGTAACAACATAACAGCGATACAATAAATGCAATTAAAATATTAAAACACAATGGTAACATTAAAATTGGTGATCACAGCAGATGGATATAGCCAGCTATTGTTAGATGGGAGACAAAACATCAGGGGGGCCATATATGGATGCCCACCGCCTCAGCCGAAGGTCTGGTGGAACAGCTCTGTTTTACAGGCCCATCAGAATTGAAGGAGATCCTGCAGGACCCTGATCTCAATGGGAAGCATGTTCTACCAGGCAGGGGCCAGGGCAGAAAAAGCCCTGGCCCTGGTTGAGGCAAGATGGACATCTTTTGGGCCAGGGACTACCAGGAGATTTTGATCCATAGAGCGTAATGCTCTCTGGGGCATATATGGGAGAAGACAGCCCCTCAGATATGTTGGTCCCAGGCCATGTAAGGCTTTAAATGTACATATTTGAAGATTTAACATGTAATGTTTTACAGGGTTATAGTTATAAATCAAAATTAGTTACCATAAATTTAGTATATCTATTACATTTGGTATTTCCTTTTGAGTTTCAAGATATGATAAGACTGGGAACCATGTAGCTGTGAGTTCACTATACTCAGGAACTCAGGATCAATGTCTACTGGTCTTAACATATCTGTTAATTTCTCCATTATATATAAATTCCATAGTTTAGTGTGCCATAAATTTAATGCAGGTCTATGTTCCAATTTCCATTTGATTGCTACAGTTGTTTTTGCAGCAAATAATGATAATGAAACTTTTTAAATATATACTAGATCGGTTTCAGTTGTAAGATTCAAGAGAAGTGATTCTGGGTTCATAATTATTATATGGCCGGTAGTTTTTTTCATTTGATCTAGTATTTCTTCCCAAAATATTTTGATTTTTGGGCAATCCATCCAGCAGTGTAAATAAGATCTGATGTCTGTACATTTTTCCAGCAGTAATATTGAGAATTGTGGAAAATATGGGATAATTGCAAGGGCATTAAATACCAACGTGTCATAAATTTGAATGTTTGCCATTTAAGTGTTAATATAGATGTATTCTTTTCATAGCTATTCCATATTTTGGACCACATATTACTGTTAGGGTCTGTTGTGTATTCTTTTCCCTTTTTCCTGATATGTTACCAATTTCCCTTCCTTCATATTGTCTATAATTTGATATATTTTAGAAATGACCCCCTTTTTATTTTCATTCGCATTTTGTGTAAGCACTTCAAACGGTGTCAAGGACTTTTTCGTTAATGAAGAAAGTTTGATATGAGAGCAAAGATGGTTGATTTGGAAATATTGATACCATGATGTCGTTCTGCCTATTTTAAATTCTAAAGTATTTTTATCCATTACTTGTTTATATACTGTTAGATCTTTCAATTTGGTAATATTTCCCTCTTGTCAATTCTTATATTCATTTAAGTTTTGCCCAGGTGGGAACCATGATTGACCATAGATGGAGGAAAATCTAGATATGTCAGGGACTAATTTTATTCTTCATGAGTCCCAGATATGTTATGCAGCAATAAAAACATATTCTGTTGTATTTCTAATGGTCTGATTTTTTATTCTTCCCAGATTACATCTATAATATTATATGGGTACATAAATTCATTTAGTATAATTATCTAGTCTGGTAAGTTTTTGTCCTTGAACATTGTAATTATTTTAGCTAAGTGCGTAGCACAGTAATAATCTTGACGATTGGGGAAGTTTATGCCTTCTATTTTGGAGCATCCATACAGTGTTTTCACTGCTTTTTATTGTGCCCATAAAAAATTATTCAGCATATTTTGCCATTCTCTTATTTGTAAAGCTGGTATCATCAACAGGATAGCTCTAAAGAGGAAAAATAAATTTTGGTAATAAAAATGATTTCACTAGATTGTTTCTGTCTACCCATGATAGGGGAGACTTTTTCCATTTTTGAATTTTTGTTGTGAACTTTTTATATGTTTTACGATTGTACACTAGCAAATCTTTCAAATTTGCTGGAATAGTTATCCCAAGATATGATAGATAAGTATCTGTCCACAAATTGAAATAATGTTTTAATGTTCTCTTTTAGGGTTTGGGTTAAATTTACTGGCATTAATTTAGATTTGATTTGATTTGCAGGTCTGAGACTTCACTGAACTCCCTGAGACTATTTAGCAAAGATATTAGTGATTCAACCGGTTTTGAAAGAAATAAAGGCATATTGTCGGTGAATAAAGTAAGTTTGTAATGTTTCTTTCCCATTTCAATTCTTTGATTTTATTTGTGTTGTCCTAATAATTGTAGCTAAAGGTTCTATTGCTATTGCAAATAATAATGGTGAAAGGGGACAACCCTGTCTCTTGACCCTTTTTAAATTTAAAACTGAAGATTATAAACCATTTCTTTTGAAAGAAACTTGAGGTTTTTCATATATGGCAGAAATAGCTAATAAGAATATTATCAGTTTAAGAATATTTAACTTTCTGTGGAATTGTGGCCCTAGTGTTTGGTGCTTTATTTGTAAAGAGTGATTGGGTCAGAAAGGATGTTCCATGTAGAAGAATGATAAATTATTGGCAGAAACCGTTAATGGTATTGCTCAGACTGTTTAGTGCTAGGACTAGTGTTGCCATGACAACCAGTCTGCTGGCACAGAATTAATTGGCTGTGGTTGAATTTATCCATTCAAGGCACCAGTTGGAGGGGACTAAAATACTGAGACATTTAGGTTGGTTCTGTTACCATGCTTTGAAAATTCATAGTTGGGCGAGGCCAGGGAGAGGCCTTTGGTGGGGAGGGCGGGATATAAATTATATAAATAAAAATAAAATAATATTCATGGTTGCGATGTGAATTCAGCAGCCACTGGAAATACTGTAGTATTTTCTAGGAGGAGCTCTTGTTTTCTGCTTCGTGTGTGTGTGTGTGTGTGTGTGTGTGTGTGTGTGTGTGTGTGTGTGAGAGAGAGAGAGAGAGAGAGAGAGAGAGAGAGAGAGAGAGAGAGAGAGAGATAGATAGATCATGGGATGTATCGGTGCTCTTTTCATTGCCAGGTAACAAGGCAGTGGGCTATGTTTCCTGAACTGTCTCCTTTAGAGGAAACTGTGAAAGTGTGTCCCTGGCAGTGCAGATGCAGGGCAGCTAGGCTTGCTGTAGCTGGGTAGGGAATCAATACATCAAAGTGGATGCTAGATGCAATTTATTAAAGAACAAGTAGGAATCCCTGCATTTCACTGGTAGTACTCATTTGAGCTACCAGTGAAATGCAGGGATTCCTACTTGTTCTTTAATAAAGGTCTGTAGTTCGGCAGTTCAAGACCCTAGTGCTGCATGATGGAGTGAGCTAACATTTGGGACATTCCAGGGGCCCTTACCCATCTTAGAGGCTCATGGTGCTGGGAATCTCATGTTTTTGTCTAGACATTTTTTTGTCTAGGGGCCCATGGTGACTCATGGCAGCCCTGCCAATTGGTTCCTATAAGTTCCCCCAACATTGCATCTCCATTCTTAGTTACATATGGTTATTTGAATATGCATTTACTTTAATAATGATCACCCAATTAAAGGAATTTTAATCATATCAGTCAATTACATTTGTGCCTCTCTGCACAGTCTTGTAATTTTTCTGTTCCTATGGCTACCTTAATCTGCATCAGATCTTGACAATGTATAAGGATCCAAATGGCCGATATTGTAATGCCCCTCCCCTGTATTGATCTATGATGCAGCCTCATTTGGAATGCTATGTATAGTTCTGGTCCCCGTATCTCAAAAAGGACATTGCAGAACTGGAAAACATGCCGAGGAGGGCAACCAAGATGATTAGGGGGCTGGAGCACCTTTTTATGAGGACCATGCTCTCTTCTGGGATTTATTTATTTATTTATTTAGATTTATATCCCGCCTTGCCTGCCTAGGCAGGCTCAAGGCGGCGTACAATAAGTTAAATAAGATAAATAAGATAAAACACATATAAATACAATATTTAAAAGTCCATTCCATATATCAAGTATAACTAAAGTGCAATTAAGTGCAGAAGACAATCTCCATAGGTGGTCCAATATAGCTGGTCAGTGTTCTAGTAGTTCTAATTTCCGGTAGCGTAAGGGCCTTATGGTCCGGTTTTTAATGACTCGTTCATCAGTGGCAGCTCCTAATCAAAGGCCTGGTGGAAGAGCTCTGTTTTACAGGCCCTGCAGAACTGTAGAACGTCCCACAGGGCCCTGATGTCTTCCGGGAGCTCATTCCACCAGTATGCAGCCACCACTGAGAAGGCCCTAGCTCTGGTGACGGCCAGTCTGGTGTCTTTTGGACCAGGGAGAGTCAGGCAATTTTGCGTCCCTGACCTCAGTGCTCTCTGGGGAATATATGGGGAAAGGCAGTTCCTCAGGTAGACAGGTCCCCGACCATTCAAGGCTTTAAAGGTCAAAAACAGCACCTTGAAGTGAATCCGGTATGCTATACGCAGCCAGTGCAGTGCCTTCAGCACAGGCTGGATGTGATCTCGACTGGAGAGACCCATCAACAGCCTGGCGGCTGCATTCTGCACCAGCTACACCTTTCGGATTTGGGACAAGAGCAGCCCCGTGTAGAGAGTGTTACAGTAGTCCAATCTCGTGGTGACCATAGCATGGATCACCGTTGCCAGGTCATTGCATTTGAGGAAGGGAACCAACTCCTTGATCAGCCGAAGATAGTAAAAGGCTGCCTTGGCAGTGGCTGCTACCTGGGCCTCCATTGTTAAGACAGCATCCAGGAGCACTCCCAGACTCCTGACCCTCGACACTGGCCCCAGAGGCGCCCCATCAAAGGTCAGTAATGGGATCCCTACCCCCAACCCACTCCGGCTCAGGCACAGGACCTCCGTCTTCATCAGATTCAATTTCAGTCGGCTCAGTCTGAATTCTGGATATGTTTATATATCCCCAGGTACTATCAAACATTCATACTGAGGACAGAAGGAAAGGGAAACATTCTTTGATTAATAATCTAAACGTGTTATATTATTTTGATACAAAGAGCATGACTAGAAAAAAGGAGTTAGTGCTTGAACAATGGTTCATTCTCAGCACACAGAAGCTTCTTTAATATTCTTCAAAAGGAAATGTGATACGGAATGGAGATAGCACAAATCGGACTACAGAAGGAAGCATAACTTCCATTCAACTGCCAAGTATGGAAGCAGTAAATGACTGGGGTGAGATACCAGGCCAGAAGCTCTGTTAAAATAGTGCTATTGCTCATATGCAGATAAAGATGTAAATCCTGGACAAAATAATTCCACCATCCAAAGCCAGAATTTAAAATCCTTGTAACAAACCTGAGATCCTTGTTTCCCTTTAATCCAGACCATCTTCCTCATACCAGAGTAGAAATTCCATCTGTACAAGACCAAAAAAGATATTTCATGAAAATCTATAAGGTTCTGACATGATCATCATACCAGCCAGCCATCATTTATTGTTATTGCTACTGAACCTGGAAGAAGATGGTTTCAGTAACACATCTACTAAAACAGGGGTTTGTTGTTTGTTTGTTCATTTGTTTTGCAGATTCAGCATTCCACAGAAGCTAAAATCTCTAGATAAGAAGTCATGCCAAAGCTAAAAGGGAAATTAAAAGCCAGTTCAGATATCCATATTCTTGAAAAATTTCTACAAACCTATGAAAAGCATTGCACAGGATCCCAAAGTTGTGTCAGTACAACTATCAAACAGGGCTTAAAGAAATGCATTGCAAATGACAAGCTTATTACTAAGGTAACTTCAGATTACAAAGAATAGTTGACAATGTTATTGGAAATTGTAAGGTACACTTTAACTCTGTTTTTAAAAAGGTTCTTCCTTTAGCAGGCAGCAGTGGCTCAAGTGGTTAAGATGCTGAACTGCAGGCTGTGGAAGGTCAGTAGTTCAGCAGTTCGAGACCCGGGTGCCGCAAGACGGAGTGAGCTCCCGTCTCTAGTTCCAGCTCCTGCCAACCTAGCAGTTCGAAAGCAAGAAATTGAAATTGCAAGTAGATAAATAGGTACCACTTCGGTGGGAAGGTAACAGCGTTCCGTGCGCCTTGGTGTTTAGTCATGCCAGCCACATGACCACGGAAACGTCTTCGGACAGCGCTGGCTCTTTGGCTTTGAAACGGAGATGAGCACCGCAACCCTAGAGTCAGATTCGACTGGCTTTTGAGCAAGGGAACCTTTACCTTTACTTACCATTGCTTTTCCTCTCAGAAGTGAGCTGTAGTCCATGAAAGTTTATGCTGGAATAAAACATTGTTAGCAGTTAAGGTGCCACAAAACTTCTATTAGTTTTTGCTGAAACACACTAAAACAATTAATACAATTACTTTTCTGGAACTCTTAATGTTGTTTAGCCTGGGGGATTTTCTTCTTTGTACATTTTGCATCATTCTAGGCTTTTGGGTACATATGACTCTCACTGAAGCAGTATAATTGAGAGCTTGGTGGCTTGGTGGCTCCTGTTACGAAGGAACACCAAAGTGGTATCGATCCAGCTTCTGTGACCCCCTGCTATATCACTCTTAGAACTGCTATAGACACAATTACAATTACCTTTGCATCAAGCACTCAAGAGTTTCACATATAGTTCTGGGCACTGAACTGGGAACTACATGAGCAGCACCAAGTGTATGGTTGCTACTTTCACTTTCTGCCACTCCCAATTAATCCACCGCCCCCCACCCTCTCCTTTACATGTCAATGTTATATGAACAATGTGGATTCTTCTCCCAGTCTTTGCATCTAATTTAGCCCTACATAGCCAACCAGTTCCTCTGGACAGCCAACAACTCTGGCTCTGGGATGCAGAGAATTAGTGCCTCTGAATGTGGAGGTTCCCCTTAGTCACCATTAGGAAATGGCATTAACTGGCTCACGAACAAAAGTTCGTGATGAATTTTGGCTGGTTCGTGCTTTGTGAAGTTCATGGCAGGTCACCCAGCATGAACATGCTGTTCATGAAGGTTTGTGCTGGTTTGTGAGTGGAGACATTCCCAGACAGTCTCCACTCAATCAAAATGTTTACAGAACTTCAGAGCAAAAATTTGGAGGGTACGTAGAGGAGCATCTGGGGGAGGTCCCCCATGACTTTGATGTCTCTAGCTTGCACATGATCTCTCAGTCATTTTGAAAGGTGCAGGTTCAGGAGCATATAGTATGGATCCTGTGCAAGCCAGAGACACCAAGCTCCCCTGGATACCCCTCTACATGCCCTCCAAGTTTAATGTCTTTAGCATGAACAGGATCCGTTCTATACACTCCTGAACCTCCTGAACATGTGCCTATCAGCTGTCATTTTGACAGGCACAGGTTCAGGAGGTTCAGGATCTGCCCTCCAAGTTTGGTGAGGATTGGATAAGAACATAAGAGAAGCCAATGTTGGATCAGGCCAATGGCCCATCCAGTCCAACACTCTGTCACACAGTGGCCAAAAATACCAGGTGCCATCAGGAGGTCCACCAGTGGGGCCAGGACACTAGAAGCACTCCCACTGTGCCCCCCCAAGAACCAAGAATACAGAGCATCTCTTGCCCCAGACCGAGAGTTCCTATCTATACTAATAGCCACTGATGGACCTCTGCTCCATATGTTAAGAAGAAGAAGAAGACGAGGAGGAGGAGGAGGAGATTGGATTTATACCCCGCCCTTCACTACCCAAAGGAGTCTCAGAGCGGTTTACAATCTCCTTTCCCTTCCCCTCCCCACAATAGACACCCTGTGAGGTAGGTGGGGCTGAGAGAGCTCTGACAGAAACTGCTCTTTTTCAAGAACAGCTGTGCCAGAACTATGGCTTGTCCAAGGTCATCCAGCAGGTGCAAGTGGGGAATCATCTATTACGACACAGTTATTTTGTCTAGCTGCTATCTCTAATTCATTCATTCTTTTATAATCCTCCTCTATATTTTGATCTGGTGAGCGATAACAAACTCCCAGTGTTAAGCTTCCTTTTGGGCCCACTATTTCGACCCAAAGCATTTCCAGAAGTGAATCCAATTCTCTTACCTGCTCAATCTTACTAGACTGTATACCCTCTCTGACATACAAAGCTAACCTACCTCCAACCCTTCCCCCCATTTATAACCAGGAATCACCGTATCCCACTGATTTTCCTCATCCCACCAAGTTTCTGAAATACCCACAATTGAATGAATGAATGAATGAATGACAATGTCTATTCCCCCCCCCCCAATTTTACCTTGGACACTGCTAGCATTTGTATATAAACATCTATAATTTCCCAGGCATGTTAGGCCCGCAACCTTCCTCCTGCTGCCTTGAGACCTTGTCAGGCAATCCATATTGTTTGTCACAGTCTCAGTAGACAATTCTAATCCATCTCCCTGTAGAAAAGTAATAGCTACCCCTTCATCTCTATGAGATGAGCCATCCTGAACCAGAGACTTTCATTTCCTGTTGGCTTTCCCCAAATATTCAGTTTAAAAACTGCTCTGCCACCTTTTTGATTTTAAGCACCATCAGCCTGGTTCCTTCTAGGGACAAGTGGAGACCATCTCTTTTGTACAGCTCCTTCTTGTTCCAAAAAGCATCCCAGTGCCTAACAAACTTGAACCCTTCCTCCCTACATCATTGTCTCATCCACGCATTGAGATTCCTGATTTGTTCCCGTCTCTCCGGCCCTGCACATGGAACAGGTAGCACTGGGAACACTTTCTTTTGAGGGTCGTTACTCGGATTCTATAAACCCAATCCTCACCACACTTGGAAGGCAGATAGAGGAGAGGCAGCTGGAGATCCCCTATGAGTTTGGTGTCTCTAACTTGCATAGGACCCATTCTGCCATGTAATAAACCTCACAAACAGAACCAATTTATGAGGCAGCTAAAAATTCTTGATGGTCCATGGTTCATGAATGGGTCATGTCATGATGATACATAAACTGAACTGGGGGGGGGGGGAGAAGAGGTCCATCAGTGGTGACTGAAGGGCGGGAAGATGGTATACATTTGTCAGACAAGGGCAATCAGTTATTTTTGGAGGACATCCGGCAAGGGATCAGGGCCGCGTTGAGCGGTTTGGTGGCCGCGACAGCCAAAGCAGAGGCTTGGCTTTGCGAGTGGCAGGGATAAGGCAGCGGAATTGGTGAGCACCTTAAGCCGTCCCGTCTTTCGGGAAATGGGGGGTCTTCAGGAACGACTTGCGGGCTATTAAGGCCCCGGGTGGGGAATGGGGACCCCCTAGGGGAGCCTCTGGGGTAAAGCTCCTCTCTGCAAACTGTAAGGTTTCAGGGGTAGGCGCTCCCGGGAGGCGACCCGCGGCTGGGCTGCTGGTCGCAAGCCAGGCTAATGGCCCAGGACCGGGGTTGGTGCATCGCCCAGATGTATCAGACAAGGAGGCTGGTCAACTTGACAACTGCCTTGTCTGTTCCGCTAGTCATGAAGTGCTCCCTTGCCGGATTCCTATTCTAAAATGTATGTAGTTAATAAAGTGGCCCTTGTTTAATCCAAATGGTTGTCTGTCTCGTTATTCCCCTGTGGGGGCAAGGGATCCTCCATATCCAGACGCAGTAAACTTTTGAATATCACTGCTGGAAGGAAGCTGAAGGGGAGAGCCTCAGTCTTCTCTTTGCTCTCCATGGCTGGCTACTGTGTGAAATAGGATGCTGGAGTAGATGGACCATTAGTCTGATCCAGCATGCTCTTCTTATGTTTGCAAATTGTAGGATCCAGCCCTTTATAAGAATAGCTTGCTGGATCAGAACAGTGATCCATTCCAGCATCACACACTTACATACGGAGAGTTATTTTTTAGCTTATGACTTGTAACTCTGTGGTTTTAGCTGGTTATTTTTTGATTGCCTTGTTACAGTCTATGGGGGAAAAGAATTTGAATGTTGGGTTATTCTTTGTATCTCTCACATGCAGGTTTTTAATTTGTTTCTCTAATATATCTTCTCAAAATTATTGGGCACTTTTTTTGCTATGGCTCATGCTAATGAAAGGTTTTTTTAAAAAAATAATAATTTTGTTACTAAGGCTTTTTCCCCCTTTCCTAGTTTGTGCTTGCCAATGTTGAGACTTCACTGAGAAACCAGAAGCCAGTTTCTCTTACTCCTTTGCTAAGGACTATTCGAGATGAACGTTATCGGTTGGGAAAGCAGCTCTGTGTCTGGGGAATTCAGTTAAGCCCTCAAGATGTTGCAAACCTCGTAAGTTAAAGCAAATCAGTGTTTAAAGAACTGGAGATTTTTCAAAAGACTGTCAATATAATAGCCTCATGCACCACTGTAAACATGTGGAGGTATTACATTATGGCAGC
The DNA here is from genome assembly GCF_001447785.1 of Gekko japonicus. Lineage (NCBI taxonomy): Eukaryota > Metazoa > Chordata > Lepidosauria > Squamata > Gekkonidae > Gekko > Gekko japonicus. The sequence continues at coordinate 879,906 of NW_015167534.1, read as the reverse complement.
TGCATACTGGTACTCCATACTGGTAATCTCGAAAGCATAAGATGCAATATCACTTTTTTCTAGATCAGAAGTATATTTCATCTAGCCATCTAACTCGAAAACAATAGGATTTTTAAAGGTAATCTGAGCAATAACTTTTCAGTTGTTAACGTATAATAATGTTATCAAAGTTTGGAATGGAAGGGGACTCATATTTGTAAAGTTAAGAGCTCAGCTCCTTGTCCCCAACTCATTCCAAGCTGGCCCCAAACTCCAACAAAGTTTTTGCAGGCTTGAAATTAGTTAACAGCCCAAACCCATGTTGGATTTTATGACAGTGTCCAGACTGCATGATGCTTTCACTTCATTTGATCTCTCAGTTTATGGTAGCCATCTGCATAGATTTATGGCTGTTTTGTGGCCATTCAGGGGTGACTCTGCAGTCAGTACGGTGTTGGCCCAGGGTATTTTAATGTGGTCTTGAGTTGCATCTTTTTCTGTTCCAGTGTGGGTTTGGTAAAACAACGGAGCAAATGCTAAATACTGGCCCATTCTGCATCTAGTATTCGCTCCGTTATTTTACCAAACCCACACTGGAACAGAAAAGGATGCTGTTCAAAACCACATTCAAATAGCCTGGGCCAACACCGTACTGACTGCAGTTGTTGTTGTTCAGTCGCACAGTCGACTCCGACTCTTCGCGACCCCATGGACCAACTCCCACCAGGCCCTCCTGTCTGCCGCCGTCCTCTGAAGTTGGCTCAATTTCATGTTCGTTGCATCTATGACACTGTCTAACCATCTCATCCTTTGCCGTCCCCGTCTTCTTTGACCTTCCATCTTTCCCAGCATCAGGGTCTTCTCCAGCGAGTGCTCCCTTCTCATTTGGTGGCCAAAGTATTTGAGCTTCAGTTTCATTATCTGGCCTTCCAGGGAACAGTCAGGGTTGATTTCTTTTAGGATTGACTGATTTGATCTTGCAGTCCAAGGGACTCTCAAGAGTCTTCTCCAGCACCATAGTTCAAAAGAATCTATTCTTCGGCGCTCGGCCTTCCTTATAGTCCAACTCTCGCAGCCATACATGACTACTGGGAATACCATTGCTTTGACCATGCGGACTTTTGTTGGCAGGGTGATGTCTCTACTTTTTATCATGCTGTTTAGGTTCGCCATCGCTTTCCTCCCAAGGAGCAGGCGTCTTTTAATTTCATGGCTGCTGTCACAGTCTGCAGTGATCTGGGATCCCAGGAACGTGAAGTCTGTCACTACTTCCATGACTTCCCCTTCTATTTGCCAAGGAGTGATGGGCCCAGATGCCATGATCTTAGTTTTTTTGATGTTGAGCTTCAAGCCCACTTTTGCGCTCTCCTCTTTTATCCTGAGCAAGAGGCTCTTTAGGTCCTCCTCACTTGACTGACTGCAGAGTTACCCCTGAATGGCCATAAATGGACAGTACCATAAAACCAAGAGATCAAAGGAATTGAAACCAGCATGCAGTCTGGACACTGCCATAAAGTCCGACAATCAATCAAAGTGAAAGCGGCATGCAATGTAGAGGGGAATTTCTGTTCCATCGTGGGTTTTGGTAAAACAGTGGAGCATGGGCAGCAGAGTCTTGCAGCAGACAGAAACCTACGTGGAGATGAGAAATTGGATTCTGAGTTTGTATGTTGCCTCCCCTCAAACTGTATGTTACTATGGCAACCCCCAGTGATTTGATTACTAAAATAGCAGCATTCCAAGTTCAAAGAACTCAGAGAACTCATTTTCCAGCCCCCCCCCCCTTGACATCCATTTATAAGGATATGGGCACTTTGGATGATGCTGTTTTAGTATTTCTGGAATGTCTGAAGACTGAAATGTTCTCCCTCTTTTAATGTCACATTTGTGTCCATTTATTCTTTTGTCAGGGAACTGAACTGTTTGTTCTGCATAGACAGGAGGCTTTTAGAGGATGAGTGAGTGGATAAGTTCAAGATGGCATTGCTCATGTTATAAGTTCCTGTAATAGTACTGCCTGAGTGTCTACAGGGTCTAAGTTGATATTTTGGTTTGCTGCATAATCAGGTCTTCAGTCTGTGTCTCTATTAAATGGCCAAGAAGCTGTTTTAATTAAATGATCTGTTCTCTATGGAAGGACAGGCCTGCTACCCAAGACCTGAGACAGAGAGGTACCGTTATCGAGGATGGGCTGTAGACCATTAATATCTTGGATTATTCTGAGCTGGAAGCTTGTGGATGAGAACCAGTGGTGTTCTCTTATCTCTTTGGAAGTCTGTCTTGTAGAGGGTACCAGACTGCCTTTTTCATCCTGTTTCTTCATTTCACTGGGTCCGAGGAAATGGTGCAAACGCAATTGTAACATAATGCTCGAGAATAAGGATTGTATGATTTGCTCAGGTTGGTAGCTGGAAGCATGTAGACATGTAGCAGTAAGTGAAGTTTTGGTAGGGTGGTGTTCATGTGTCTGTCAGATATACCCAGTAGAACAAAATAAGAAGAACACTTTTAAAGGGAACCCGTCCTCCCCAGATAAGGGGTCGTCACACTGCTCAAGTCAAAAATTGTGGGGAGACTGGAGTGGGAAGTGTATCTGTATGCCTGTAGTATAATACAGTGGTCCTTGCATATGATGAGATATATGCTTACATGTATACTTGCCACTAAGCAAAAGAGTGAACATATTACAGGTATATGAAAGGTAAGCCCAGCCCTTCCAGCCCTTTATAAAGCTTGGACCCACCACTCAGTTGGCCAGTGCATGACTGCCTTCTACCATCTGAGAGAGAGAAGTGGCACTGTGTGGCAATTACAGCAACCACCCCAACAAAAACATAAATATGTCTTTCTTCAGTAGCTGTTTCATAGTGTGCACTGTACAATGACATTTTAAGAATAGCAGAATGAGTTCATGTCTGCTTTAAGGGTGAGGAATATTATCCATGCTAAGTGGTTATACGTGGAATTTGGATCTCCTATACTGAATCCAGTGCTTTCTACATAGCAGTTAAGCTAAGTAAAAACACTTCTAAAGCAAGCAAGTACAAGTCAGATTTTTTAAAATCTTGATTTCTTTCACTTATTTCTTTGGGTGTTTAGGCAATCTTACTAGAGCTGGATGGACGTACCACCTATCCATTTTCTAAATTAGAAATAATCCACACTGAGCTAGACCTCTGGTCCATGGAGAGACTCGGAGTGGCTTTACCTTACAGCAACTTGAGTTCCCTTGTCTTGGATTATTCCAGGTGGGCAGAAACATATACAGTATGCTCCTTCATTTGCAATCTAAAGAAAAGCAGAGCTGTAATAGTAGATATTGTATGACCATTATAATCAAAGGATTTGTACTTATCAATTTGCAATTAATTTTAGCAAGCACCTAGGTATGCCATAAACTATAGTTCTGAAATCCCATGTAGGAAACACAATTAATATACATGCATCTGAATGGGGTCATTATGGTAACTGTGCCTGCCAGAGGGATGTCTAAGTTCTTCTAAACATGAGCAAAACAAAATCTTATACTCAACTCACTGCTAATGACCCCAATTACTGTTCAGTCTGAAAAAGCTCATAGGAGTTTGTGTCCCCTTTCACAGCAAGCAGACGGTTAATTCTCTAGAGGCCTTAACAGCTGCTTGGAACTTGATCCCCTTTCCTCTGACAGAAAAGTCTGCTGCAGTTGTCAGAAGGGAGAGAAAATACTTCCTAGAACCAGGTCATTGGCCAGAGGATCTGCTGCACACTTTCCTTCACTCCTTGCAAAAGCTTATGTCATGGCTGACAGCTGTTCTCAAGGCCAAAATACATATGTGTGGCATGAGATGGGCCACAGTTGCTTGATCCAATTTGTAGTCATATCTATGACTGGAAGAACTTGTTGGGAGAGATGGTGTGTTAAGCCAGATCCCTTGTTAAAGTTAGCAGGATGCACTAGGCTCAGAACACAGCAGAGCTCCTTTGAGCGGCATATGCTTGTAAGACTACAAAGTTACACAGAGCCAATTATCAGTTTATAACAAAATAAGAACTGACTTATTTAGGAAATACATACTTGATAGTGTAGCGTAGAGAAAGAGAGAAATTCTGTTCTACCTAGCTAGTGATGGATGCGGATGCAGAGGCATCTGGCATCCATGGTGCCAAAGGAGGAGAAACGTGTCCTCCCTCTTTGTATACGTGCGGGGAGAGAGAGGGAGACGGAAGGAAGTTGTTTTCCCCAAGAGTAGCAATCTATGCATTAAAAGGGTTTGGTGAAGAAGAGTAAACAGGAAGATGCGTAGTGTCTGCCTATCTAGCTGTAACTCTCTGGTCACTTGCTTCTTGGGGGATGAGGCACAGGGACATTGCATCTGGTTCTTCCAACAGAACTTACCCCCAAAGCATTCCATTGCTCTGTTTGGCTTGGGAGCACTGTGAGGGAGAGGAGGGGATTCAGGCTTCTCTCCACTGTTCATGCCAGCAAAAATGGCCATGGGGTGCCTGTGTGCCCCTTCCTGGGGCTCCATGTGTACACAGGAGCCTGAGGATGGCAAAACCAGTGCAAACAATGTGGGAGGGAAGCCTGAAGGCCCTCCTTCCCCTCTCTCGCCACTCCCCAGCTGTACAGAGCAACAGAACACATTAAAGGTCCAATTTGCATTGGTCTTTCCTGCCGCTGTGCTGGTGGTCCCAAATTGTCTCACAAATCTCTGTCTGCATTGCTTGCCGCAGCCATTCCCATATTGTACTGACTCAGAATTGGCTGTCTGCATCCTTTTATTGTTCTGTAGTGGCAAGTCTGAGGTCACTACAGCGTCTCACTGGGTAATGTGGAGCTGGTTTTCAGCTGCAACAACTGCTCCTACATGCCCCTGAGCTGCTGTGAGTAATAAGCAGACAACTGGAGCCAAATCCCCCTACCCCCGTTTTTCTCCGATCATGGGTTAGAAATATGCCCACCCCAAACCATGTTATTTCTTGGGGCAGTCCGCCTAACGCCCTGCCTGGCAACCGCTGGGTGTTTTGTGTTTTTTACCCAGCTCGTTCACTTTTCAGCCCCTCCCCCTCCAACAGATCACCCCCCTTTACTTTCTGTGGAGGGGTCACGGGTGCCATTTCCTCCCCACAGCACAGTGCCCTGCCGGCGTCCCAGAAGGCCATGCCTCCCCCCTCTCACACACGCTCTCCTTCCTGCACACCCCAGAGTCACCATGGTGAGATCTGATGCAGACAGCAAGCTTTTATCCCAAGCCAGACTAGGAGGGAAAGGGGAACAATGTACAATGGCACCACAACAGACTGAGACTGCTTTACACAGCAGATGCAGATTCAGCCAAAGTTGTGATCATACATCTGACTACGACTCAGGATGGGCATCTGTGATCAACTGGTATCACATGTATTCTGTAGTCTGGCCCTGTGTGCAAGTCCAACAAAGATTCCATATGTTTCCAAACTCAGGGAAATATGTAAATCATTACTTTAAAATGGTGTTCCATTTCTCTGGTTGAATCAAATTTTAATGGCAACTGTGTGTTTGTTTTGTTCCATAACTTATCTTGACCTTTCCTTTTTTTTTACTCCAAATAAGCCTATTTTAACTTAGATCTTTCTTTTGCCCTGGAATGTTAAAAGCTCTGGCCCATCAGCAAATCCTATTACTGCTTTGCACTATGGTATGTGGATCTAATATTTCTGAGAAAAGACTAGTGAGATTAGTAGCTTTCTCTTCCAACCCTTGGTGTTAAATAAGCAAGAGGTACGTAGATCTTGTATCAGATCCAGGTATTTGTTTTTTAGTGCTAACTAGGCACATCTAACCCCCTACATACGAATATATGGTATTGTAGTGGCTCCTACTATAGATTAAATATGAGTTAGCTCTGTTGGATCTAACTGTGCAAGATAACCTAAAATTCTTCTGCTGAATAACTAAATTGTGGGTGGCAGCAGGCATACTTCTTTGAAGATGATACTTACTTGTGTATTTTCTTCTTTACAGATGTGGAGATAATGGTATCAAGCAACTTATTTCTGGATTAGAAGGAAATACAAAACTTTTAGATTTGAGTCTCTGTTACTGTGATTTAGGGCCTGAAAGTGGCTTTCCATTGGGAACTATTGTAACTCAAACTGCCATTTGGTAAGTTTTGGTAGTAGGAATTTGGGGGATGGGAGCATTAAAACTTTAACATGAATTTTGATTTCTAAACCAGCTGTGTAATTTTTAAAAGGTCGTGTCTCTGTTGGTTTTTTACTTACTATGTAATCGGCTGTTTAAAATTCAGAGCTATAGTTGATCCAGCTGGTTGTAAATAAATGAACTGAATGCATACGTCCCACTAGGAATGCATTTAAGATGTTACAGTGAGGAAGTAAAAAATCTTATCATTGTTACTGATGCAAAGTTGTTTCTATATTTTAAACACAGAAAAACATTTTGCAATGCCAGTAAGATGAATCAATGTACATAAATAATTTAAAAATTGTATATCACAGCAACCTGTATATTAACGGTAACAACCTGCAATGTGTGGGTGCCGCAAAACTCCTCAGACCCATAGCAGACTATGCAGAGAGCCTTGGACAAGAAAGGAGAACAAATACCTTGTTGTGCAGCAATAATTCTGCTTACCAAATCGCTGCAGGTCAGATTTATATTGGATTATAAACTGATACTTGTGCAAGCATTTGTTGTAGATTAAATTTTCTGTTAAAAACTGTTTGGGGGAGGGAATCTGAACAAACTGTCATGTATAAATTTGAGTTACAGGACTCAGGCACTGGGGGATCAACTATTCCAGAGGCACCCACTGGACTGTGGAGTGCCTCAAGGGCCAGTATAGTCCCCGATGCTTTTTAGCATCTACATGTGCCCACTTGCCTAGATTGCCCGGAGGCATGGGCTGGGATGTCACCAGTATGCGGATGACACCCAGCTCTCTATGTTGTTGGGTAGCCAGTCTGACTCCAAACCGGAAGATCTAGACCGGGTGCTACAAGCCATGGCTGGTTGGCTTGGGCTGAGTCAGCTGAAATTGGATCCGACTTTGCCTGAGTCGGGGCAGTCCAATGGTAGGGATCCCACTTCTGACCTTTGATGGGGCACCCTTGGTGCCAGCACCGGAGGTTAGGAGTCTGGGAGTGCTCCTGGATGCCTCCTTAAAAATGGAGGCCCAGGTAGCAGCCACTGCCAAGTCAGCCTTTTATCATCTTCAGCTGATCAGGCAGTTGGTTCCCTTCCTTGAATGCAACGACTTGGCAACAGCAATCCATGCAATGGTCACCTCGAGACTGGACTACTGTAATGCTCTCTACATGGGGCTGCCCTTGTCTCAAATCTGGAGGCTGCAGCTGGTGCAAAATGCTGCGGCCAGGCTGTTGTTGGGACTCCCAATCCAGGAGCACATTCAGCCTGTGCTAAAGGCACTGCACTGGCTGCCGATAGCATACTGAATTAGTTTCAAGCTGCTGGTTCTTACCTTTAAAGCCCTTTATGGTCAGGGGCCTACATACCTGAGGGACCGCCTTTCCCCATATAATTCCCAGAGAGCACTGCATTCAGGGGCCCAGAACTGATTGGCCCTCCCGAGTCTTAAGGAGGCCAGGCTGTCGATAACCAGGGCCAGGGCTTTTTCAGTGGCGGCTCCATTCTGGTGGAATGAGCTCCCAGAAGATATCAGGGCCCTGCGAACATCTGCAGAAGAGCTACAAACCAGTTATGGGAAGAGAGAGCTGATATGGTAGCCATCGTTGATTCAATAACAACAATACTAGCACTTACTATGTTATTGTTAATTGGTTTTAATACTGTTTTAATGGTTTTAAATGGTTCAATTGTTTTATTGTAATTGTACGTTGATTTTATGTAAACTACCCCTGGGTCGGCTTCGGCAGGGAGGGATAGAAATTTGAGAAATAAAAGAATAATGAACACCTTGATGTATTTATGTAACACTGCCAGTAGTTGGAACGTTTATCACAGCCCCATGATTACTGGTAACATGGACATTTTTGTTTTACCTTGTTGAGAAACTTTGGCAAGACAACAGCAGACAAAGTGTAGTCCCATTAAAGAATTGGTGGGGGATGCTCCTGATGCAGTTTGTTATACAGTTTGAGAATTCTTCCTGTAGATCAGGTAATTCCCACAAATATATATAATAAAAATGCAAAGTTGAAGTGTCTGATTCTCACCTTTCAAGAATCAGTGCACGATTTGAAAAATAGTTATCTGTATGACTGAGTTCATACTTCTACTGACCAACTGCAATGCTTATTAACACATACACTGCAAAATAAATGATAACAAGCAGTTGAAACAATAAAATGCATTTATTCTTTACAGGAGACTTACTGTGCAATCCTAGGCAGAAGATTAAAACTTGTGGTCATAGGCTGAAATAACTCTGCATAGGGTTTTATTCTAAGTTGGTTTTTAAAAACAGCTCATCTTTTATGTATTTGAGCTCTTGGCTAATCTTCTCCAACAGCAGTATTTATAGCATATGAGTCTACACCGTCCAAGTCTTTTGGGTGGCTATCTTTAAGATGCTCCTATGAATAAAAGTACTGAAGAACAGGAAATAAGAACATAAAGTGATAATTTACAAGAAAAAATTGGACACAATTCTTCTTTAATCAACGGTCATCAAAAGCAATTTTATTTCTAGTTTTTAAATTATTTCCTTATAATGGAACACATTCTGTTCTCTACAATGTCTTTTAGTGTCAATATCCCCCCCCCCCCCAGGATGAATGAAAGCATCTCCTAGGGCTCTCCTACCATCTAGCTGACACTGTCTAACCATCTCATGCTTTGCCGTCCCTGTCTTCTTTGACCTTCATTATGATAAAGAACTGTCTAGGGGAAGAGCCCTGGCTGGGAGGAGAGGACAATGGTGTAAGCCACTTTGGATTCCCCACTGAGGAGAAAGGCAGGATATTTTATTTATTTAGAAAAACTTTATGCTGCCTCTCAAGGGGATGTAATAAAAACATAAAGTATTAAAACTTGCTAATTAAAACCCAGCATTAAAAACCCAACCAGAATGTGCAATGGGGTGTTTCTGAAATATGTAGAGCTGAAATGGAAACAGCATGGATGTAAACAACACTTGCTTGCAGAATATTTTAAACTGGCAGATGTTCTGACATTTAATTCAATGGATATATAAATAATAATAATAAATGATCAGCTGATTCATATGTTGTTGTTGTTGTTCAGTCGCACAGTCGAGTCCGACTCTTCGCGACCCCATGGACCAGATCACGCCAGGCCTTCCTGTCTTCCGCCATTCTCTGAAGTTTGCTCAATTTCATGTTCGTTGCATCTATGACACTGTCTAACCATCTTATGCTTTGCTGTCCCCGTCTTCTTTGACCTTCAATCATATACTGTGTTCCATTTTCAGTAGCAAAGAAAGATGCAGGTATCCAGTCAAAAGCTGTTGATCTGAATGTTATTTCTAAAACAGACATGGCTCCCACATTGGAGAACATTGTGAAGAAAAAGAAAAGAAAAGGTACAATTCATTTATCCAGTAAGACAAACTCAAAGGCATGACAAACATGCATGGCTAAGAAAAACTGGGAGCATATTACAAACAATCAGGACAATACAATCTGTATTAGCCTGGTAGTGGGCTTTTTCAGTGATAGTTGTATCCCTTTGGAATGTTCTTTCAGAAAAGATGAGGATGGACACCGGCCTGCCTTCAGGATAGCCTGTAAGGCTGTGTTATTTTAGGAGGGCTTCTATAGCCGAAATTGATGGAATTTTTCTGGCTGTTGGTTTTGATATTTGGTTGCTAACTTTTTGTAGTCGGGTTTATTCTCTTTGTATGTCATTGCGTATGCAGGCACATGCGCACAAATAAAAGTGTCCTAAGGCTGTCATGTGGCCTGCTGGGGAAAACGTACAGGCTTCCAAATGATAGTACCAGGAGGAAAATTTTAAACTTTCTTCTCCCCTTGGCATGATTCCAATCCAGATCAGATTGCTCAAGAGATCAATACTTGACATGGGAGAGCTGCGATAAGGATCTCTCACAAATGTTCAAACTGAAGAGAGACACAGGGAGTGAGATATTTGTCAGGCCTGTGGTAGTAGAGGTGGGGGACTGAATGGCGAACACTTTCCACATAGATGCCATTTTCCCAGTATGATGATTTCTTCTCCATCCCCTGCTGCTATTTGTACTGTAAGGGAAAAAATACAAGTACCGTACTTGTTCTGGCACAATAGAACAAAAAGTGTGGATGACACATGAGTTTGTGCTGTATGAACGAGGGTGTGTGTGTGTTGAATCTTACCAATACCAAGCCATACTCAGGTCTCTTTCACAAAACACCAAACCTTAGCTTTTTCCAAAGTAGCTAACAAAGGACAGTGCCTGTCTAACAGGCCGCCAAACAACCGATTGTCAAAACTGCCTGACTTGTGACAAAAATATTTCTTATATGTATGCATTGTTTGCAGGAGTAAAGAAAAAAAGTAAGAAACCTGATCCAGGCCCATGGTTAGCAAAACTGCATTTAGCTGATAACGCCATTGATAAAAGATTAAATCAAACAGAAAAAAACATTATGGACTTCATTCAACTTTTGAGTTGGTAAGGCTACTGATTAGAGGACACGCATAACTCTCTCCTGGAATTTATGACACTATGCAATACTCTAGCAGTCTAGATTAAGACAGGAATATCTGGTCTAACTCTTTCTTGGCACCTCATATTCCCAAGAGACCACGTGATGAATATGTCACTCTTTTTGAGGAGGAAAGACATTGTGAAGGTCTATCTGTGTGGTAAGTTATAGACTGTGGAGTGAAAGGAACCTGAGTGAGAATTCTAGACTACTGCAGGTTTTAAAAACAACTCTAAGTAATCTATTGTCAACAAACTTCTATTCATTCCACAGAACTTTGATAGAACAGTATTGTTTTGGAGCATAAAATGTAGCAGATGGAACAGGTTAGCTAGGAAAACCTGTGTACGAAACCAAACATATTTCACCATTTAAAGAAAATATTCTTTAGTACTGGTGGGATAACTTAAAATGTGTGTATTAGGGTCTTTTCAACCAGTCACATAGGAATTGTCCTCCCACTGTTCACCATTTTAGACTTCTTGATGGAAAGGATGCATGTTTCTTGGAGCAATGGCACTGAGGGTATGGGAAAGGGCTAGGAAAAGAATTACACCAGGATAGACTGTAGCTGACGTAACTGCTCTGGCAGATTTGTGATTTGACATAGTGCTCGGAACCCTAGAAGACACTGCATTTATTTGTGACGATTTTGTAGCAAAGTATATGATAGCTAGTGTTGTTATGGCTTCCTCTGTGTAACAAGAAGTAAATTTTTGCAAGTTTAGAAGAACAGCGTCATAATAATGAAACAAATCTGACAACAAAAAATAAGCTCTACTGTTGCCAAATTTCACTATAATCCTATTAATTTCCACCATAGTCCTATTAAAAGCAGCAATAACAATTGAAATGCCATGAATGTCCTCAAAAGGGAAATGTGGGTTTTTCAGCATGCAGTACATAATTTATTTAGCTTATTAGATTTATCCCCCGCCCTCCCCGCCGAGGCAGGCTCAGGGCAGCTGCCATAAAAATGGAAGTTCTTAGGTTTTTATTAATGCTTCCCATGCAGTAATTTTCAGTGTTACAATGTTTGTTTTAATCATAGTCTAATCAAGAATTCCGAACATCTTGTTGAAATTGATATCAATGGCAATGCAATAGGAGAACAATGTGCAGTCAAGATACTGGAAGCTCTGAAGGACCGAAAGAAAGGTGGGACATTTCCCAGTTGATATGACTTGTGTATACCAGACAGTTTCCTTCTGAAACTCTTTTATGCAACCAAATATTATTCCCTATGTTAAGTACAGTTTAGTTAAGAAAAGTTTAAAAGGCGGTTCTATGTACATATAATAATACTGATAAATATTCAAGCCCCTTGTTGTCATACAAACTGAACAATGCATAACTGACCCAGGAAAAAATGTACCTATACAAGACTTTGTATTTCACTTTTGCATTTTATAACAGAGACCACTACTGAAAATTGAGAGTGATTTTTTGTGTGTGTGTCTCTGCAGAAGAAATGCCATGCTTAAAAATTATGATAACCCCTCAGATTTCATCAGTAACCTTCCGGGAAATTTACAGGAGCTGCACGAAACTCTCTCCAACTAAAAAGAGAAAGAAAAAGGTATTTGTCTTCTTTTCTGGGGTGTTTATCTTGCTAAAAAAATTATAAAGTGTGGTATTTTTACTCTTTTTAAGAGGCAATTCTAAACTGAAAATAGCCTCATATTAGCAATGATAACATTGTAACCAGCCATCAATTTAATAGCAAGAGTGCAATCCATAAAACTGTAAAACAATACCTTGTTCTCACAATCTATGTAGTCTAAAATGTTGAGAGAACTGTGGACTGAGGAGGGGAGTGGAGATGCAAACACTGCGGTCACTTTCTCCCTAGGCTAAAAGTTGGATTTGAACAGAGGTGGCAGGAATGGGTTGTTCAATGGTTAGTTCTCCCCATACTTATCAGCCCAGAAGTGGAGCAACTGGAAAAATCTGACCAGGTCCCTGCAAAGCAAGGGTCCCTCTGCCTCAGCTCCTGTGCATGAACAGTGAAAATATTTCTCCAGTTTTGCTTGCATGCACCTAAATTTAGTAAGCATCTCTTCTGCTCTTTAGTTCCTCACTTTGTAACCTAAGTTTAACAAATACTTTAAAGGTAAAGGTAAAGGTTCCCTTGCTCGAAAGCCAGTCAAATCCGACTCTAGGGTTGCGGTGCTCATCTCCGTTTCAAAGCCGAAGAGCCAGCGCTGTCCGAAGACGTTTCTGTGGTCATGACTAAACACCAAGGTGCATGGAACGCTGTTACCTTCCCACTGAAGTGGTACCTATTTATCTACTTGCAATTTCTTGCTTTCAAACTGCTAGGTTGGCAGGAGCTGGAACTAGAGATGGGAGCTCACTCCGTCATGCGGCACACTCCGGTCTTGAACTGCTGAACTACCGACCTTCCACAGCCTGCAGTTCACTTGAGCCACCGCAGCTCCAACAAATACTTTACTCGGCAACTATTATTTAATTTGCTTTAGTAAACTGCCTTTACAGTAAACTCTGTCTAGCCATCTTTGCTGTGGGAGTAAGCACAAAAAACCTGCTTGTTCCATGGCAAGGTGGAACTACATGCAAGAATTTTCACATGTGATTCCCCCAACTGTGTACTCACACTTTGTGCTAATGGCAAGGGTCCCCAACCTAACTCTAGCCACACAGATACTCTGGGCTTAAGATGATTGGTACCACTGATAATAGCATGGAATGAAGATACACCTCAGTTCCGGTCCTGGAGTGACTCTTGAGACCACGGAATTTCATGCAAATTGAAGAGCATGAATTTGTTATGCATTTTCTTTTGTTGGATTAATGTATTTGGTCTTCAGTATGGTACTTTATTCTAGCAGTGACTGATAGCTTTGTGTTTTGTAATTCAGTTCCTGAAAGCCATCATGGTGGAATCTGCTGGTATGTGTTTGTTTTGCAGAAAACCAAGTGACCATGAAGCTCACAGGTGCTTTCTGAAGAGGCTTGATTCAAGGAAGCTGAGATATCCTAGCAAACTGCAACTTCATACAATGTCCTAATTTTGTAAACCTTGTATACAAAGAACATTTTCAATACAATTCTTATGAGAGTTTAAAATATTTACACATATTCTTACAGGCTATATTTTATTTAAAAATGTGCAATTGCCTTAAATTTACTGAACTACAAATGACAGTTGGATCTGCTTGCAATAGGCAAGCACCTGAAGACACGGGCAAAAAGCAACGGTTATATTCTCAGCGGGAAGCTAGGAGCTGGCCGAGTAAAGCCTTCAAGGACACCAGACAGATAACAGCACACAGGCGAAAGGAATGGGGGATGGGAGGAGGGAGAGGGAGAGTAACCACACATTCCACACCATGGCAGCCTTAGCTGTAGGCTTGCCAAGTCCCCCCCGGGGGGGGGAACCCCCGCCCAAGAGGCCCGTTACCCGCCGGCAGCGGATCCGGCCCCAGGGGGAACCCCACCCCTAAAGCACACGACGTGCCTGGCGTCAGCACATCACCCAGAAGTGACGCAGTCGTGTCGGGGGCGGGGCTGCGGTCATCCGAGGGAAAACTATGTTTTTTCCTTGGATGATTGTGGCCCCGCCCCCAGTGTGCCCGATGTGGTTGCGTCACTTTCGGGTGATGTAATTGCGGCACGCGCACAGACTCCTGGAGCAGCGCTGGAGTCCCCCGCTCTACATGCAGTAAGGACTTGGCAACCCTACTTAGCTGACACTTCCTTTCCTCTCCCAACAGACACGCTGTGAGGTAGGTGGGGCTGAGAGAGCTCTTTCAAAGGCTACTCTTGAGAGAACAGCTCTGAGAGAACTGTGACTGACCCAAGGTCACCCAATATCTGCATGTCGAGGTTCTCCCAGATTGGAGTCTGTGCTGGTAACCACTACACCAAACTGGTCATCTTTTGAAAACTTCAAAAGACCAATCAAAATGCCAAACCAACACCAGCTACTATGAAAGAATATTTATGTTATTTATAGTCCACCTTTCTCTCCCAGGGACTCAGGTTAGATGATACACCGCGTCTCCAGCTGGACAGATTGGCAGGGCGAAAGACAGGCTGGAAAGAGACGGACTGTGAGCAATGTTCCCTCTAAGCTGCAGAGTCTTGTGAGCAAAAATTCTACTTTGTGAGCTACTGGCATTAAAGCTGTGAGCAAACAATTTGGCTGCTGCATAAATTAGTTTGCTCTGGAGCCCTCCTTCCTGAGCTAAGCGAAAATGTGTGAGCTGGAGGCTAAAAAACTGTGAGCTAGCTCACACTAACTCAGCTTAGAGGGAACACTGACTGTGAGTCTGACTGCCTGGCAGCAGCATGTACCCCAGCCTGCTCGCCTCCCGCCAAGGTGCTTCCCTCAATCTTCCCTGCCCTTCTGACCGCCCGGCTCGCCCTCGCATGGGCAATCCCGTTATTGTAAGGCCGGAATTATCCCCGCGGCCCTCTATCGGGCCCTACCAGAAAGTCCCTGTCGTGCGGGGCCGGCTGGCCTTGTTCGTTTCCGCCGCCTGCCGCTGGGGGGAGCCCGGGTTCCGTTCTGCAGCCGCCGGGCTTCGGGAGCGGGGCGGAGCGCTCGGGCCTCAACCAGCTCAATCTCCTCCTCCTCCCGCCCCCAGCCATGGCCGACGTGGAGGACGGAGACGAGCCGGGCGTCTCCGCTTCTTCTCACGCGGGTCCCTCCGTCTCTAAGGCGAGCGGCGCCGACAAGATGTTCTCGCTGAAGAAGTGGAACGCCGTGGCCATGTGGAGCTGGGACGTCGAGTGCGACACCTGCGCCATCTGCCGCGTGCAGGTCATGGGTAAGGCGGGGAGAGGAAGTCCGGGTGGGGGGACCAGAGTCGACAAGGCCTGGCTCCGCAGCGGGGCCTGCGGTCTCCACACGCGCGCGCGCACACACACACACACACACACACACACACACACACACCCCCCGCCTGTCGCGACGGGGCGGGGTTGGGACGGACCTTGCCTCGCCTTCTCCCCCCCCCCTCCTCCCTCTGAGGGAGTCTTGAACCATTTTTGAGCCTTTTCTTACTAGTCGTTATTCAGAGTGGGACCATTGGCTCCACGAGAAAGCATCTCTGCCTCTCACCGGCCTTGAAAAGGGGGCTGGCGCTGGTACCGTTATGGAAGCCCACCTGTCAGCAGCTGGCACAGCGCCCCTTTTTAGTTCTGAGGGGCAAAATGGTTTCCATCCTGGTGGCTCCCGCAATGGGGATGGATATTTGAAGGAACGGGACCCATCTCTTTTATTCCCTGACGCCTTGCTTGACACGGCAGCGTCGTTTTCATTGTGTAAAAACGGTGCCTCCTTGAGGGTGTTCGGTGGCAATATTACATCTTCTCCAAAGGAAGATCCATGCAGCCTTTGGGGTTGAGTGCTTTGCCGCAGTTTTGGATTCAACTGTGCAGGGCCTGTAAAATGATATTAAATCCAGAGAAAGGAACCTGCTGACCAACTATTTACGTACCAGCTGGACATCTGGTTCAGTCCAGGTACTAGTTCAAAGGAAACTAGCAACTATCGACTTACTCAAATCTCTCAGAATAACCTCGCATTTGATTGCCTTGGGCATAATCAACACAGATGTTTCTCCACCTTGACTTCCAAACTGCAGAGGGGGGAGGGTTGTCCATTCAACATTGACTTCAAATTTTCTATTTTTCAAAATGGGGGAGGGTAAGTTTCTAGCCATTTTTGTTGCTGCAGTGAAAAGGGCTGGAGACTTGAAAACTGGGAATTTAGAGCAGCTAGTAGATTGTGGCAATAGATCACTATAATGTTATTGTGCTATAGGACAATAATAGTTAATAACTTTTTAAAAAGCCATCAAGTATGGTGTGGCGGGGGAAATGGCAGTTGGTGAAGGGAAGTGTGCACAGAGTTCCCATGTGAATGCTGTGTTGCCAGTGCAAGTGTAGCTGTGATGGTACAGAAACAGAATTGTCCCTGTGTGTATGCAGCCTTGGTTTGAAAGTCACAGGACCATAGAAGTCCTCTTTTAGGACTACCTAAAAAGTTACCAGAAAGCTCTTTTATAATTTATTTTATAATTTTATAATTTAAGCAGAAACACAGATGTGAGAAGACAGAGCTTTTGGGTGCAAAAAGATCCCAAGCTGTACCTAAGTGTGTAGGGCCATGGTTGCTCTCTTTAGGATAGTACAAAAATAGCAATTATTAAATGTGAGGATTGGAGATTTTTCTCCAAATTGAAGAACTCGTCACTGTCAGATTACTAGGAGATCTTTATGAATTAACAAAATATTATTGCATGGAAATATGGCATATTTATAATAATCGTGACTAACTGATACTAAAGCTAACAGGCTCTTTAATATGATCATGAAAGCAGCAAACCCGGGCTCCCCAAGTTAGGGGTTTCTGCATATTTGGGAAACTCTAGATATACAAGAAAATGTATTTTTGCAAACTGACCAAAAGGGGAAAAAATGAGCATGCTGATGAGGACTGAATGTGCAGTAGGAGGCATGGGGTAGTGACAGCACCTTACAGTCATGTAAAGGAGAAAGGGCGGTGAGGTGAGAATGAAATCTTGCAAGCTAATTGAAGGTGATGGAGAGTGGTGAATTTCCATATTTTTCCTTCCCTCCATAATTTCTTGGAGGCCCCTAGCCTGTCACTTTATGTACTAAAAAGTGGGTGGTTTATGCCAGTCAAAAAAGTACCAAAACCAGGCCACCCTCAGGTAGGGCTGTGGTGACAGTATATTGAGGGGAGGAGCTAGAAAAATACAGCATTGTAAATTAACCGAAAGGAAAAAGCAAAACCCCATATAAGGCTTGATAGGGACCAAGCATGTTCAAGAATATTGGAAGCCGCTGAGAGTGCCTTGGGCATCATCAACAGAGGTGTTGTTGGTGGTGAGTGGGGGGGAAGGGGACATTGTCTGCCCAAGCCCCTGATAATTATAGAATCACAGAAAATTATAGAATCACAGGGATTTTTGAATCACAGATATTTCCAGGTTGCATCTCTCACACATCTTGTGTGTTTGTGATGTATAAATACAGTTCACATGAGATCAGATCGGATATGTGACTGGCACAGTTCTCTGTTATCATTTCTTCCTTATTTGGGAATCATGCTGTGTGTCCTTTTGGACAATTTTGGACAGTGAAAAAGGGGATTGTTTCTTCGTGCAAGCCTTTTTACAGAATTGTGTGGAGAAACGTGTTTGCTGTGTTTACATATATCTGTTTACATATCTCTATTTATCTGTAGCGGTTCCTAATAACGGTACTTTTAGAAAGTAATATAAGTGAAAGAACTGCTGCAGTTTATTTCTGAAGTGCATAGTACATTTTCCTATGTACTCCTGTACATGCAGGTAAAATCGCAAGTAGAGAATAGCCACTTTTGACCTGGGAATCTTTAGTAACCTGTGTTGTATCTAACATCCATTGTTCATTCAGTCTCAAATTTTACAAATTCTACAATGCAATAGCTTCCAGTGTAACAAGATCACATGAATGCACATGAACACATGAAACTGCCTTGTACTGAATCATACCTCTGGTCCATCATAGTCAGCATTGTCCACGCAGCCTGGCAGAGGCTCTTCAACATATCAGGTAGAGCTCTTTCACATCACCTATCACCTGATCCTTTTAGCTGGATATTTGGGGGATTGAACCAGGGACCTTCTGCATGTCAAGCAGATGCTCTGCTACTGAGCCACAGCCCCTCACTACCAATAATTCATTTTTCATATGTATGAAGAAGAAACATGCTGGAGCAAATCAATGTCTTGCCTGTAACCTCCATAAGCTTCTCTCCTTATAAACTCTGCTTATTTAAAATAATTATTTATCATGAGTGAAAGTTGAGCTTTTGTGATGCACACATAGCTTCATAAATCATGACATTAGGGTATATGATTTCTAGATATTACATGTACTCAATACACTATGAATATTTCCAAAATGTCTTTCCGCAGTTGTACATGCTTTGGTAAACCAGTTATTAGAGGTACATCCAGAACATTACATTTAGTCTTGTTCTTGTTTACATCTAGATGCCTGTCTTAGATGTCAAGCTGAAAACAAACAAGAGGATTGTGTTGGTATGTTGTGATTTCATTCTCTTGTTATTCAACCAAAGGCTTTTTCTTAGTGGGGTGCTTTTTAAAGTTTTCAAGTGAGTACTTCTTATTTTTGTGCATCAATAAAATTCTCTTGAGCTTCACTCAACTAAAAGACGTACTGTTCTATAAAGTACTTGGGTGTAGCTAATGTGTTGTCAATCCTTTCTGTATATGTGTCTATTCGGAAGCAGCAGCTACTATGTCCTCTTTCATATCTTCAGTCATTTCTCTGAAAAGATGGCTTGGTTGGATGAAAGAAGAATAGGAATTTTTGAAAATAAAGAACATCATTTGACTTCATAGTGGCTGAGATTCTTGAGGTTTCAAATATATTATTTTTAATAGTAAGATTTTTATATTTAAAGAGAATGTCAGAGGGTTGTGAGAATATACATCAGTAACTTCATAAGTTTTATAGAAGAGATTGTGTCTTGTTGGGCACAATTCTGCCCAAAATAAGCAGTTCAGTTGATTTCAACAAAAGACTGTAAATCCATTGAAATCTGCACTACTTAGAAGTATTTAAATTTGTGTGGTGTAAGTGCTTAATTTGTATGTATATATTACTACATCTGAAAGAAAGAAGTTCAGATTTCTATACAATTTGGAAATTCTGTGATGAAGTATGGAATTCAATATTATGTACGGAAACGTTTGGTTTGGTAGTAAGTCAGTATCAATCACCAAAATCTAAAATTGTGCCTCTGTATTTAAAAGCTGTTGGAGTGGAGGCTTCACACCTTAGGTGTTCATGTGCTGAGCTGTCTTCAAATTTTAGAGGACAGCTGCCACCTAGCAGCATTTTCCAGTGCGCTCTCTACAGGGAGAACTGGTCCTGAGAAGAAGGAGAGGGAAAGTGCAGTGTTTGGCTGAGAAATGTTAGCCTGAAACATCAACCTTCTATCTGCCATAAAGTCTTTCAGGGAAATGTCACAGGTCGAATTTGAAACACCCAGTGGCTGCTTGTGCTGAGTGTGATATGACTTTTTCTTTCACTTTGAACAGTAAGCATCTTCAGCGTCTCCAGTGCTGTATCACAAACTCTCTTAATTTACAGAAATGCCTTTTCAAGAAACAAAAATACAGTGTTTTTTTGGCAATGTGGAGCATGTTGCATGTTGCTTTGAATCCTGGCCTGATCCAACATTGGCTTTTCTTATGTTCTTATATTCATACTGTAAAAATTGTATGCGAAGGGTTAGCCATGTTAGTTTGTTATAGCTAAACCTGCCAAACTAGTTTTGAGCTGTGGTATTTCAAGTTTGCTTTTCTTTTTTGGTGTAGTGGTTAGGAGTATGAACTCTAATCTGGGAGAACCGGGTTTGATTCCCCACTCCTCCACTTACAGCTGCTGGGTGACCTTGGGTTCTGTCAGAGCTGTTCTTGAAAGAGCAGTTCTTGAAAGAGCTCTCTCAGCCTCACCTACTTCACAGGGTGTATGCTGTGGGGAGAGGAAGGGAAAGGAGTTTGTAAGATGCTCTGAGACTCCGAGTGAAGGGTAGGGTATAAATCCAATCTCTTCTTCTTTTCTTTCAGTGGTCTGGGGAGAGTGTAATCATTCCTTCCACAATTGCTGTATGTCACTGTGGGTGAAACAGAACAACCGTTGCCCACTCTGCCAACAGGACTGGGTAGTTCAAAGAATAGGCAAATAAAAGCACCAGCAGTTTTTCTGCTGAACTTCTTTAGAACATTAAACAACTGATGCCATATTCCCCGATGAACAAGGACTACTCAACATGTGGCAGAATTTGTTTTATTTATTTAGGTCTACAGAGTTTTATGATCTTGGTTTGAAAATTTTGTGTTGCCTTCCTGATCTATTGGAGCCTTCTTCAGGATTGTTCTTGCAAGAATACAGATGCACAATATTGAAGAATGTATCTAAATGTTTGCTGTGAACTTTGTAAAATTGCTTAGGAAAGTGTTAGGGCTGATGAAGCCCACAAGTATGATATAATCTAAGCAATTACAGCTTACAATACCACTGTTTTCTGGAAACTGGGTTATTGAAATAAATAGGTGTGGACACGTTCATTTTTACTTTTTGCTTTGTTGCATTAAGATGAAACCTTTTGGTTTTGAATACTGTCTGTTTTTATGATACTTTAAGGGTGAAATTGAATTTACTCCTATCAAAATATGTACTGTAATTCACAGTATTAAAACATTACCCTATTAAGTGCTCAGCTTCTTTTTTTGTAGAGCAGTATAATTTAATTGGAAATTAATTAAATTAAAATCTGTCTTCTAGAGACACAGGAAAGTCTGATAACTAGCAACCGGTAAGTCTTGTTATTGTTCTGTATTTGGTAAGTTGTTTGATTCCAAATAGCCCATTCACCATCCTGTGAAGTCCCAGTGCAAGCACAGGGGTCTGTGTGCAGCAGCCTTTGGATCACAGCCTTAATATTTGGTAATGCTTAACTTCTCTTTCCACCTGTTTGCCAGCACTTTAGTAAAGATATGGATTCATGAAAACAATATGAATATATCTTTTTTGGGAGGTAGCATTTTTAAAAGAGCATCCGAGTGGTGGGTCAAAGCAGCAACCATGAAGCACATTATTTTTCCTGCACAATTAAACAAATGGATTTGTTTAGATGTAACTTCTGTCCCCACCATCTTATTACAGGACGTGACCTACCAAAAGTTCTACTTCTTGCTGATGTCAACAGGATTTAAATGTATAATAAAGATGGAGTCGTGGCTGCAGCATTTCAAATATATTAAAGAATATTGCTGAAACGATCAGTTATTCTTTGGCACTTCCCTTTATTATTCAGCACAGCTGTGAATTATCTTTGTCCATATAATCAAATCCAGTGTTGGAGCATGATAAATGATTACTCTTGGGAGCTTTCTGTTGCAGAACTTATGCTGCAGCAAGTCATTGAGAGGGACTTCAATGTCTAGAGGCTCCCTGTTTCATATTTGTCTCATTCTGATAAGTGATCTACTGTTGGGCAGCTGCACATGCACCCCTTCCCCCATGGGGCAAATAACACCTGTGGTGCCATTTAGGTTTGGAAGAACAGCATGGGGGGGGGGGGGGGGGGGGTGCAGGAGCCCTTTCTCCACCCACACCATAGTCCCAACCAGAACAGTGGTTGAAGAAGCTTCAGCAGCTTTTGGCATGCTCTCTGAATTGATAAACCACAGTTACAGCCATTGGTTGACCTGCAGAGGCCCCTGCCCCATAGAAGTCAGAATAACATTGTGACCTGGTAGAGGTGAGTAATGAGGACGGAAAACAAAAGCAGCCAGCCAGCTACAAATTAAGGTGCATCTGTTTTATGTTTGAAAGCGCAAACCGTGGTCTTTATTCTAAACGCTAGCTAATAAAAACCATGATTTGGCATGATGTCAGAAATGAGGTCATTTATTTCATACTTTTTGTGGGCCCGGCCTTCAGCCATGATTACTAAGTTACAAGTTGCTGTTGTATATGGGCGATAAAGGGAGCAATTCTGCTTTATTTCTGAGCCAAGCATTAAGGTGGGATAAGAGGTTGTAGTGGTTAAGTGCGCGAACTCTAATCTGGGAGAACTGGGTTTGATTCCCCACTCCTCCACTTGCACCTGCTGGATGACCTTGGGCAAGCCATAGTTCTGGCACAGCTGTTCTTGAAAAAGAGCAGTTTCTGTCGGAGCTCTCAGCCCCACCTACCTCACAGGGTGTCTGTTGTGTTTTGGGAAAGAGGTTTGTAAGCCGCTCTGAGACTCCTTTGAGTAGTGAAGGGCAGGGTATAAATCCAATCTCCTCCTCCTCCTCCCTGGGTGGGTTAGGAAAAATCGTAATTCCTGTAAATACTCATAACATGCATTTACCTTGCATTTTAATAGTCCTGCGGTACAACCAGCTACCATCAAACAGAAGAATGTGGCCAGGTGACAGGAGTTAAATGTAGGAAAAACTTTTATGTACAAAATAGGAACAGTAGATTTTGAGAACCATCCCTCATAATAAAATATTTGTCTCGTCTGAGTAATTTTAAGTCATGTTCAAACTATCATCTTATTTCATATGGCCTTATATTCAAAACTCAAGATTTTGACCCATGCACTTATTTCTTATAAGATTTATATCCCACAGCCTCCAGAATCCACCTTAAGGCACCAAACATTAAAAAAAAGAAACAGTAGTATACCTATCAGTATTTCAAAACAGCAGCTATTAAAACCAGCAGTATATAATCAGAAAAGCTTTATACTATCTCATCCCCTCTACAATGATTTGATCTTCATGGAACTATCAGATATTTTGGAAAACCTACTTTAGTTGGTTATAAACTATCTAGGGACACTTTTCTGTTGTCCAAGCAGTGTGTAAAGTGGGGGTCGCAGTGCCCACCAAGACCTTTCCCTGGTGTGCACCAAGTGTTTTTAGAAAGTTGGTGGAGCTAGGTGTGCTTTTTGCCCACGAAGTCTTCTGATTGGCTGTTGGAAATTTGATTGGCTGGGCAGATTTTAAAAAGTGTTTCTTTGACTACAGCACAAAGATCTTCACTGTGTGACTGCAAGTAAACACCAGCGGCCATGTTGTGGCTGGCTCTGCCTCTTGAGGCAGTCATTTTGTGGCTGCATCTACCACCCTTTGTCAGAATTAGAAAGGTGTCCGCAGGCTCGAAAAGGTTGGGGAACCTTGATGTATAGGCATAAACCAGTATATAACCGATGAAATGACAGCACTTGCTGGTTTCTATCTGAATATCTACCATAAACTGTAAATTAAAGCTGATGCATATAGTGTATGGAAATTTGCTACCTGTTGCTTAATTGGGACATATCAGAAGGGATTAGTAGGGGGAGGGGAGATCTGTGACTGTCAGCACCTTTTGTATATTGTTTGTCTTGCCCTGAGGGGTCTGTCTCCCCTTCACTTAGGTCACCTGACATCTAATTGAGCCCCCAAAGAAGGGCTGCAAGCATTTGTATTTCAGGGAGTTCTGACTGCCAGGAAATGAGTTCTTACATGAATGGCTGCGAAAACTGCAGATGTAACTCTCAGTAGCAGGTTTATACAAAATAAGAGGCTCTTGATCAGTATGTACCAATTTGGTTCTTCTTTATTGAGTGTCTTGGGCCTGATTGAGCTGCCTTAACCATTTAGTGCATCTGTATTTTTGCCTTCTTGGCAGAAGCTTTATATCTACTTTTTTCCTTCCAGTCTTTGCCCAGCTAGAGAAGACTACTAGTCCCCAAATATTCCCAGTTTTTCCATTGGAAAACTTGTGAAAAGGCCTCAAACTTTTTCATGCTGTAATTTTGGAGTATGAGAAACCATGCTTTAAGAAGCATTCTACCCATTATTTCTTAAAAAAACAGACAAACATAGTTTTTTTTCCCCCAAGGTGCACCCCCAATTTTTCCATTGGAAAAACTGGGGAAAGTCCTTTGGAAAAACATTTTTTCCTGAAACTTTCTGGGGGTTTTTCTCTAGGCCTTCACCTCTCTAGCAAGAGCCAGTAAAATCACAGAAATCCTTTATAATGAAATATTAGGTCAATATAGGAGTCACTATTTGGCCATTACTTTATTAGAGTTCATGAAGATCTGAAAGCAAAACTCCAGGGCTCTAGTCGGGGGGGAGCTCTCAGGTACGGAGCTCCGGAAGAGAACCTCTAGGGGGCGGGGCGGTCACGTGGTGAAGCCCCGCCCCCTTCTTTACCCCGCCCTCTGCTTTGATCCTCATTCCGTTTGGGAATGAGGATGAAGCAGGAGGGTAAGTAGCCGGGCCTTCTGACACACTTCCGGTGATGTCAGGGGGTGTGGCCTTCTGTCACTTCCGGTGATGTCAGGGGGCGTGGCATATGCAAATAAGTTATGCTAATGAGTTATGCTAATGAGCTCCGGCAGCTCTTTTTCTACAACAAGACCCCTGCAAAACTCTATTCTGAGTCTAGGATTTAGGAGTCACACAATGTAGTCCTAATAGAGTTATGCCTTTCTGAGCCCACTGACTGCAATGGATTTAAAAGGATACAACTTGGTTTAGGATTATTCTGTGAGTGCAACCTGGAAATAAGCCCCATTGAATAGACCTGAATAGGATTCTGAGCATACCTTCTTGGAGAGCAATCTTAAGCAAGTCTACTCAGAAGTAAGTCCCATTTTATTAAACGTTCTTAGGACTGCTAAGGGAGTAAACCAAAGCATGTTTACACAGAATCCTTATTCAGTTTACTCCTAAGAAAGTGTTCTTACGATTACACTGAAAGTTTGTGATGCTGAAGTTGTAGTGGGGCAATAAAACAATATGGAAGTTCAAAGAATACCTTGTGTTGTAAGCAGCTTAATTATGGAGATGAATTGTTATTCTTGTACGTGGAATTATTATTCTTTGCAGAGCAGTGGTCCTCCTTTGCTAGCTCTTTGTCTAAGCTGATCTGTGTGCCTACAAAAGAGCTGTGTATGACAGCAGCAAATGTTTTGGCAGCATAAATGCTGCTCTCAACACGGACTTGCTCTGCATATGATCTGAATGAAGAAACAGAGTGTCATGTAGTCTTTGCGTGCAGAGGAGAGATCCTGGGCTCAGAGTGGTGTAAGAGGTGTAGCATGCTTTAGGGGTAAGGAGCAGTTTGTGTTGAAAAATGCATTCTAGGCTTTGGTGGCAGGGAGCAGGTTTTCCTGGGATGCCTTTCATTTAGCTATAGATAGTAAACACAAAGCTCCTTAGACAGAAATCTCTTATCAGCTGCTTTCCACAAATGGTACGTAACCTAAAGGTACTTAGTGAAAAATCCTTGAGAGGTATTTAATGCTAAAGCAGTCAGTCTCCCCAGCATTTCTTTGAAGCCCACACACACATCCAGGTGGTAGAACAAGGCAAGCAGTACCAGGGCAGCCACACCAGGTCTACACAGTGGTTTTGATCCAACTTGGTTCTGCCACCCTAATAGGTCGCCAAAATGTGTGACATGGGGGGACTGGATAACTTGATTGCCAACACAGCATATCTACAGGCCAGGAAAAGCGGAGATGCTGAGAACAAGGAAATACAGAAGAGGCGCAAGAGCCTTGCACTACCAAGGATCGATGAATTCACTGAACTCAGAAATTCCATTAAAGTGGAGTATGAGCACATCTGTGAGAAACAGCCCATTGGTAGAAATTTTTTCAAGGAATTTGTGGAGTCTGTGCCTGAATACCGGCTGGCCAGTGAGTTCTTGGATGAAGCGGATGGCTGGGAATTGGCAGAGGATAAAATCAAGAGCAGCATCCTTGAAGGTCTGGTCAACATGTACCTGAAAAATATCAGCAATAGCTACTTGAAATTCCTCAGTCCAGATTTGGCCAAGAAGTGCCAGGCAGCCACTAAGAATGATTTTGAAACTGTCATGGTATTAGCCATGGAAGAAGCAAAGGCCTTTCTTAAAGAAGAACCCTTTGAAGAATTCCAGAAGAGCCAATATTTTGAGAAGTTTTTGCAATGGAAAGCTTTTGAAAAGCAACCTGTGAGCGAGAGACATTTTGAAGAGTTCCGAGTATTAGGCAAGGGAGGCTTTGGAGAGGTAAGGATCAACTTTGTAATCTTTCTCTGTAACTCACAAACAGTTGGGCCTTAGCAATACAATGAGTAGGCCTTTATTTACATTTCAAGAATTGAGCAGATAGCTACTTCCAGTATAGGCAAGACTCACTATGATGCTGGCCCATCTTTATCCCTTTTTATTGCTAATCACTGTATTACAAGGTATTTAGCAGCATTAGGCTGAGATAATTTGTTTGTTTGCTGTATTCCTTCCCTTCATTTCTCTAAGAGTAGCCCATTTTATTTTTGGCGAGGTGGAGTAGGTTTCCCAGTGGAGAACTCTTGGGCTGCTACTATTATTCACCATTTAAGTTCCAGCAGTGTACAGAGCATCTGATATAACTCAGCCATTGCATGTCTCTTGCTAAAATGGTTACCAGCTAAGAGAGCAAACCTAAGCAGGTCTTCTCATTGGTGCTTACTCCCAGGAAAGGGTCCTTATGTTTACACTGTAAATAAGGTATTAGCATACAACTGAAGCAAATAAACGTGACAATATGATGTGGCAATAAGGGACATCTGCTGTCTCCAGTTGCTAGCTTACATGGACCCCATTCCTTTTTTCTTGCTGCTTTAGGTTTGTGCTGTCCAGGTGAAAAACACTGGCAAAATGTATGCCTGTAAGAAGCTGGACAAAAAAAGACTAAAAAAGAAAAATGGTGAAAAGATGGCTCTGCTGGAGAAGCAGATCCTCGAGCGAGTCAACAGCCGTTTCATTGTCTCCCTGGCCTACGCTTATCAGACCAAAACTGACCTGTGTCTCGTCATGTCCCTCATGAATGGAGGAGATCTTAGATTTCACATTTACAGTACAGGGGAACGAGGCTTGAAAATGGATAGGGTCATCTACTACTCGGCTCAGATGACTTGTGGACTCCTGCACCTTCACTCCATCAATGTCGTCTACAGGGACATGAAACCAGACAACGTTCTCTTGGATGAGCATGGCAACTGTAGGTTGTCTGATCTTGGTTTGGCAGTAAAAGTCAAGGACGACAAACCTATCACCCAAAGGGTAAGTGAAAGTTCACTGTAGGGCAGTATGTATGGCAGATGAGACTGTGCTATTTCCAAATGCAGTGAGCCCAAGCTTTACTTCCTTACAATTTGTTCCTCACTAAAGACCTTATGTGGCCATTTCATTCTAAATGACAGGTGGTAAGAGGATTTGGTTAATGAACGGTTTGGCTGTGTTGTGTAGCAACCAGGCTGGTGTGCCTGTTGGTTTTTTTTTTAAGATACATAACTAACCAAACAAATGTTCTTTTGAGGTTTTAAGCCATCCAGATGTTTTCTGTCAACAGAAATATGTTGCCCTGTTAAGGCCTACAATAAAGGAGGTGGTACTAGGAATTGGGTATTAGTGTACATGTTCTTTCTGATTATTAAGGGCACAATCTAGCGGGAAATTTTTCTGTGCAGTTTTCAGTGACGTGAACAAGACCAATGCAAGTGTTTTACCACTCATGTCAGTGTACCTTGCATGGAATTTCCATTTCATTTGCATCCCATTTTTTAAAGAAATACTTTATTAATAAATATATAAATCTGCAAGTATACAAACAACATAAATATCTATCATCATCAAATTCCAGAAAGGGCAGGTAAAAGAAACTGCTGTATCACCTATAAAGTCTGCTAGACACATGGTAAGATCTCTTGTTGTACATTAGTTAGTCTAAGAACTTGATTCCAGTAATGAATAAATGGATGCTGTTCTATGAATAGTTGCATGTAATTTGTTTTTACTCCCAGATACCTAATTGGTGCCATGCATTGTAAAGAATTCATTCTTTTAAGGCTTTACTTTTAAAAGAGTAGTGGCACAAATCCACTCTCACATTCCAAGAAAAAATAAGCAATAAGCAGGGAAAAGTGCTTAACAACAAAAGGTTCCAATAGATCAGATAATCCAAGCCACATGTTAAAAATAATGCTAATCAGGCTGATCTGGGGGAAAGTTCCATTCTAACCTCAAATACAGTAACACTACCACAAGGGAACCATCCCCAGCTTTTCCCAAGCATGACTTCTGAGAGGCAAAACTACGTACTATTCAATATTCTGTGCCTAGATGTAGTGGATTTGATGTCAGAGGACAACCGTAACCCTCCATGACACCAAGGAATCAGCTTCTTACTAAAAGGGTACACAGTTCCAAGATCTGTGAAACTTCATTAGTATGTCTTGCTGCCATCTCCAAACAGCAAGAAGAGAACCAGATGGCCGGTTTTACCTACTGTAGTTTGAAGTGTGTAGTGTATTAATACCTGTGGTGATTATAAACTGATCCTGTCCCCGTGGCAGTTGCGCAAGGAAAATCCATTGGGTTATGTAAAGATAGCTCATATTTCAAGCCTTAATGATGGTTACACAAGAAAGGTGTATTGGAATAATTGAAATGTGGTACATCTCTGATTATCCAATGTCCTCCTCAGCATGTAGTCATGTATGGCACTGACATTACCCAATGCACCTTCCTTTTGTGTGCTATTCCTGCAAAACTACCATTAAGATAGGTTAAATGAGGATCAGTTCATAGTCACCACAGGTCATATTGCTTTGCTATGCACTGTCAATGTACGGCAACAAAATATATTTATATACCTTTCTTGCATATTTTTCATGCACAACTGCTGCTAGGATACGAGTACTTCAAATTAGGATTTATTCGTAAAGATTAAATCTTAACAAATGAATGGTTCTAATTTATGGAATGGTAAAAGTATTTTCATTATAAATTGACAGCATTTTGTTGTTGTTTTTTAATTCCCAAATAACCTTTACAAGAAAGGTCAGAATGCATTATCTTACATAAGCCTTCCCCAGCCATTTCCTAAACCAAGTGTTGGAATGAATATATGGTTTGATGTGGGCATAATAGAAACTCTTCTTCCGTAATTGGAAGAAATCTTAGTTTTATAGTACATGGTTCTGGAATGTCATTGAATTAATTAAGTATAAAATTAATGTATGTAGGTGTATATTAAATATAATCTTCTTTGAGGTCATTTATAACATAACAAATATTTGAACAATAAATAATAAAAATAATAATTTTATTACTAAATCCAAACAAATCAAGAAAAATAAACAGTAACAAGAAACTAAAACCCCCACAGACCAACAGCAACAGTGATAACTCCCCATTAGATTTTTTAAAAGATCCAATTGCACTATAAACTAAACTGAATAAAACTGCAGTCTAAAAGCCTGATATACATCATGCTTCTTAGAATTTAGCCCCATTTCTGGGACACCATCAATGAGGGGAGCAAACTCTGGGGTCAGGAGTTCGAAATGAAAATCTGTATCACTGGAAGGGAACAGAATGCAGTGTAACAATGTCAGATTGTGAAATAGCCATAATTAAAAGTATTACCATGGTGCTTTACTAAAACATCTTATTTGATTGATCATAATTGTTTTTGATTATTAGTAGCACATGTTGAAACCTTCTAAAAGTTGTTTAGCAACCAAATATGCTCAGCTCTAAGGCTGCTTCTGGCAAGGGGGCTAGAAATGTTACCCCCGCTGCAGAAGCAGCAACGAGAGGATGGAGGTGGGTAGGGCAGAATCCATGCACCCCACTCCCTCATCACACACTACTGCTTCTGCCCCACCCCTCTGCCCCTATGTCTTATCAGTGCAGAAGTGTTAATGAGCCTCAAGAACCAAAAGGGTGAGAAGAAAGTCTAGTGAAGGGTAAATATTAAAAACCTAGTTAGAACTTAATAATATCCAAAAAAATCAAGTATTTATTAGAAAAACAGTTAAAAACATACATAAGAGCCCAGTGAAAGCCTCGTAAAAAAAGTATAGTCTAAACACAAGGGCCAATACACATGACCTGATCTGACGCGTTTCTGTGTCTCTAGATCTTGCTGCTTATCACATTGTAAGTTTAATTTTTTAAAAAATATATATTTGATTATTCATATTCAATATTCTTTTTATCTCTTTTGTTTACAGCCTTCCTCTTCCTGGTCCAATATTCACTTATTGGTTATCTTATTGAAATATGTATTCAAGTTATGCATACCTCAATATTGTTTGACCTCTGAAGAAGGCCCCAATAGGGCAGAAACGCGTCAGGTCATGTGTATTGGCCCTTGTGTTTAGGCTATTATGAGGCTTTCATTGGGCCCTTATATATGTTTTTAACTGCCTTTCTAATAAATACTTGTATTTTTGTATATTACAAGTTTTAACTAGGTTTTTAATATTGGCCCTTCGCTAGACTTTCTTCTCACCCTTTTGGTTCTTGATTCCAGTTTTTGGGTCAGGTTTGTTTTCCCCTCCCTGTGTCTTACTGTGTTGATGATCATGCCAGACCACTTGTGACCCTATAACCCTCCTCCCTCTTTCACAGCTGAGCCACCATTTAAGGGACACCATCATGTCTCAGCTGTGAACTTTTTAAAAGCCAGTTAAAGGGCTGTGGGGAGGAGGGAGGAATGTGAAGCTTAGCTCTGCCCATCTGCCCATACTGGCTGCAGGAAGAGCCAGTGTGGTGTAGTGGTTATGTGTGCAGACTCTAATCAGGGAGAAGCAGGTTTGAATCCCCACTCCTTCACTTGCACCTGCTGGATGACCTTGGACAAGCCATAGTTCTGTCAGAGCTGTTCTTAAAAGAGCAGTTTCTGTCAGATCTCTCAGCCTCACCTACCTCACAGGGTGTCTGTTGTGGGGAGGGGAAGGGAAAGGAGTTTGTAAGCCTCTCTGAGACTCTGAGTGAAGGGCGGGGTATAAGTCCAATCTCCTCCTCTTCTTCTTCCATGTGGATGTTCCATCAACAGCCCCCCTTGCACTTGTTCCTTTTTCATTGCCTCAGCTCAGAGGAGAAGCAGCTTAAGCTGCCAATAGCTGCAGCATTACTTGAATGGGCCAGAAGGGACATATGCCCCATGTACAACTCAGATATGAATGCAGTATGGTTCCAAGACTTTACAATGATTAAATTATGTAACTTTTCTGTTTGGCATTATTAGACATGTTGCCATGGTAGTAAGTGAAAAACCAGGTAATATCTTCATAGAGGACTTAGCGATGGCAGCACTACAGACTTGGAGTTACTCTTGCAGCTTTTTTCTGGCTTTGTGTTTGCAGCCTGTCATAGTAAAGCACACTCAACCAAATATTGTTGGGGGGGGGGGATGGTAGCAAGTGATCGAACAGCATCAGTCATCAAGGTTTTTACATCACAACTTCTCAGGTGACTCACTGTATGTGTAAAATGAATAGTGAAAATGACTTGCTACAGCACTAGTGGACATTGGCAGTGCATATTGGTGATGTGAGAATTTAATTAATAAAAGTTGTTTTCCTGTATTTATTTGTTTGTTTATTTATTTTTGGATTTATATCCCGCCCTCCCTGAAGGCTCAGGGCGGCTAACAAGGGCATAAGTGCCAGGTTAAAACAATAAAACAATATAAAATTACAGTAATACAATATAATACAATTAATAAAATATCGGTGCTCCAGTAATCACTCCAATCATAAAACTAAGATGGTGTTCTGGAGATGTTATAGCAGAACAACAGGAATGTCTCGCACCCCCGATGACACCCGCTCAAGCGGTGGTAAAAGTGCGGTGATGGAAAGAGCGGTGGTGGAATAATGGTGGTGGCAGCTCCTACTCGAAAGCCTGGTGGAAGAGCTCCGTTTTACAGGCCCTGCAGAACTGCACAAGGTCCCGCAGGACCCGGATCTCTTCTAGGAGCTCGTTCCACCAGGTAGGAGCTGCCACCGAAAACGCCCTGGCCCTGGTGACAGCTAGTTTGATGTTCCTGGGGCCTGGAATATCCAGGAGGTTTTGATTCCCCGACCGTAGTGCCCTTGGGGGAACATGCGGGGAAAGGCGGTCCCTTAGGTAGGCCGGACCCTGACCATATAGGGCTTTAAAGGTAAGAACCAGCACTTTGAAGCGAATCCAGTACGCCATTGGGAGCCAGTGCAGCGCTTTCAGCACAGGCTGGATGTGATCCCGTCTAGGGAGACCCATCAACAGCCTGGCTGCAGCATTCTGCACTAGCTGCAGCTTCCAAATTTGTAACAAAGGCAGCCCCATGTAGAGAGCGTTACAGTAGTCTAACCTCGAGGTGACCATCGCATGGATCACTGTGGCTAGAGATGTAAAATTTCCGGAAATTTTGAAGCTCGGAAAAAACCCCGGGTTTTTTCAGGGAAAACGGAAATTTTTGGAAAAATTGAAAAAAATGCTACATTAGAATTTTTCTGGATTTTTTTCGGGCCTTCACATCTCTAACTGTGGCCAGGTCATCACAGTTGAGGAAGGGGACCAACTGCCGCACCAGCCGAAGATGGTAAAAGGCCGACTTGGCAGTGGCTGCTACCTGGGCCTCCATCGTTAAAGAGGAGTCCAGGAGCACACCCAAACTCCTAACCTCCAACGCTGGCACCAAAGGCGCCCCATCGAAGGTCGGGAGAGGGAGCCCCAACCCCAGACCGCCCCGACTCAGACCCAAGACCTCCGTCTTTGCCGGGTTTAGTTTCAGCCGACTCAGTCTGAGCCAACCAGCTACAGCCTGTAACGCCCAGTGAAGGTCATCTGGGGTGGAGTCTGACCGGCCGCCCAACATCAGATATAGCTGGGTGTCATCTGCATATTGATGACACCCAAGCCCACAACTCCGGGCAATCTGGGCAAGGGGGCGCATGTAGATGTTAAACAACATCGGAGATAGCACCGCCCTTGTGGTACCCCACCTTTAAGAGGCCACCTCCGGGACCGCTGATCCCCTATCGCCACCCTTTGTCCCTGACCTTGGAGAAAAGAGGCAAACCATTGAAGGGCAAGCCCCTGAATCCCCACGTTGGCGAGGCGGTGGGCTAGCAACTGGTGGTCGACCGTATCGAACGCGGCTGACAGATCTAACAACAACACTACCACCTGGATCCAGATGCCTACGGAGGTCGTCAGTCAGAGCGACCAGTACTGTCTCCGTCCCATGACCAGGCCGAAAGCCGGACTGGAAGGGATCAAGGACAGAAGCGTCATCCAGAAAGCCCTGTAGCTGTATCGCCACCACCCTCTCGATAAGTTTGCCCAAATAGGCCCAATTGGACACCGGCTGATAGTTGGCCAATTCGGCCGGGTCCAAAGATGGTTTTTTCAAGAAAGGGTGGACCATCACTTCCTTGAGTGCCCTGGGGAACCATCCCTCCAAGAGAGACTTGTTGACAATCTCCCGCAGGGCACCTTGAAACCCCTCGCGACCCACTTTAATGAGCCAAGAGGAGCAATCTGTCAACTTCTTCCAGGCTGAGTGGGCCAAAACTCACTAAACCCGGTACCAAAGGCGTGCAAGGGGCCTCAAGTTCACTCAACTGTATCAATTGTGGCGGGGAGGTCACGGCGGAGCGCCAAGACTTTCTCTGCAAAATAGCTTGCAAATGCCTCACAGCCGATATCCAGTTCCCTAGCATTTTGCCTGCCCTGTGGCAGAGCTGTCAGAGACCGAATCATACTAAATAATTTGCCGGGCGTGAGCTAGCAGATGCAATCCTGGTCGCATAGAATTCTCTCTTTGCGGCCTTGACTGCCATCTCATAGAATCTCATAAACGTCCTATAGGATGTTCTTGAAGCCTCGTCACGAGCGTGGCGCCACCGTCTCTCTAGTCATCTCAGTTCTCACTTCAGCTGACACAGCTCCTGTGTATACCATGGCGCCCGCCTAATACGAATTCAGAGAGGACACCTGGGAGCGATCTCGTCGATGGCCGTGGAGAGCCGGTCATGCCAATCCTCCACTAGCTCATCCAACGAGCCGCCAGGGGGCTTTGGATCCAGCAAAGCCATCTGAAGCCGCATAGGGTCCATTTGGCAGTGCGGGCGAGCAAAAATCCGCTCACCGCCTAAACAGGGTTGGGGTGGAACATTCAGACGGGCCTTCAGGGCCTGGTGGTCCGACCATGGCACTGCCTCCACAGTAATCCGGTCCACCCTCACTCCAGACGCGAAGATCAAATTGAGCGTGTGACTGGCCTGATGCGTGGGGGCCGTAACAAGTTGAGAGAGTCCCAGTGCCGCCATGGACGACACTAGGTACGCAGCCCAGCTGGAGGCTGTGTCCTCGGCATGGATGTTGAAATCACCCAAGACAATCAGCCTAGGGTGCTCCAACGCCCAGCCTGATATAGCCTCCAGCAGGGACGGCAGGCTATTGGCCAGTGCGTTAGGCGGTCGGTACACCAGCCAAATAGCCAAACTCTCCTCAGCCTCCAGCATCACGCCGACACACTCTACGCCCACGATCTCCACAGCCGGGAGTGCCCTGAAGGAGCAAGCCTCCTGAATTAAAATAGCCACTCCTCCCCCCCACCCCCTAGTCTGCGATTGGTGGAGGACCGAGAAACCAGATGGGGCAAGCTGGGCGAGAGCTACTGTCTCCCCCTCCCTCACCCAGGTCTCGGTCACGCATGCCAGGTCAGCCTGTTGTTCCATTACAAAGTCCCGAAGGACTGTGGCTTTGTTGTTAATAGACCTGGCATTGCACAACACCAATGACAGAGGGGGGTTCTACATCTTAGCCCCACTGCCGGGCACCCTTGGGATGGGCCGTAGGCTGGAAGGCTGTTGAGCCATTCCATTTCTCCGCGCCCTTCCCTTAAAACCTCGCCTAGGCCCACCGCAATACTTCCCCCTCCCCAAGAGCACCGGAATCTGCTGTCCAGGCATTTCCTGCACTGATCGATCTCCGCAAAGCTTCAGATTGTCAGTGGGATGAATGACAATAAGATCTCAAATTCACTCCTAAAGCAATAGACTAAACACTACCCACCCCACTGCTATCAAAGTACAATCAAGTGCTACAACAAAATACAATTTCCTGACCTGATGGTCAAACAGAGAACCTAATTACCCACACCCTTAATTCCCTGAGCAACTCAACACACAACCACACTCATTCAACTTGCAGCACACATCACTTCCCTTAGTAGACAAAACCACATACACCTACCCCCACTACTTCAGCACTCACTCAACTATTGCTAACACAAGTGAAACTTCCATCTGCATCTACAGCTGTTCCAGGCTGTAGAAATAGTAGCTGAGGAAAGGGCCAAAAGAACCACCACCCCAGTCACTAACTTGTGGAGGGGACGTGGCTCATTGATAGAACATCTGCTTTGCATGCTGATCTCAGATTCGTTTCCTGGAATCTCCAGTTACAAGGGTCTGGTAGTAGATGTGGGAAAAGACCGTGAAGAGACACTGCCAATTAAAGCTGACCGTATTGACTTTGATAGACCAATGGTCTGTTGCTGTGTAAAGTACCTTTATCTGTTCATTTGTCCGACGCTGTGAGCGTTTAGAGGACCACCACTTTCAAACACTGAGAACAAGTAGATGACAGAATGATATGTAATGCAACATCTTTGTGATCTGCAAAAACCTTTTAGATGTGATGCTGAAGATTAATAATTAGTATATCTGAACTGCTAATGTAAGACTCTGGTTTGGTCTTAAAGCAGAAATGCAACACCTCCAAGTTTTCAGTATTGCTATTAATCAATCTTTCATGGTATGTGAGTAGGCAGGTATTGACCAGGTGAGTAGGAAGGTGAGTGTTTGACCTTTTCCACATGGGTTATTTGCCACTCATTCAGTGCTGTGAGGAAGGTTTTTCCCCACTTCCCCACAGCATTTTAGTGCATTCATTCACCTCCTGGGTCTCCCCCAGCTTTTCTTTGTCATTTCCAAAACCTGCTTTGGTGTGAAGTTTTGGGAGAGATCACAGCAAAGCCTAGACGGCTACTGTGTGAGCCAGAAAATTTTCCCAGTCCCACCCCCACTGTAGCCGTTTCCCTTGCCCCAGTCCTCCACTACAGCCCTCCATACCACTGGGAGAGACTTCTAAAGATTTTAAATAGTTACTAACATATCAATATACCAATATAATTGTGAATCACTATGTCAGTTACCTTGAAAAAGCCCTCTGGTGGCATGTGGTGAGGAAGGTGGCCACTGAGTGGATTGGGGCAGATAGAAATGTATGGAAACCTGCTATCCACAAGCCCTGTTGCCAGACTGCTGTAGTGGTGCAGCAATAGTGGGACTTCCACAGGAAAGTATCACCATGTGGAAGTCTTTTGTGGCAGACAGAAGTTGTACTGACTTTTGCCCTGCATGATCGAGCAGATTCATCTTGAGAGGTGGGGCAGGACGTGGGGAAAGGAACAGTAGTATGATGCCCGCTTCCAAAGAAGAAGGAATTGGCTGCGGACAAGGAAGGAAACTGATTTTGGGGGACAGAAACAGGCATAGTTTCTAGGAAAAACATTAAGGTGAACAATGGAAGGTATCTTTGACCACGTCCTATACTAAACAGCCGTACTTGCTTTGATCTGAGCAAAGCTAAGAAAGGGAAGTGTTTAAAGTTTCAGTATTTTTGCATTCTTGTTACAGCTTTGAAACTATATCTTTTCCTTAGTAAGATAGATCCAGGTGGTCAGCTGTGTTGGTCTGAAGCAGTAGAACAAATTTAGAGTCCAGTGGCACCTTTAAGACCAACAAAGGTTTATTCAAGGTATGCGCTTTCATGTGCAAGGCACACTTTTTCAAATACTTTGGAATGGTAGGTAAGGTTCAAATTTATAGACAGGGACAACAGCAAATTAACATGTAATATGATGATGTTTAAGATATGCAAAGTCAGAATTAAATAACAAGC
Organism: Gekko japonicus; assembly: GCF_001447785.1. Classification (NCBI taxonomy): domain Eukaryota; kingdom Metazoa; phylum Chordata; class Lepidosauria; order Squamata; family Gekkonidae; genus Gekko; species Gekko japonicus. The sequence goes on along the minus strand of NW_015167534.1, from coordinate 842,952 downwards.
GAAGGTTATACAGTCAACATCTGTAAAGCAATAAATATGTCAGAATAGCAGATAAATATCTAAAGGCATCTTTTCTAATTGTGGGAAGCAAAATGAGAATATCCCAGACGTGGAGATCACTTAACAGCACTTTATGAGGTGGATGCAGTGTCATGTCAGCCAAACATCCCAATATTCCTTGCATTACATTCAGTATTCTAATATACTAATCTGAAAAAGAAATACATTAAAATACAGAGGATTTATAGTCCTTCTTGTCGAGAATACATATGTGAGGACTAAATGAGTTAGCATATGTAATGAGATAAGAAGCCAATATCCCTGTTAAGTCCTGGGGAGGTTTTTGTTTCAAGTGTTGTAATAACTTGTAATTCAGCAATTTCCCTTTCCATTCTGTTCCTGAAGTTTCTTTGTAATAAAACAGCTGCTTTGAGGTCATTAATTGAATGTCCTGGAAGGATGAAGTGTTTTCCTACAGGTTTCTCAATTACGTGATTCCTGATGTCAGCTTTGTGTCCACTTATCCTCTGGTGTGGGGTTTGTCCTGTTTGTCCTATGTAGAGAACCAAAGGGCACTGTTGACATTTGATGGTGTATACAATGTTAGAAGATGAGCAAGTGAATGAGCCTCTGATGGTGTAATTGACGTTGTTAGGTCCAGTGATTGTGTAATAAGATATCTAACCCAAATTAAAGCTCTGCATATGTTTCATCAAGCTGACCCTTCTGATTCTATTAGTGCAGCTAAGGAAAGAAGTTGTTAATGGAATGCCCTCGCCAACTGAAGAAGTAAATCAGTTTTATTCAGTAATTATTATACCTTTTGGTTTTTCTTTTCTGTTTTTATTTTTATTTTGGTATGAAGCTGTGCAGTGACCAGATCTGAGTCCTGCAAGCATGCTGAAGCTAAAGCAAGTCTGGATTAACCACACTGAAGTGGTCAATGTGTAGACAGGAGACCTTAAGTCCTCTAATGGAATGAAGGCTGGATATAAATGTAGCAGATACATAGATAGTGGGCTGGTGAGTATGCCAAAGTATATTTTATCCCTTCAACGCTTCCCACTTTGATAAAGTTTGTATACGAAACAAGACATGATATGCATGGTCTGTTATGGTGTTGATGGCATTTGAATTGCTCCTAGTAAATTGGATACTGGAAAAGAACTTATAAGTCTGTGAAGAACTTTTTTCTGGCATAATACATCATGGTTGTTTTGCTTCCTTTCAACTTCCATCCCGTGATCTCTCTATTTGGTTTGGAACCTCCAGGTGAGGGCTGGAGATCACCCGACTTACAACTGATCTCCAGATGACAGAAGTCAGTTCCCCTGGAGAAAATATCTGCTTTGGAGGGTAGAGGCTATGACATTATACCCTGCTGCTTTGGAGGGTATACTCCAGAGTTACTTCCCTCCCCAAGCCTCACCTTCCCAAAGCTCCACCCCCAAATCTTCAGAAAATTCCCCACCTGGAGCTGGCAACCCTAAAGTATCTCTGTAGGTGGGAGATCCATTGTGATTCCTAGAGAGCTGCCACCACCATTGCTGTGTGCGGGAAGGAAGCAGGCAGGAGGCCAGGAGCATAATGGTGGGCAGAAAGGGAGAGTGGTGGGGGGCAGAAAAAGAAAGAAAGAGTGATGAGGTGGGGGGCAGAAAGAGAGAAAAGAGCAATGAAGTGGGAAGGCAGAAAAAGAGTGATGGGGAGAAAGAGAGAGGAAGTGACATGAATGGAGGAGAGAGTGGAAGAAAAGGGGTGGCAGGAAGGAGAAAGAGTGGGAGAGAGGGGGGGGGAGAGGGGAGGAAGCAAAGGTGGGGGGAATGGGATAGCCACCCCACAAGTTTCTTGCAGATCCCCACTTTTTATATATAATTCTGAACAATAGCATCGGAGTGTGGTTGTACACATTGGGAGTATTTTGGGACAAGCCTAAAGGAAACCCCAGGTTTGCCAAAAGTATGAGATGTACAAAAATACTTTGTAGGATTAAGAAAACCCTGAAATCATAGCAGCAATTCCTGCTTCTTAGGAACATCACCGAGATCTCCCAATACTATATTGTGACATAGTACCAGCCATTTTGGAGGTTGCTAGGAAAGCTGGAGGGGAAATGTACAAAAAAGGTAAAAAGGGAAGACTGAAGATGCTGTGTAAACAGGAAAAAAGTAGGTGAGTGAGGGCAGAGGCTGCCAGAGGGGAAACAAAAAAAAGGTTATATAGGTGTGGGGGGGGGGGAAGAAAGAGAGAAGTCTGCAGGCACTTCCAAAGACAAGCAAAGGAGAAAAGAAAAGGGGGGAAGGAGAGGTTTAATAAAAGCCCCCCCCCCCATGAGTTCTCATGGGGTTCTTACCTGTGCTCTTTACATTTTAGGAGACCAATGTTAGGAAGCCACAACTAAAAATCTGAATTCTAGCCCGCAAAGATTTTTTCTTTTTCTTTATGTTTATATACCCCACCCATCCTGCGAACAGGCTCAAGGCGGCTCACAAAAGTGGTACAAAGTACCTAGATGCATAAAACCAATAACACATTTAAACATTAAATAAAAAATCAGAATTCTATCAGACATCCCATACTGATTTAAAGTGCTCCAAATGTAGAAGGATTGATGGTGTGCTCATACTGTGGAGTCCGAGGTCTCAGTCCAGCAGTGTTCCACATACTCTCAGATGTAAATAGCAGGCCAGGGGACGGGTTAGGGCCAGTTCCTGTGCTCCAGATGGTCAGGTGGAGTAGTTGATAGTGTTACTGGCGGCGGCTCATAATTGAAGGCCTGGTGGAAGAGCTCCGTTTTACAGGCCCTGCGGAACTGCAAAAGGTCCCGCAGGGCCCTGATCTCCTCCGGGAGCTCATTCCACCAGTAAGGAGCCGCCACCAAAAAGGCCCTGGCACTGGTAACGGCGAGCCTTGCATCCTTGGGGCCCGGCACAATTAAGCGATGTTCTGCCCCTGACCATAGTGCTCGCTGGGGTATATATGGGGAAAGGCGGTCCCTCAGGTAGGCCGAACCCTGGCCATGTAGGGCTTTAAAGGTAAGCATCAGCACCTTGAAGCGAATTCGGTATACTATATCTTGATTATGCAAATAGTTAATGAGTCATGGAATGATTGATTTGAATCTCATTTGTGGGATATTTTCTCAACTTTCTTTTATCCTTGCATCAACTCTGTAAGTGACATCATTCTTGCTGCGTGGGCAGAGTGAGGATTTCAAGAGCAAGGAGCATGCTATAGTGTTAATAACAGATATATATTTATAACTATTTACAAACCTTTCCATAGATATTTCATTGCTGTTCCAGTTCTTGCTCAGTCTCCATCAACCATCTACCACAAACAGCTGCTACCAGCTTATGTTCTTCTGTGGAATCTTGGCATTGAAACCAGCCAGCCATGGCAAAACTGTAATTTGTGAAGCCTAGGGTACCACATTCCCTACATTACTAGTGAGATACAATATATCTGTAAACCTGCAATTGAAATAAATTGGCTAATTCTCATGTAAGGAGTATGTATCTATATGGGCACAAGAGAAGGGTGTGTGTGCAACTGGAGCTTTGTTTTATTTCTTGCTACAATCTACCCATAAACAGGAGTAGTTCATAAATTGTTTCTGTGGAGTATGTTCTCCAGTTAATAAGGAAAACTCTGGCAAAGTTAAGCAATAATTTCAGTAGAAAGATGTTAAACATATGCTTAATTTTCCCATTGAAATCGATGGGGCTGCAAAGTATTTAGCTTGTCTGGGCCTTTAATTGTCAGGATTATTCTTTTGGGATTGGAATTCCAAATAGCTATGTTGGTTCATTACCCAAAGCAATCTTTATTAGGACCAACCAATATATCACAAAATAGTAACCAAACTTTCAAGTACAACAGAACTTCAGGCAGGATTAACAGAAGTGGTGGTGACATAAGAAAGACTTCATTGGGTGCGATGGTGAACCATAGTCTGCAGATTATAACAGTTTTAAGATGGAGTAGAGGATGTGTTATGCAGGTTTAATTAGCTTATTAGACAGTGCTAGATTTAACAAAGATCTCTGGTTGTACCAAAGCCTACTGGGGCAATGATACAACAGCTGTTATTGCTTTGAATATATAAAGCTGGCAATAATTTGGATCTGTCTCCACCACAAATCAGAACATAAGGCTCCCTTGTATAGCAGACACCAAAAGTAGAGGAAAATAACATGGCAGGAACATTTCATAAAGAGGCAACAGAAGCCCAGCAGGATAATATTAACTGTGGTTGGAGAGCATATTTTCTATATGCCCTCCCATTGTAGGATCCTACTTTTGAACCCTTTAATACACCGTTCCCCAAAACAGACATAAACTGCATAAATTGGTTTTCAAATTTTGTTTGCAGTGGGAGCCCTGGGATTTCTTCAAAGTTTATCAGTGATTCTTCTATCAGGAATGACAGACAAGCATCTTTGAAAAATATAAAAGTCCAGTGGCACCTTAAAGAATAACATTTATTTTTGTATGATCTTTCATGAGTCATAGCTCATTTCTTCAGATATGTGAAGGCAAAAATCATACTGGGAATTCTTCCTATGGGGAAGATTAGTGGTGTGTGCGGGTGAGACAGAGAGAAATAGTATGTGTTCTGTCATTTATCTCTCAAGTGTAAATTCCAGATATCTGAGAAAGGCAGCTTTGACTCTCAAAAGCTTATACCCTGGAAATCTTTGCGGTGTTTAAGGTGCTACTGAACCCAAATCATGCTCATCTACTACAGACTAACACAGCTACCCATCTGTAAAAATAAAGGATGATGAGAGAAGTAAGATGTTCAAACAGATAAGCAAAGTGATGAAGTATGACACATAGTTTGTGAAGATCAACTGATAATTGGTACAAGGTTATAGCCTTATAAAACATATTAGGAACAGCCAATTAAAATTTCTTTTAAAATGGGTCCAGTAGAGCTATTAGAGATTGTGGTGTGTATTTTTATTTATTACTTCTCACTGTTTTTGCAACCAGAGTCATAAACAGCAAACCCTCATCCCACCATAAACCTTGTCTCACAGGAAAACATGGAGGAACTTAAACGTCGCTACTACAATAGATGTCATGTGATTTGACAACAACTGCCAAAATTTTTGCCACATGCAGGGTAGTTTGTTTGTCTTTGTCTCTAAGTAGCCAGGATGATCTCGCTTCTGGGGAGAGGAAATCCTGATTATTAGAGATTGTAGTGTGTAAGGAAGTCGAAGTCTCTGTTTAAGCCACGATGACATGAAATGTTTAATTTCGTGATGAGTTCTAATTCAGCATTATCACAAGTTGGCATCTTCGTCTGTTGAGGGGTTTGATTCCTGGGTTTGTGTCCCTGTTGGGTGATTCATAGTTGTCGGTGAGAAGCTGTTGTAAGCTTGGGGGAGGGGGCTGCCAGTGGCTAAGGAAAGACCTGCCATCCAGTGGTTTTGAATGAAATATCCCTGTCCAGGAGAGGCTGTAGGTCACTAATGATGTGTTGAAGTAGCTTAAGTTGTGAGCTTTACATGTGTTCTGTTGTTACCCCTTTTGCATATGCCTTATAGCAGGCTGTTTCTGGATACCAGTCTGGCTCCTTTACTGGGCAGGTATTGTAATTTTTAAAAAAATGCTTTTTATAAACTCTCTAGGTGAGAGTCCCTGTGTGAGGGATTGGAACAAATGTGATTGTAACACAGTGCTTGACTGTAAGCTATAGATTGTTTTATGTGTTCCAGATGGCAGCTGGAAGCATGCAGCTGTATTTGATGGTCAGTGGTTTTTCGATATAAGGTGGTGCTTGTGTGTCCATTGCATAGTTTCACAGTGGTGTACAAGAACTGTGTGGATTGTCCATGGTGACATTGATGTTTGAGGTGAGAATTGCTGAAGTGCCAGTGGAATCTCTTGAAAGCTTCATTCCCATGTGTCCAGATGATGCAAATATCAATGAATCTTAGATATAGGGCAGGATTTAATGGACAAGAGTTGAGGAAACATTCCTCTAAGGCCCTTTTTGCACCTGTATTTTGCCTCGGTTTCTGAGGGCATCCTATTCTTCTGTTCTGCATTCCCTCCCGCTTTCACTTCCAGTTTGTGTTGGGGCTTTTTCTTGTTTCTGCATTTGTTTTACAGGAATCTGCATTCAGACTGCTTCCAGCACACTGTTGCTCTGCAGTTACCAAAACTCCTTTTGCAGCGATTCTTTTGTTCTCATCTGCTTTCAAATCGCTAATCCTTTCTAAAGTAAAATTGTATTTAAGTGCTGCCCACTGCCATTTCCACCTCTCTCTCTCTTTAGGTTGATGCTCCCTCCCCATTCTGTTTTCTTTCCCTCCTTCTCTAAAGACAAAAGAAGGGTGTGTCCTCCCGCTCAGGCAAACTTTAAAAAAGCCAGAGAGAGCATAAGAAGGTTTCTCTCCCGAGTCCTTGCAGAGAATGGCTGTAAATCAAGCCAGGGCCCTAGTCAAGCAGGGAATATTTGATGTAGAGAGACAGAATGACATCGCCAGGGTTTCAAATTTTTTAGCCTCACCTCGAACAAAATATATTGTTTCCCCAGCTTCATACTTGTCAAAACTGGATATTCCATCTCATCAAAGGGCCTTTTCTATGGCCCGTTGTAATATTTTCCCCTCAGAAGTGGTAGGGCGCCACTACAGAAAGACACTGATGGCTGAGCATATCTGCCTGTGCAGTACTGGAGAAGGGATATGATCACTCATATTCTGCTTAGTTGTGGTTATTACAATCAAATACGAAATAGATTTATGCAGCCTATACAGGAAAGATTTTCAGGTTTCTTGAATATTGTAGTAAGCAATATGCTTCTACCAGATTCTAATCCAGAGATCATGTTGGTGTGTGCTGAATTTTTAGCAGCAGCCTACAGAATTCGTAAACAGTATGTAAAGGTGTGATACAGATATAGATTGTATGATATTTCATTCTAATTATTTGTAAATGTTTCTATATTAGTATCTAAATTTTCAATTTTTGATATGTTTGGACTGTTTTGTGCTGGTTACGAACCGTAATAAAGCCATGGTGATGAATCAGTAAATATAAAGGACTAGGGGATCCCCTGCTCCCAAATGTGTCAGTCTTAGATGTGTGGGCATGGATTTTCCCCTCCCTTCCCTTTCTTTTTGCAGAATCACAGAGGGAGGGGGGGCTGGGTTTGCAGTTAAAAGTTTAAAATGTGGTAGGACGATTGCGTAAATTTAAAAAAACCTTTGGATGCCACCCACAGAATGTCATGTGATGTTTCCATATTAATTAGGAAAAAAAATGCGGGTTTTGCTTGTAGATGCAGAATGCATACATAATACACAAATAAATCGGAGGGGGGGGAAATAGTGTAGAGGGAATGCATGCGACTGCGAAGTCAACCCTTAAGGCTTGACTCCTTGGATTCTCCGGAGCAAGTTGTCAGTGCAGAAATGGCCTATGTCCGCCATTAAAAATTTTGTATTCTGTTATGCCATACTGGTGGTCCATAGCCATAGATATAAACTGTTATATTCAAAGTAGTTGTGCGTGAGGACAAATAAGCAAAGTTTAGTACCCTGGTTTGCTGTGGTATTATCTGAGATAATGTTTGTGCTTGCTTGTAGCCAATCTCTCTGGGGGATATTGGTATACAGAGTCGCAGCATTCATGGTTGCTAAGATGGTGTTTTTCAGGGAGCTGCTGATGTACTGTAGTTTCCTCAGGAAGTCAGCTGTATCTAATAAGTGACTCGGGGTGCTGATGGTGTAAGATCTGAGAATGGAGTCTATATAGCCATATACACCCACAGAGATAGTGCCAATACCTGTAACAATGAGGTGTTCTGGGTTACCAGATTTGTGTATCTTGGCTGGCTTCTCTGATTACTCTGCAATATTCTGTTGCAGCAGGTGCCCTCTCAGTTCAGGTACAGGAACAATGATGCAGTACCCTATGTACTGAAATGCCTTGCACCCCAGAATTTATGTCCAAAAACTGAGTTTGCACTCTGTATATGCTCAGAGAATGCAAAGCACCTTTTACATTTTAACAGGTTCACAATGGAAAGGCTATGATTCATCTTCCTGCATCAGAATGGGTATGACTCATCTTCCTGCATCAGAACCATCCAGCTCCATGGTTATCCAGATGGCTCTCGCCTGGGAAGAATAAAGGATCACAAACTCACTTCTAAGCCATAGAGTTTGGTAGACAAATGGGAAAGAATAGATCTTCCTCTTAGGACAAGAAAAGAAAGATGAAACAAAAGGGGTGGGCATGTAAAGATTAGAAAACCCCTGGATATGAGAAAGAAACTCTCTTCGCCATCTTGTGTTCTTACAGGGAGTTATCTCACAACAGAGATTCATTGCAATGGCAGCCATGAATGTGTCCTTGAACAAAGGGGAGAAACTCCACATTATGAAATTAAAGGAAATTTGCAGCTTTAAAATATATAGCCTATCTTTATAACAACTGTTGTTAGGGATAAGTCTAGAATCAGGGTCAGAGGACTGCGATTTTATCACTTTTTCTTTTGATTTTTCTCATTCCATTGTGATTTCAAAATGCTGTATATGATAGTTATTTCTTTATTACATTTCTTAGTATTTTCAACCTTGGTAGAAACCTTGGTACCCACACTGAGCCTATTCATTTATGAAATACAAAAAGTGTAGGAAGCAGCAGTCAATCCTTTCATTCCCCCTAGTGCCCAAGAGCACTTGTTTGTCCCTGCTTTAGCTGATGCAAGCAAGATGGAAAATGTGAAACCAAGTCAGAGTCTTTAAGCAGCATCACAACTAAGAGTACTGGGGTACTAGGAGATACTCCTTATGACTAGTTGATGGCGGCCCAAGAGAAGTAGTTTACACTGGGATTAAGGAAGAGAGGGACCTCACTGAGTGAAGACCTGGGACAGCCACAGAACTTCAAACTCCTGCATTGGCAGACATGAGGGTTGCGAGACCATTTCCCCACATACTGAATGAACTATATGCAACCATTCCCAAGAATCCTTTGCAATGTTCTTGGGTTCCTTGAAAGAGAAGATAGGGTGGAAGTGTTTCTAGCTTGGACTATTTCCCCAAAAATATGTATTACCAGGATTCTTTCGTTCTTCATATGTGGCCAAATCCTTCTTGACATGATAAATTATTCGATTTTCACTATGATTTTCACTTCCTTGTCATTAAAGAATGCTTCCACTGATGTTAACAGAGACAAAGAGAATCGTACTAAACTTACTGCTTAGTATGTCATTTGTTTAACACCAATGTAACCATCTCTATATATAATAATTCTGTTTTGGTCATGGACTCTCCTGAACATTCCACACGCTCCCAAATCAGTTCACTTCCTGATCTGTCACTCAGAAGCTGTCCCTATCCACTGGCTGCGTTGCCTGAGTCTCGCCTCCAATATTCTAAACAGTTTGCTGTTCCTCTCCCCCCAATAGTCAGTCGAAACACAGAGGTCATTTGCATATGCGGCCTGATTGGCCTTTGCCACTAACATTCTAAACAGTTTGTTGTTGCGAGTCAGTGAATGTGTCCTGAGGTAAAATACATATCCCAATTTCCCCTTAAATGGTCACTGAGTTGCCAAAATACATATCCCAATCCTCCCTTAAACAGTCACTGGAGTTGCCAGTCTCCCTGTGGGGCCTGGAGATCACCGTGTTCCCCAGCCACGGCACATCATTTCCCCTACAGAAAATTTCCCAGCTATTACAATGGCTGCTTTGGGCAGTGGACTCTGTGGCATTATGCCCTGCTGAAGTCCCTCCGCACCCCAAACCCTGCCCTCCCCAGGCTCTACCCCTCAAATCTACAGGTCTGGCCCTCCCCTTAATATTGCCAGCCTCCAGGCAGCACCTGGAGATCTCCAAGACCAATTCTCCTAAGGAAAATGGCTGCTTTGGGCAATGGACTCTATGGAATTGTACCCTGCTGAGGTCCCTCCGCACCCCAAACCCTGCCCTTCCCAGGCTCTACCCCTTAAATCTACAGGTATTTCCCAACCCAGAGTTGGCAACACTGTAACTGGCTATGAAACTGCTTTCCAGACCCTTGGAACCCAGAAGACATGGCATAGGAGGAGGTGCTTTTCTGCCTTAGCTGCCACTGCATAACCCCAAATCAACATAAGTCAGGGGTGGAGGGAACCATACCTGTCACCATGAGGCTGTCCTCCCATACTACCCACTTGGGGCAGAAAAATGACTTGAGACAGCCCTGCCTTATAGCCAAGCAGAAGGAAATAAACATGGCTTGCCTCCCTCTATTTTCCCCTTTCCTCTGCCACCCCACCAGCTACAGTCGGGACACTCACTTGGAGCTTCTTTCTAGAGCTCGTTGTATTTCTTCCCACAACGAGCCTTACTCCTAGTAGTATACATAAAACAAAAACAAGAGTTTGAATGTAATCACCCATATTCTTTGTACTGGCAATCCTGGTACACCTGTAGCACTTTGCAGGGGAAAGGAGTGGAGACTATAAAAACAAACACATTTCAGGTTTTTAAGAGGCTGATGAGAGGGGAGGAAGGGATGTGTCACTGTCTTTGGGTGCAGCCAGTTCTTGCTTCTTTTTGTAGCTTTTCTACCCATTTTTGAGTGGGGGTAAAACCAGCTGGAGAACGTGGTGCAGTGCTAATCCCTCTGGCATTCCTTTCCCTTCTTGCCCCTCCCTGGACGCATCACCCTAAAGATCACAGAAGTCTTAATGTTTGCCTGCAGCATGGCTGTTTATGCCCACACACCCATTCCTCAAGTTCTCAGTGGGGCTGCATTTAATGTTGGGGTGTGTGTGTTTTGGTTAAACTTGTATTCAAAGTATCCCCCTACCCCTAATGTCTGTTTGGTTATGAGGTTCTATTTCTGTTTTTGAAAAAAAAGTTCCAGAAAAGCTGTTTTGATGTTTTAGAAATATGCTGTTTAAGTTCAAGAGAGCAATTAAGTGCTGGATAGAAGCCATGATGGTGAAATCACAAGTTTATTAGACCTAACATAGCAGGCTGTTTCTGATTAAGATGTTGCATGTCTATATGTTAAGATTTTTGGATGAATTATTCCTTGGCCCTTGAAAGCTATGAATGTTATTGAAACCACATTTAGCACAACCATGTTTATGCAGTTTTCTTTTACCAGCATTTTTATTGTTGACCTCTTCCACCAGGATTTGCCAGTTTTTCTTTAAACACACTGGTATGGATTGTGTTTGTCCATTATAGGGCATGGATTATATGAGCCAACAGCAATAGATATAATGTTTCTGAACATAAATCTTTAAGCAAGATCCTTATATTGAAAAGATAAAAGAAGCATTCTGAAATGCAGTGCAGTCTAAGTAATTGAGAAAGAACTTTGGAATCTCTGGCTTCAATCTAATTGAGGTGTCGTGGCTCAGAGGTAGAGCATCTGTTTAGCATGCAGAAGGTCCCAGGTTCAATCCCTGACGCCTCCAGTTAAAAAGATCAGGCTGTAGTGGCAAAACTGAGTAGGCATTCCTAACCTTGATGGACCAATGCACTGATTCAGTACAAGGCAGCTTCATGTGTAACTTTAGTTGCTCACAATTAGTCCTGCGTAGCAACTATTTGTCCCAGATGAGGATGCATACTCCCTTCTGTACCCACAGAAGCATCTGTCCAATTCAGTAGTGCAAACAAAATTTGTGATGGGGACGTTCATGCAGATGTATAGCTTTGCATAGCCTCCATAGCCAAATTTCCCTTGCTGCCTTTATTGAATTTTAAGGTAACATATTTGTATCCAGTTCAAGGCACTGTAGGGTTGCCAAGTCCCCCTGGGGGGCGGATTTCCCCCTGCTTTGGAGGCCAGATTTCCGCCCCCGCTAAATCGGGCCCCAGGGGAAACCCCACCCTCGCATGCACACCGCCCGAATGGGATGTCATGACGCCGGGCACGCTGGGGGCGGGGCCACAGCCATTTGAGGGGAAAACTCTATGTTTTCCCCTCAAATGGCTGTGGCCCCGCCCCCAGCGTGCCTGGCGTCATGACGTCCCATTCGGGCGGCGCGCACGCGCTTCGCGCGCACGCACTCAGGACGCCGGGCAGGGCCCCCCCCACCGCCAGGTAAAAAACATTTGGCAACCCTAAGGCACTGGGATGTCTGTAATGTACATACTGTTTTGTCCTATAGATGGTGCCCATCTCTTTAGGAAGATGTCTATGCTTACAAAATCTGTCAACATTTATTCTAGAGTTATTTTAATTTTGGAGAATCTGGAAACGTGGGTGATACACCAAGTGTTGTTCAGTCACACAGTCAAGTCTGACTCTTCACGACCCCATGGTTAATTTTTTAACTAGCAGGTTTAGTGTTGGTTATTCTCCAATATCTCGCGTTCCACATTAACCATATGGTAATTCCAGAAAGGTAGCTGTGCTAGTCTGTTGCAGCGGGGGGGACGGACTTGTGGCTCCTTAAGGACTGTAATGTCTTATGGAGAGAGTGCAGAGGCATTGCATATACATGATACAAATGTGTATGTATGTCATGTGTCAGCAATGCCCCTCTGCTCTCGATTGGGCAGTTTACAGCCCAATGCATCGCTCCCCAGCGAGGGGGGGGGACAAGCAGGCAGCAGCGCCCAAGAGGGAGTGTGAGATTGGCGTGATTGAGTTTCGGAAGAAGCTGAATCAGGCTTTGATCTCCTCCCACGAAGAGGGCAAGTGCCGAGCAACTCTCCAGCGGCCGTTCGAGCCGGAATACCGGCATAAATCTTTCATCAGCCGACCTCTTGAAGAAGGGCAACAACAGTGAGTGAAAAGAAGTAATGTGAAACCCGATTTAATCGTGCTAGATAACAATAAACGTACCGCTTACCTGAACTGAGATAAGAAATATTTTGGAACAAGCGGTTGAGCGGATAAAAAATAGACATTCCCAGAGATCTGATTCCGGAAGAAAAAAAAGTTGATTGAAGGCTTTTAAATTGTAAAAACGTATTTTGTTTATCATTCCTGCGGTGGGGACTGAGATGTGCGCGCAGCTGAAAAATCGAAACTGACAAAATACATCGCGGGAAGAACAGGCTAGTGTAACAAAAGAAGAGTTCCGAGTTGGTTGAGCAGGAAGTAGAAATCCTAGACGGGCAGCGAACAACAGAAAGAAAATCGGACTCTTTAAAATGCAGGACCGGATGTGAGTATATGTGAGTAGACGGGACCTGCAGAGTTGCAAACTGACCTACTGACCTACTCTACACTAAATTACCATAGAGAAGTTGCGCCCGACATTTTGAGGAGGACTTCAACATAAATTATTTTTTAAACATC
>NW_015167534.1:829351-829480 GCF_001447785.1 Gekko japonicus | reverse complement strand
TTGAATTTGCCAAAACGGAGACCAGAAGGGGAAAGAAAAGATCTGATTCAGACCCTGCAGTTGAACCAGTCGTGAGATCAAGGACAGGTTCTACATCAACCCCCAAAATGTCAAGGGAAAGGGAGAAAA
>NW_015167534.1:807817-825664 GCF_001447785.1 Gekko japonicus | reverse complement strand
TTGGAAATGTAAGAGTCATGAGGGCTCATTTTACCATATGTGGTGGACTTGTGAAAAAGCTGCAGACTTTTGGACAAAAGTCCACAATGAAATGCAAAAAATATTGAAATGCTCTTTTAAAAAAGCACCCGAAATTCTGCTTTTGGGTCTTAAAATAGAAGAAGTGAACACAACTAAAAAGACTTTACTTTGGTACTTAATAACAACAGCGAGAATGTTGTATGCACAATTTTGGAAAACAGAGAAAGTACCAGAGATTGAAGATTGGATACAAAAAGTTCTGTTCATGGCTGAAATGGACAAAATCACAAAAAAGTTGAACGGCAAAGAAGACAACGTATTTTTTGAAGAATGGAATGACTTTAAAATTTATCTGGAAAAGAACTGGGATGTGAAACAAAATTTAATATGTTTAGATCAATATTAGGCTAAATGATGTTATCTTAAAACTGTAATGATAAGAAAAATGATATAATCGATGATATACAATAATGTGGAGGGTAAGGGGGAAGCATTGCGGGAAGCCACAGGAGGGAGGGGAGGAAATGGATATAGGTGAATAATGGAAAATTGGAAATGGTTAACTGTAAAACTCTTATGGAAAATAATAAAAATTTGTTTACCAAAAAAAAAAAAACAATGCCCCTCTGCTCTCTACATAGGCCAAACAAAATAAATGGGCACAAATCAGAAACCAGCTTCGGTATTCATTTTTTAAAAGTTCGCACTACTTCCCCCCCACTAGCAGCTTCTTCATAGACCTGGGATTTCTCACTTATCACAGTGTTAATTGTCTGAGCAAAACCTGGGGCTTCTCATCTATTTCAGATGTTAACTCGTTTAGCAAATTGGTCTGTCTAGTTTTCTTAATTAGACCTGACTTTTACACAGTTACATTCCATCCTGTACTTCCTATATTTCATGTCCCCTGACCCTATTGTTGGTGGTTGTTTTTTGTACCACTACATAAAATGACTGTATAATTAGGTTCCACTCATTGCATCTGAAGAAGCAAGCTCTAGTCCACAAAAGCATATGCTGGAATATAAGTTGGCTAACCTTTAAGTTCTGCAAGGGTCTTGTTTATCATAGGCATGTGGATTCGCCAAATTACATATTTCTAAAGGGGTTGGTTTTTATTCTGAGGAACATACTGGCTTTAATGATACCTAGTAATATAGTGCAAATCAAGTATCCGTTCAAGAGCTTTTGAGAACAAAAAGCACCATGGTATATAAAAACAAGAGTCATATATTAAAACTGGAGACAGATAATAGTTTTTGAAGGTGGTGTGCTACAGCCATCACTGCCTGTAGGTATACACATTCATTGTTTTAGTGGCACTGTCTTCTCTGGTTATTTCTGTTATCATTTGCCCCACCCCCATGGGGGGGGGGCTTTTTGTTTTTTAATCAGCAGTTGAATATTGTTACAATGTTAAAACAATCTGTGTATCATGTTTTCTGAATTCCCAGTTTTAATTTTTTAAGTAAGTCTCTAGCTGCTTTCCTTGTGGAGATATAAGGGATATAAGGCATATCTCCACAACAAAAGGGGGTAGAGATTTACTTTTTAAAAAATGTAAGCTGGAAATACAGAGAACCTGATACAGAGATTGTTATAGCAATATTCCACTGCCAATTTTTAAAAAGCCCTGGTGGTGTGGGGAGGGGGGAATGGCCACTGCCGGGGGGACTGTGGCAGTGACAGTGTTCGGGAAACATGCTTTGTGGAAGACCCATTGCCACTGTGCTGTATTAGCAGCCTCAGCAGCAGTGGGGAAACTACACAAGCCTGTCCCTACGTGGAAAACGCCCCCAAGTTATCCAGTTAACCAAAGTCTACTGTCTTGGGAAAGAGACAACAATCAGTTATCACAGTAGTGACTGCAACTAGATTATCACCCTTCTTTAACCACTTTAAATGTGTTATAAATACACTGTTATACTTATTGTGGATATTAATTGAGGGTTGCTAACTGCAGTTTGGGAAATTCCTGGAGATTTGGGGGTGGAAGGGCAAAGTTTGGGGAGGGGAGGGACCTCAGCAGGGTATAGTGCTGTAGAGCAGGGGTGTCAAACATGCAGCCCAGGGGCCAGATCAGGCCCTTGGAGGGCTGCAATCCGGCTCACAAGGCCCTGGCTGTTTCCTGCTTCCTTTTCCAGTTCTGCTGCTGCTACACCACAGTTTAAATTACCAGATTCTCTCAGTCACACAGGAGATAGGCAAGCCTCTCCTGTGCGACTGAGAGAGTCTGGTAAAGCACTGGCTGAGGCTCCTCCCCCTCCTCACGGGGGGGGAGGGAACCAGCCAGAGCCCACTTCCTGGCCAGGCTGCCTCAATCGTATACAGGAGACAAAGGGAAACATTTCTTTCCTTCCACTGGCTGAGGGTCCTCCCTGAAGAGAGGCAGGGAGGGAGGGAACAAGGGAGAGCAGAAATACCAGGCACCTTTAATTTGTTCAAGGTATGAGCTTTTGTGTGCCTTGCTACAGTGTGTGTGTGTATTCTGTTGAACTCTTTATGCTGTGTGTGTGTTTTGTTGGGCTCCTTATGCCAGGGCTCTCCTGAGTGCAACGGGGTTCCCTCCACCTTTTCAGTGTGTTCATGCCCTCATGATCTACTCTTTCTCGGTAAGAAAGCAATGTGAAAGTTAATTGTGTTTGTCTGTGTCCTTTATAAAGTTTATATGTCTGCTACCTGGCATTACGTTTTATGACACACATGGTCCGGCCCAATAAGTTCTCATTTATGTCAGATCCAGCCCTTGTAACAAATGAGTTCGACACCCCTGCTGTAGAGTCCACACTCCAAAGCAGCCGTTTCCCCCCCAGCGGGACTGATCTCTGTTGTCTGGAAATCAGTTGTAATTCCAGGAAATCCCTAGGCTCCACCTGAGAGTTTGGCAATCCTAGAAGTAAGGCAATTTCTCTTCTACTGTAGAAATGTTCAAATTTGGATGTGAAAAGCAGAAGTTCAAGATTGTTTTATGAAAGGGATTCTCATGCATCTGAACACAATTTGCTTGATATCAGTAACTTAAAATTGGCCTGATAGGCTAGTATTATGCTTATTTTATTTATTTATTTGTTCAACTTATACCCTGCCCTCCCCACGGGGTTACAGAGCACAGTGCAGAACAAAGAAATGAGAAATTTCAGTTTAGAGATGTAAAAATTCCAGAAATGTTGAAGCCGGGGGGGGGGGGAACCTTTATTCTTCCATTAAAAATGATACTTCAGGACATAAATGAAGTATATGGAATACTTTCTTATCAAACCTGAATTTGTTTTACTGCGTTAACAACATGCATGATTTATAACTCAACATATAAAATTGTACCGTTTGGAGAAGAAGAAGGAGAAGGAGAAGAAGAAGAAGAAGAAATTGGATTTATACCTTGCCCTTCACTCGGAGTTTCAGAGTGGCTTACAAACTCCTTTCCCTTCTCCGCCTGACAACAGGCAATCTCTAAGGTATGTGGGGCTGAGAGAGCTCTTGCCCAAGGTCATCCAGCAGCTGCAAGTGGAGGAATGGGGAATCAAACCTGGTTCTCCCAGATGAGAGTCCACACACTTAACCACTACACCAAACTGTGTATATGCCTTAGTTTTCAAGCAAAACTGAGATTAAACCCAGTTGTTGTTGTTACTTGAGAAAAAGTGAGATGCAAACCATGGCCTATTACACATGGACAGCTTACTGCAGAGAATCTGAGCAGTCAAGCCTTTAAGCCTGACTTCGGATTCTGTGCCTGCAGTATGCACCATTATTTTTTTTCCAGTGTATTCTGCAGCTACAACCAAAAATGCAGGGCAGCCCAGCTGGTATCACTGTGCCTGCAGGGAGCTGATGGCTCCCCACAGGCGCAGCTCTGCTCTGCCTTCTCCCACCACCCAGTTTAAACCGAGTGGTGGGAGAAGGCAGCCCAGCCAGGAGTTGTTTCTTTTTCCCCCCAGCGATCTGAGACTAGCAATAGTCTTATATCACTACACTCATGGCACTTGTAAAAAAAATGTGGCCAGTGGAGTGGCCTTCGAGGGGCGGGGAAAGGGCAGAGGGGGGGAAATCCGAGGAAATCTGTAAGCTTTTGAAATACCTTCGGCTTGGAAGCAAAGCAAGGAAAAAACCAGCATAGAAGCACTCTCAGGAAACATGGGGGAAACAGCAAATGGAAAGTGAACTGAGCGTTGAAGGGACAAAAGACAATGCAGAATGAAAAAGAAACACCGATGGACATGCACGGTGAAAGTGAGGCAAAACACCCATACATAATCGGCCTATGACATTTTATGCTACATTAGCACATGTATCTTTGTTTTTGTCCTCTGAGTGGTAGGAAAAATAAATGTTGAAAATGTAGTAAACCAAATAAAATGTATTATTTAGACAGAAATAATATCATATTGGTGGTTTCAACACAGGAACAAGGTTGAGACACCCTCCATGCTATTTGCAATAGAAGCTAAGGGTCTCTGTAGCAGGTTTAAGTCATCAGAAAATAATGCTACATGTTTGAAAACTGGCCGCCATTCCCAGAATGATGAAGGGAGTTGCTTGCCAAAAATTAAAACGAGATTATCTTCTCAATAGGCAACACATAAAAGAGTTTTTAAGCAGCCTGTCATATGTCTCTAATACTCAGATCTCCAATCTCCCATAGAAGGTTGCTGGGTGACACATTCTCATCTGGACCTACCTTACAGGGTTGTTATGAGGATAAAATAGGGGACAGGAGAACTATGTAGCTTTGGGTCCTCCCCATTTGTTAAAAATCTAATTTTAATGACGTCATTTAGAAAAGAAGCTTTACAAAAGGCTATTAGATAATAATAATGATAACCCAATGCCTGAACTGGGAGTTCTAACGTCTGTTTCACAAGTATAACCACTAAAATAGATTAATGCTCCGTTACCATGCATGTAAAGGGTGGAGGAGGACAGAAGCATCTGTCTATTACTTTGTTAGATTACGGGGAAATATTACCTCCTTCCCCTTCTGTTCATAATATTAACAGTTTTCTACTAGACTACTTAGGAGCTGCGGTGGCTCAAGTGGTTAAAACACTGAACTGCAGGCTGTAGAAGGTCAGTAGTTCAGCAGTTCGAGACCCGGGTGCCGCATGATGGAGTGAGCGCCCATCTCTAGTTCCAGCTCCTGCCAACCTAGCAGTTCGAAAGCAAGAAATTGCAAGTAGATAAATAGGTACCACTTCGGTGGGAAGGTAACAGCGTTCCATGCGCCTTGGTGTTTAGTCATGCCGGCCACATGACCACGTCTTCGGACAGCGCTGGCTCTTCGGCTTTGAAACGGAGATGAGCACCACAACCCTAGAGTCGGATTCGACTGGCTTTCAACCAAGGGAACCTTTACCTTTACTTTACTAGACTACTATTAAGTACATTGTGTAGGCAAGTGGGATATGGATGAAAAGACTTGAAAATAAATGGGGGAACGTGGAAAAGTTAGGTGGAGGGACAGAGAAATGAATGAGAAAAGAATGGAAAAGAGGGAGCAAAATTAAGGGAAAGAAAAGAGGGAAAGAATGTTTTATCTTGCTGCAACAAACTAACTACTGTTTTGCTTCAGTCTTGCAGAAAGGCAAGTCTAGCTGTTAATCTCCCCTCAGACTTCCCTGTGCCCCTAGTGGCTATGGCCAGAACTGCATCAAAAGGGAAATAATTGGAAAGGCGTTTGGCTGGATGCATTATAAAGCTGGCTTCAGCAACCTTCTAGCTGAATGGGGACTCCCAACTTTTGTCCCCCCCATCTTCAGCCCTGTGCTAAATTAGGATTCCCATCTCCAGGTTGAGAAATTCCTAGCAATTTGAGGATGGAGCCTGGGTAAGCGGGGTTTGGGAACAGGCCCATAGCCAGGATTTTGTGGCTTGTGGGGCATTTCCCCCCCCCTAGTGGGGCTGAAGTTTGCAGTGCAGAGAGAAAAGCCAGAATTCTGAGGATTATGACTCAGCTACTCTTCTCTCTCTGAGTCTTCTCAAGCTGTCTGTTCTACATAGGTGTTCTTATGCTAGCAATCACTTTTAGCCTATTAACCATTTAGTCAAAAGAAAGCTGTTACCAGGATAGATCTCTAAACTGCAAGCTGTCAACCACTTTAGCTGACAGTCCTCAGCTGCTGCAAGTTAATCACTTCTGCCAGCCTAAGCAACAATTCTGATAACAAGCTGGCAGGTGGGGATGATGTCTTCTATAGTCAAGAAAGCTAACACTTAGGCAGAAAAACTCTCTTAAAGTTACAACTGTGTCAGTTTCTTGGTAGAGTTAGAAGGGATCCTAGAGGTCTCCTACTTCAAACTCCTTGCTTGGTGCAGAGGTGTTTTAAAATGATTGAAAAAAGCATTTACAGGAGACATTCTTGTGAGGCTGTGCCTTTAAAAAAGGCCCCCAAAAGCCCCACCGTAGCTACAGGCCTGTTTGGGAAGGGGAGATCAGATATAATTCTTAGGGTTGCCAAGTCGCGGCGGGGGATCGTGTGTCTTTGCAGAATCTGGCAGGCGGGGACGGCGAGACGCATTGCACCAGCCATCGCTAGGACATGACGCTATGCGTCGCTCTGGCAACGGGGCTCCAAACAGCCCCGGTGCCAGAGCGACGCGTAGCGTCATGTCCTGGTGACGGCGGTGCAACGCGTCTCGCCGTCCCCATGGCACAAATTCTGCAAAGACATGCAGATCCCCACCACGATTTGGCGAGATTTGGGAGCCCTAATAATTCTAGATCTTCCTGGACATTTGCAATCCTATGCTAAATGCAGCTGATGTGATCTACAGTTGCAGGATTTCTCTTAATACAACACACTATCCCATGTTCTTTTAGTAGACTGACCATTTTAATATGGTCCATAATCAAAAACATAGGAAATGTAAACTTGAAGGAAATCTCCAAAGATACCATGGGCCCCCTCATTGTAATGGTACTGTAATGGTCACCAGATTGTCTGTTTTCCTCTCAGGAGGTACTTTTGTGAATTATTTTGATCCTTGAACTGAGCCCCAAGAATGGAGAATCAAGTGAAACAGATATATATGTTTTCCTTCTGAGACATACTATTGTGTATTGTGAATTTCACTGTCTGATGAAGTGTGCATGCACATGAATGCTCATATATTGAATAAAAAATTTTTGGTCTTAGTGCCGTTGGACTGCTTCAGACCAGCACGGCTGTCCACCTTGATCTGTTGTGCATGGGTGTTTGACTTTCTAGAACTGACCCCTTCAGAAAGGAGAGTGGATTTTTTTTCTGCCTACATTGAAGGAATTGGCACTAATAAGAGATTTTACAGGTTCATGGTATCATTGATAATCCTCCAAATCTCCAATTTCCCTCCAAATTCATATTTTCTACGAACAGGACAACTGTCCTGAAAGAGATTTTTGGCCTCGCCTATTGCTGAGAACAAGAGGAGGTTTGTTGTATGAAGAGAGGATAATTTGTGATATACAGAGTTTACTTTGAAATACCGTATTTTTCACTCTATAAGACGCACTTCCCCCCAAAAAAACAAAGTGGGGGGGGGAAGTGTGTGCGTATTATGGAGCGAATACTGGCCCCTTCTTGCCATCTGCCACATAGACTAGCGGGGGGGGGACCTATTCTCAGGTGGGTGATTTTTAGCGCGGCTGTGGCTGGCGCCCGCGTCTTCCCCTCCCCCTAGTTCTTTGTGGGTGCAAGGGTCCGCGCGCTGCGCTCTCGCGTGATGTGATGGGACCATGTGTCATTTCCGCACAAGGACACTGAGCCCTGAGGAACCACTGCGGCCACCCGGGACAGAAAATGTGAATGGGGAGGGGGAGGGAGGCTAATAACTGTTGAGGCGCCACAGCGTGCGCGAATGCGACGGCTTCTTTTTACGCGCACAACTCCCCCCCTTCCCGCGTGCCCCTGTGAGCCCTGCCCCCTCCCTGTGGCAGTGCCTGGTCAACCCGATAGGTCGAGCTTTGCACCCCTTCATCACCGCCCTTTCCCCCACACCCACAGGCCCTTCGTGAGAGGCGGCCAGGCTGCGCAAGTCAAGAGGCTAGTGGGCGGAGTTTCCACGGGGGAGGGAAGAGAAGGCGCTTGAATACTGGTTCAGCTGTTTACTTTCCGTCATGTGTGGTGTCCGTGCCTGCCGCTGGATGCTGCTTCCATTCTGGGGTGCGGATTGGGGAGAGTCAGCCAGGGCATGGCAGTTCAGCAGATTGTCAAAGCCGCGGGGCTTTCTCTAGTGGTTTGTTCCTGGACCAAACTCTGCCACTAGTGCTCAATTGCCATACTTTCCGACGGGAAACACACCAGCGTTCTTCCATGTGGTCCTCAAGCATGTCCCCACACCTGTATTAAATATTTTATTACACTATTTGGTTCAGAATATTTTTTTCCTGTTTTCCTCCTCTAAAAACTAGGTGCGTCTTATGGTCAGGTGCGTCTTATGGAGCGAAAAATACGGTAGATGTTCCGCTACAATTTATGATTCCCATGTGATACAACGTCCGCAGTATCCGGGATATCAAGGGCTGCAAATTCAGCTCATGTTAGTTGTTCATATTTAGGTTGTTAATGCCTTCCTTAAACCAATTAGAATTATGCATATTTTAATATACCACTTGTTTGTTCATTCATTGCAAATTTCTCACCATGATGTTTTTCAGATGATAATCTGTATGATCACTAATGTAGTTGCAGTGTGTATAGTACCAGTCCTCTTGTCAGTGGCATATCATCATGTGCCCTCTCATTCTTCTATAGACAGACACATTTCATCGTGGGATGTTCCATCTAGAGATCAAATAATTGCTGATGCAGACACAGTGAAATGCTTGGAAGCAACTGATCTGTGTCTCTTGTGTTAGACACAGTTTCAGAGGTTAGCCATGTTGGTCTGAAGAGCTAGATCCAAGTCCAGTAGCACCTTAGAGACCAAAAAGATTGTCTCTAAGGTGCTACCGGACTCAGATCTAGTTGTTACACATAGAGCTTGCCTCAGGAAACAAGAAGGATTTATAGGAGGAGCTCACAGCTTCCTTTTCCTGAGTTACACTGTGGGTCAGGTCACACGGACATTTAGTGCGGGCTTCGCTGTTGATCCCTCGCGCATTAAAGTTTCCTGTTCATATTGGTAAACCCGCCTCCCACACCGAAGCGGGCTCAGTCCCGCAGTTTTCTGCGTTTTCTGACACCCGTTGGAACTGGTGTTTTCCGATATCTCACGCTTTGTATCCGCGGTTTTGGCATCTAGGCAGCAATCCGCCGTGACCGCGCTACCCTCCCCGCCTTTTTGTGTTTCCGGTTTAAGTTATGCGCATGTGCAAACAGGCGCTTGCTTTTATTTTGGTCTTCTTAGTTTGTATGTACGCCCAAACGCATGCACATGTGTGTTTTTTTAAACCCCGCGCCGCCGCGGGGATGGCGCGCTGTGTGATCTGTACTTCGCGCGAGTGAAGCGGAAGACAAAGGGACCATCTGACCACCTCCAAGCGATATAAAATGTAATGGATAGAAGAACTGCAGGAAAACTAGCGCGGTAAGAGGTCCGTGTGACCGCGACCTTAGTATGAGCAAGATCTTTTTAAACACAGTTTTCTCACCCCCTGGTGATGTATTTAGAAAACAATATTTACATACGCAAACAGGTGAATTCTATATTGTTTGGTTCTACAAAATCTGCCGTAAGGAGAAAAGAAAATAAATCTCAGTTTTTAAAACCCTCCCTCTTTTTGATTACAGATTCTATTGTAATGGGGAAATTTAACTGTTGCAGGATAATAAAAAATTATTCCTCAAACTGCTGGACAAAACCCAAACAAATTATTACCCAGTTGTTATAGTGAAATTAAAGGCAAAAGCAAGAGACTGTTTCTTGTACTCTTTTACACAGTCCATGACAAAGCAGAGGGAAAGAAAATTTTGAAACCAAACATATTGGACAGCTTCCTGTGGTCCAATGTTACATTCCTCCAAGGTCCATTAAGGCCACCACTGAAGGAAAAACGGAACAGCTGGAATGGAGAACAAAGCTTTCAGCGGCACCCCACGGAGGAAGGAAAGAGTAAGCTCTACAAAACAGCTGATCGGGCTAAATTCAGCTTGTTTTTTCCCCCCGTTCAACAGTTCTTGTGCCATGTCAAATAAAGGATGGACACACAGATTTGCATCTCTGTTTGGTTTATGAAACTCGTTGAGTTTGTTTTGTAAAGAGCTGTGGGAAAAGGTAGACATATCTAAATCATATTTCCCCTCCGCTGATGGAACCCGTGGGGAGAGTTGCATTGCATTCCCTCCTACCCCATGGCAATTCCCTCAGCTTAAATCCCACAGTCCTTCAGCCAGGGCAATTAGCAGCACAATGCACTCTGCGGGTCATTTTTTTTTTAAATGCACAAAACAAATTTTAGTTCTGGGTTGCCCAGTCTTTCTGAACAATCACAGCAGCATGCTGAACTCCTTTCATGCCAATAAATACAGTCAGCGCAGTCTGCAAGGAGGCATGACATATAAACATAAAACCACTTTAAACCAGGAAATCTGTGTACATTTTGTTCATATTTCTAAAATTTTCATTGCCTGTCCAAGTTGTAATACCTAAAAGTTGTTTCTAATGTTACATTTGTTTAATTGCATTTTGAAAATGCAGGTTGAGAAGCAGTGACAAACCAGCTGTCATATTGTTATGCTTAAAGGATCACATGCAGGAACAAAGCAAACTAGTCATGTTTGATTGTCTACATCAATGTGTGCACTGGATTGTGTGTATGTGTGCACACGTGCTACTTCCTAGTTTTTGTCTCTTTGTTACGCTTGAGTGTGACCAAGAATTGAAAATGAGGTCACTGTTGTCTGGATAATGACACAATTGACACTCATCTCTATCGCATGCTTCCAGCTGATCCCGGGGAGGCTGTAGAAATCCTGAACGGGTGCCTGGAGGCAGTTTTGGAGTGGATGTGGGATAATACACTGAAGCTTAATGGAAGTGCTACTGGTGGATGGAACTTCTGACCTGGGATTTAAGGGGTTGCATTCCCCTTAAGGAACAGGTCTATAGTCTAGGGATGCTCTTAGACCCTTATACTGCTGGATAAGCAGGTGGCAGCTGTGTCCAAGAGTGCTTTTTGTCAGCTTTGACTGTTTAACCACCTGTGGTGTTTGCTGGACAGAAAAGAACTGGCCACTGTAGTACATACCCTGGTTACATCTAGATAAGATTACTGCTTCCCTTCAATAGTGTTTGGACGCTGACTGGAATGGTTTGTGGGGATCCTATCACTCCAGTCTTGGCCCATCTACACTGGCTTCTAGCTTGTTTCCTGGCACAGTTCAGGGTGCTGCTCTTGACCTTCAAAGCCCTGGTTTGGGGCCAGCATACCTGAAGGACCACTTAATCCTGTATGAACCTGCCTGATCATTGTGGTCATCTTTGGAGGCCCTTCTTCTGGTGTCCCCACCTTCTGAGATTAAATGGACGGCAACTCAGGAGAAGAGCTTACCAGGGCTCCCTCAAAGTTACCAGGGCTCCCTCAAAGCTGTGGAGTCTTGTGAGCAATAATTCTACTTTGTGAGCTTCTGGCATTAAAGTTGTGAGCGAGTGATTTGGCTACTGCATAAATTAGTTTGCTCTGGAGCCATCCTTCCTGAGCTAAGACAAAAATGTATGAGCCGGAGGCCAAAAAGCTAACTCAGTTTAGAGGGAACACTGATTACAACTGGTCTCCAGGCAACAGAGATTACCTGGAGAAAATAGCCACTTTGGAAGGTGGACTGTATGGCATTATACTCCCCTGAAGTCACTCCCTTCTCTAAACCCTGCCCTCCTCGGGCTCCACCCCAAAATCTTGAGGTATTTGGCAACCCATATGTAACTAAATTCTGCCGCTGTACCAGAAGACTGGAGAGTAGCAAATGCTACCGTGATTTTTTTTTAAGGGTCCAGAGGGGATCAGGAAATTTCAGACCAGTTAGCCTAACATCTGCTCCAGACAAATTAGTAGAAAATGTAATCAAAGAAAGAATTATTAGGCACATAGAGGGGCAAAGCCTGCTGAGGGAAAATCAGCATGGCTTCCTCAAAGGGAAGTCCTGCCTTACTATCCTTTTGGAGTTCTTTGAGAAAGTGAGCAAGCATGTAGATAATGGTGACTTGGGAAGTATTATATACTTGGACTCACAAAAGGCTTTTGACAAGGTAACTCACCAAAGACTCCTGAGTAAATTTAGCAATCATGGGATAAGAGGATGGGTTCTGTTATGGATTAAAAACTGATTGAATGACAGGAAGCAAAGATTAGGATAAATAGAGAGTTCTCACAATGGAAGGAAGTTGGCAGTGGTGTCCACAAGGGTCCTACAAGGTTCAGTATCGAGACTGGTACTACTTAATTTGTTCATAAATGATCTGGAACTAGGGGTGGGTAGTGTAGTGGCCAAGTGTGCAGATGACACAACATTATTAACGATGGTGAAAATCAAGGCCAACTGTGAAGAGCTCCAGGAGCATCTCTCCAAATTGGACGAGTGGGCAACAATGTGGCAAATGTATTTCAGTAATGGGATCTGAACTTTCTGACAGTGAGAGGGAAGGAGAAGGAAAGAGATCTTGGGGCCATAGTGGATAGCTTAATGAAAATTCACTGCCGGAGCATGTAGTGATGGTCACAGACATCGGTGGCTTTAAAAGGGGATTAGAGAGATTCATGGAGGACAGGTCAATTAGTGGCTACTAGCCCTGGTGACTAAAGGTAATCTCCACATTCAAACGCAATAAATCTCTGAATACCAGTGCCAGGAGGCAACATCAGGAGAAGGCCTCAGGCTCTATGCCCTGTGCATCAGACAGAATGCTGGACTGGTCTGATCCAGCAGGGCTCTTCTGTTCTTAAATGGCAGCCATACCTAAAATCTGTTCCATTTGTTTCACATTTCCCTAAAGACTGGTTTTCTTCGATCCGCCTGTATTTTAATTAACCAAACCCAAGCACAATGCATAGAACCAAAGTTTATGTTGATAACGTTCACTTTTTCATGGTGGGAAAATAAAATAAAAGCATCACAGGCTTGCATCTGGTAATTACGTTCTGCACATGCTTTGGCCACAGAGCAGTTCATTTCCTCTGCCACTAGTACTTCCATTTATGCAAGGTTAATGATTTTCAATGAGCCTTGCATCCAAGGAAGTACTAGTGATAAAGAAAGTGAGCTGCACTATTACCTGTTCATAGCAACCAAGCCATAATTTCTGCAATGAGTAGTAGAACTTTCGATACAGTTTAGATCCAGAAACTTGCCATAGTAATTAATAATCTGATTCAACTCATTCTCAACTAATACTCTAATGCTTGTTTTCTCCTTACTTTTGCTACGCTCCCTTTTACAAAATGGTTGCTTCCTATCCTGCCCCAATTTTTAAAAACTGAGCTGCAATCTTTCTTTCCTCTATTGACCTCAAGGGGAGTAACTTAACTGGCTTTCTTTAATTTACTCTTACTTTGGAAATCAGTGACTGTATTCCTAGTACACTGTCTTTTAGCTATCTGAATCCTATTAACACTAATGAGGATTATGCAGTTAAAAATGTATGCTTCAGCCTGCAAATGTGACCCCTGTGGTGCTATCTCTGCCTGCCAAAGCTTCTGCTATTTTGAGAGATAAGGCCTCTACTCAGACCCCATTGTTAGCATGATGTTGAGAATTCAGCTCCCACAACGGATAATGGTGATATAGTCAAACAGGCAGACTATATACAAAGTCTACATAGTCCTTTGCCATTCTAGCTACCCAAAATAAGCACCCCACTGTTTTCAGAGACCCTCTCCAGGGGTCTCCTTTGGTCTAGTCCTCTAGACCCCCCCCAATAGTGGGTCAGTTCAGTATGTCCCAGGAGCTCCCTAAGATGTTACTGACCTTGCTGCTGCATAAATCGAAAAAGAAGAGGAAGCATCAACCTACTCAACAGCCTCAGATGAAGAACATGAGGCCAAAAAAATCACCTATGGAAGGTAGGCCACAAAGAATGACAGTGAGAAATAGAAAAAATAGTAACAAGAATATATCTTAATGGACCCATCAACAACCAAGATATTACCAGTACAGGGCTATTTTTGGGCAGGAACGCACAGGAACGGAGTTCCGGCTGGCTTCAGAGTTGGCCACACCCACTACAGCCAAAGCCTCTTGCGTGTGTGGCTACAGAGGGAAGGCCTGGAGAGCGACCCCCCCGGCGACTCCGATGTGGGCAGGCCAGGGGGCCCCTGGAAGGATCAAGGAGGCATTTAAATGCCTCCCTGTGCCTCCCCCAGCCTGTCCAAGGGGCGCCCGGGCAAGTCAAGGGAAGGGAAAGGATGTGGCCTAATATGCTAATCAGCTGTGCTGTCAGAGGTGTGACCTAATATGCTAATGAGTTCCTGCTGGACTTTTTCTACAAAAAAAGCCGTACCAGTAAATGTAGATGGACTAAATTCACCTGAGAAAAGACGAAAGATATTTCAGCAACTTAAGAAGATAGATGCAGATATTGTATGTTTGCAAGAAACACACATTAGACAAAAAATGAATATTATTTGATCAATAAGAAGCTTGATAAGTTATTCACTGCTTCAGACAATGTAAAGAAAAGAGGAATAGCTGTATATATCGATGAATAATTAAAACCTATTTCAATATTCTCATCCGAAAATGGAAGACTTCTGTTACTTGAAATAAATATTAGGGATAAGAAAATCTTACTGGGGGTGATATATGCACTGAATGAATCACAGGGCAAATTCTTTGAAATGATGAAGGAAACTATAACAAAATATGACTACATGGAGATTTTAACTCTGTTTTTGATCAAGTCCTGGACAGGAAAACCATCAAGAAGATTAAACCTTTCAAAGGCTTACTTCCAAGATCTTTTTTAGAATTGGCTGAATTTTGGAAGAAAGAAAAATGCGGAATGATCCCATAACAATAATGGAAATTACAGAGGCTATTAAGAAACAAAATATAAATAAAGCGCCTGGACCAGATGGATTACCAGCTGAATACTATAAAATATTTGAAGATGTATTACTGATACCATATAAAAATGTAATTTCTTCTGTAATAGAAAAAACAGAAATACCAGAATCTTGGACTGAAGCAACTATATCATTGATTCATAAAGAAGACACAGATCCTAAAGAGATAAAAAATATATAGACCTATTTCCTTGCTGAATTGTGATTATAAAATATTTGTAACTATCTTGGCTGCAAGGTTGAAAAAACTTCTAATAGACTTTATACATTAGGACCAAGCAGGTTTTCTACCTAAAAGACAGCTAAAAAACAATGTGAGAACAGTTTTAAATATATACTATGAAGCGCACCCAGAGAAACAGATGGCTTTGATATTTTTGGACACTGAAAAAGCATTTGACAACGTCAACTGGCAATTTATTATTCAACAGATGAAAATGAACAGATGAAATTTGGGACTAATTTTATAAAGGCTATTGAAGTTATATATACAAAGCAGAAAGTGGAAATAGTAGTAAATAATGAATTGGCAGAAAAAGGGACAAGACAAAGCTGTCCAATATCTCCATTGTTGTTTATATTAACGTTGGAAGTGCTGACAAGAACTATTAGGGAAGAGTCCTGTATTAAATGGACATCAATAAGACTCGCAGGGCTCTTTTTGTAGCAGGTACTCATTTGCATATTAGGCCACACACCCCAATGTAGCCAATTCTCCAAGAGCTTACTGTAAGAAGAGCTCTGTAAGCTCTTGGAGGATTGGCTACATTAGGGGGCGTGGCCTAATATGCAAAGGAGCTCCTGCTACAAAAAGAGCCCTGAAAGAGGAAATAAATATAAATTACAAGCCTTTGCTGATGACTTGGTATTTATCTTAGAAGATCCAATGGAATCGATACAACAACTGATGAATCGGATTAATGAATATGGGGAAATGGCGGGAATGAAAATAAACTATCAGAAGGAAATAATTACAAAAAATATGACATTGAAACAGAGATGTGAATTAGCAGAGTTAACTGGATTTCAACTGGAAAAGAAAGTCAAATATCTTGGTATTAATATTACAGCAAAATGTAGTTCTCTGATAACTCATAACTATAATAAAGTGCTACAAGATATTTAAAAATACCTAGACAAAGGGACAACGCTGCAAGTATCACTAATGAGTAAAATAGCAATTTTGAAAATGAATATTTTACCACGTCTGATGTTTTTATTCCAGACCTTGCTGATATATATTAAACAAAGCTTCTTTGATTAATCGAATAAACTGACACAACACTTTATATGGCAAGGGGAAAAGCCAACAATTAAATTGAAAGCCTTGCAGGATGCAAAAGATAATGCTGGATTTGGAGTATCAGACTGGAAGAATTACTATAGGGCAGCAAGTTTGGTTTGGTTGCTAGAAGGACATGACTTAAAACTGGGATGGCACGCATTTTTATGGTATGGGAAAGCTTCTGGACATAAATATTTTAAAAATCTTATGATACGAAGATCATTATTGACAACCTGGGAAAAGATTCATCCACTGATATACTAAAATTCCTGTAAGTGTGCATAAGTGTGCTTAAGACTTTTGGTCATGCAAGCCGAAATTATTATTATTATTATTATTATTATTACTAAAATTCCAAGATGGGTATCTTCAGTGGAAGCTTTTTGTCAACCAGCTTTGACTTCAAAACAAATAGTTATTAGATATGCAGAATTGTTAGAAATAATTTAAAATCTCAGAAAGAATAAAGAAAAGGGAAATAAACTTAGATTGGTGGACTAGAGTGCAAGTCGAATCTAGATATAGAAAGGACAAACAGATGGATTTTATTTAGAACAAGGTGCATTTGAAAAATTATGTACTTCAAGAGAGAAACTTATTAAGAAAATGCATGGTATGCTGATGCAATTGAAAATGCAGGATGAAATAGTTAAAGAATGTATGGTCAAATGGCTGCAAAATATAGGTTACAACATAGATTTGTTACAATGGAGTAAAATATGGTATGTGAATATTAAGTTGGATAAATCTGTTTCATTTAAAGAAAATTTATATAAAATGTTCTATAGATGGCATTTAACCCCAGATAGGTTAACCAAAATGTATAAAAACGTGACTAACAAATGCTGGAAATGTAACAATCATGTTGGATCATACTATCATATGTGGTGGACATGTAAAAAGGCTCATAAATATTGGATTGGAGTACATACTCTCTTACAGTCTCCCGCGGCAACTTTGCCATGTGACCATTTGCAACAACATGGAGGACACTGAAAATCCCAACGCTTTATGAGTTCATAATGAAGATTATGGATTGTGCCAAAATGGACAAATTGACAAATATATTAAAAGGAGAAATGGAAGAAGAGTTTATGGGACCATGGAGGGCCTTTTATGACTGGTTAAGACACAAGTACTGAGAAACTAAGATTAAATGAAGAACAATAAGAATGATGGTTATAAGTGTTTAGGGGAAGTTTTGCATGCAGAATGTTAAATTAGACTTTTTTTTACAGATTTCTGTATCCTTTCCTTTCCCTTCTTCCCCCTTTCCCTCTTTCTATGTATAAACTAATAAAATTCTTTATAAAAAAAATACATAGTCATTTGCCAAATACGTAAAGGCATATTTTAAAAGAATCTAACAGATTTATTTTTTTTTGGGTTTATTCTGAAATTCATGATCTTTTAATTATTTTGCTGGAAAAGTTCATGTGCATCATATTTTGAAAATGACATTTGTAATTACTGAAGTGGTTGCTAATGAATATCATTACTGACTATCTGCAGACAAAACCAGCTAGGTGTAATGGTAGATCTTGCACAAGTGGAAAATGTTTAGTTT
>NW_015167534.1:797781-807805 GCF_001447785.1 Gekko japonicus | reverse complement strand
TTGCGTATCATTGGATTAATCCAGCCCAAGGTATTTAGTACCTTATGAGAACTTGAGCAAAAGCGTGACTAAAAGAATGAGCTGTGATCCAGAAGGTTCCTGGTTCAAATATTGTCTCTGCCACAAACATAGTAGGAGGCCTTTGCCAACGTGCCTGGAAACTTCCCAGAACTCCAGTTGATTTCCAGACTACACAGATCACTTCCCATGGAGAAAATGGCTGCTTGAGGGGGGGTCTCTATGGCATTATACCTTGCTGAGTTCACTCCCCTCTCCAAACCCAGTCCTCCCCAAACTTCATCTCCAAATGTGCAGAGATTTTCCCACCTGGATTTAGCACACCATCCCCCATCCGTAATAGCTATGACAGTACTGGCCTATCATACAGAGCTCTTGTAAGAATTACACCAAGAGAATGTGTTCGAAGTACTTTGAATGCTGAAAGCACTATATAAATGCAATGGTCATTAATAATTAAGCAATAATTAAGGTGTGTGTGGAGTACTGATTTCTTCAACTTCGTCCCTTTGAATTTAAACATGTGAAGAATAAAAATGAATACATGAAAGATTAATCACATTCACATCTGAAATAAGCTTTTTCACTTTTGATTCTGATATTTTAGATAAATGTGTTCAGTTTCACACCTAGAACAGTGGAAACCAGCAATAACCTTGAGCAATTCTATACCCTGACCACTACAAAAATGTTCTGTATAAATCAGTACTTTTTATGGCCTGTATTGTATCTTCAGTGAACCCATGCTTCAATCAGGAATCCTCTCCAATTATTAAGGTGCCATGTTCCCCATTAGTCCCCCCCCCCTCTGCTTAGTTCTCTCTTCTTCTGTCAAAATTTATTCTAAGCTCCTGGGGTGTAGGCAGAGGGGACTTTTTATTTGACTGATTTTTGTTATGAAGCTATATAAATAGTAATTAAATGTCACTAAGGACTCATAAATATAGTGGATGGCTCAGCTCTACATACAGAGTGTAAAAACAAAATTTGGTACCTACCCCTTCCAAAATGTATAAGAAAAGGACTTCTGGTTTTGGCGATCTAATGGTGGACACGTCTCTCGGGAGCTTTTGAGGATGCGATCTGTGACCCAGCAGATGGAGAGGGGGTGTGATTGTACACACACCCCTGGAACACTTACGATGGGTTCCTAGCAATGGGACGCTGAGGATCGCTGCTTCTCTGGCACACAGCTGATGGATTGAGGCGTTCCGATGCCCCGACGGTCTCGCCGCTGTGTTCCAGTACTGGACTCAGAGATGCACACCGGGACAAGCGAGTGGAGGTCGAGCAATTTACATGTTTGATGACGAGATCTACTTGATCTATATTAAGAGTGAGTTTGGTTGAAATGAGCACCAGAGAAATGGCTGAAAGTCCCCCCTAAAGTAAGCGAGGGGGGAACCCCCTCCGCGGAAATAAAAATGGTCTTAAAGCATGCCTTTCTAAGGGGGTGAAACTGAAAGCAAAAAGGAACTGTAGTAAGGAACTTACAAGAGAATTACAGGCAACTTACAGACTTTAGAGACTTTTGGCAAACTTTTTAAAAATGTAAACAGCTTCAAAGATGTCGCTGAAGAAGATGGAGAAAGATAAGCAACCAAAACCTAAGCTTCCTTCACGAAGTGCCAGCCCAGCGAGTGTGGTCACACGACTGGATGTAACCATAGACTTCTTTAAGATGCTAACAGAAGCTTTGCAACCCCTGCTGGAGCAAATGACAACACTCAATCAGAACTTCACTGCATAGCAACAGCAACTAGATGAGAGTAAAAAAAAACCCCAGAGCAAACAGCTGAGAATCTTAAAGAAGTGGATGCCAACACCAAAAAGCTCAAAAAGCAAATGCAAGAGATCGAAAAGAAGAGAAACTCTGATGAGGCCCAGCTTTTACAGCTTCAAATGGAAAAGGCAAGCTTTTCACTGAGATTTCAGCGAGTTCCTGAGATTAAAGGGGAGAATCTTAAGACTATGAGTGATGCCCTGGGACCAGTTGCAGATTTGAAAGTGGATTTTCTTCAAGGTGAGATGGATGTGATCTATAGGTCATATCCATCTCACCTTGAAGAAAATCCACTTTCAAATCTTTTGTAGAAACAGGGCCAGGTCATTTGTTGTGCCATTTGTTGCTTTTAATATCTGATCCCTCATGTGTCTTCTGGAGAATCTAACCACCACCTCGCCGGGCAGATTATTTTTCTTTTTGTATTCTGAATGTGATCTATAGGTCATATTCAGAATACAAAAAGAAAAATAATCTGCCCGGCGAGGTGGTGGTTAGATTCTCCAGAAGACACATGAGGGATCAGATATTAAAAGCAACAAATGGCACATCAAATGACCTGTCCCTGTTTCTACAAAAGAACAACATTTCCTACAAATGGATTATACCTGAAGGCATACTCTTCACATTTAAAGATAAGAGGGGGGAAAATTGACTGCGTTATGAAAGCATGTGAGCTGATCCAACAGGGGAAGAGGACGAGAAGAGCAACAAGGGGAGTGATGACAAAATACTTACTAAAGAAGACTCGGATTCAGAACGTGGAGCGGCTGCCCCCAAGCAAGGATATCAATTGAGGGAAAGAAGAGGCAAATGAGATGTAAATTTTCTCTGAAGTTTGGTTTTTGCTTTTTAATATTAATTGTTCTTTTGTATTGTTCTTAACTAAGTCAGAATACCTGGACTTGAATTATCTAAGCGATTTTAACGATCACCTTCAATGTAACAAATTACTTTTTTTTCTTTTTAAAGCTATTGTAATCATTATATGACCACCACCTCTTGGGTTTTTAGTGGTTTACCTTTACTTTCTCCTGTAGTTTATAGTTTCCCTTTCCTTATTTTCTTGTAGTTTTGGAAAAAATTAATTAAAAAACTAAAAAAAAACACCAAAATGTAGAAGAAAAGTATTTCTAAAACAGAAAAGGGACAAAGACTGAAACACTGGTTAAAAACAGGCCCTGGTAAAGCAAAGGCACAGAAGATGTGTTCAAATAATAGTACATATGCATTGCTGTTTACCCTATTTGGATGCACAGTCACACCTTAGTGTGGTGAGGGGGGTTGTGCGTGTCAACGAAGATAAAAGCAATACCTAAGGAATTTAGACTCTGTCAAGAGGCTAAACTCCTAACAGTCAATCGAGTCAGAATGGTCACAGCTGAGACACCAAACTGAGATATATCCACCCCCTTCAGGAATCAAACTGCTTTGGTATTCCTTACTGGGTAAACAATAGGATACCGGGATATAAACCATACAGCTCATGCTCCAGTCAAAATTACACACTTTTAAGGCTTACTTATTTCAGAGAGACTGAGAAACTTGCTTTGCTCTCCCAATGTACCTCATGGAACGTTTAAAGTGTTGAAATTTGGGTGTATTGTACCTTTTTATTATTCAACTCCTAATTACCCTGCTACACTACTATATATAGCATCTAAATGCATGCCTAATTTACTAGGCATTGTGTGAAATCATTCTGCAGAAGCTGGACTAAGATCAGCAGCTATATAGTGCATCTAATAGACATTTTGGAAAAAATCATAGATGTATGCAAGAAAATGTATTTTAGTATAATTCTTTATAATATACTTTAATCTTTCATTTTTAAAAAACTCAACAGCTTTGATATATGAATAATTCCACCACCACAGGGTTGCCAACTCCAGCTTGGGAAATTCCTGGTCATTTGGGGGTGATGCCTGAGGAGGGTAGAATTTGGAGAGAGAACTCAATGGGGATGCGATATCACAGATTCTACCCTCTGAAAACTGCCATTTCCTCCAGGTCAACTGATTTATGTAATCTAGAGATCAATTGTAATTCTATAAGAACTCCAGGCCCAAACTGGAGACTGATAATCCTACTCCTGGTTTCTAAGTACTTTAGAACCTGGAATTTATAAAAAGATTGTGCACAGGTGTTAGTTAGAGGCCTGCATACAAGAATGTGACTGGGATGTTGAAATCAATATGTGAAACCAAACTAGATTTGCCAATTCTGGGTTGAGAAATTGCTGGATACTGGGGTGGGGGGAGGCAGGGTTTGGGGAGGATAGGGGTGTCAGTGGGATGGAGCCCAATCCTCCAAAGCAGCCATTTCCTCCAGGGGAACTGATCTCTGTAGTCTGGAGATCAGCTGTGATTTCAGGAGAGTCCAAGCCTCACCTGGAGACTGGCAACACTAAAGCAAACTGCTCTCATTTACTATTTTTTGCCCTGTGGCTGCATCATGTTCTCCCTGACCCACAGCTGTTCAGCCACCAATGTTTTCTAACCCCGACCATTGCTGCCTTCCCAGCAGAGGCCTGCCAGTGTATGAAGAGTTTTCTTCCCCCCAAAGTCCCTGTGTCTTGGCTCAGAGTCTGCCTGCAACCTGACCTTCTTGCTGCCATTCCTTTGGACAGTGAGAGAATGGGAAAACAAAACAAAACACCATCATTACACACAGTGTAATGTCATTTCTGGGGGAAACCAAGAAGTGATGCCACATTGCTCTAGGAACTGATCCAACAATTCCTACACTGGTGTGATGTCACTTCCCATTTCCCCCAGAAGCAATGGCACACCACGCATGACACTGGCGCCCCCATGTCCCACCCCTCCCCATCTCCTGCAGGGTGTGCCAGCCACTGGGTGCCAATGTTACTTTGGCTCCTCTTCTTAGCCGCCTGCCTTCTCCTGCCTTCCTTCCCTCAGGTATGTGTTTATTTCATGTACCCTTCTCTGCTTCTAAGCTGTACTGCATTCTGTCAGGTTGTAGTCAGGATAGGGTCTGTGGGGATGCTGACTGACTTAAAGTATTAATTTACCCCCTGTATTATCATTTTTTAAAAAAACTTTTAAATGTATGATGATGATGATTGTGATGATCATAAGTTTAAAATTAGATTTAAAATCCATCAGTCAAAACTATCAGACACAATAAAAAGATGCATATGTAAGTAACAGGGGGGGGAAGATTAATAATCCCATTAATGAATAAAAATTCATAAGCACCAGTTTAGGCACAAAAGCTTTCTAAAAACCTGCAGCAAGTTGGACAGCCCCGCCTCCCAAAGAAAGAAGTTGCTCACGGAGGATACCTCTTTAGAGAAGGTCCCCGTGTATATCATGGTTTTCCACTACATTTTTGATAGAGGGGGAACTCATAATTGGCCCTCTCTCAATGACCACAAGGCACAGGGGGTTCCTTCCGATTTCGAGGTACCAGATCATTTAAGGCTTTAATGGTCAAAGCTAGCACTTTGAATTGAGGAACCAACTTGACAACTAGTGCAGCTGTTTGAAAACTGTGGAATATGATCTATCTAGACATTCTCTGAAAAATTCTGGACCAGGTGCAGTTTTTGAATGCAGCCCCCCACAGAGTGCATTGCAGTAGTCCGATCTTGAGGTTACCAGGCCATATATGGAGGTAGCCACATCCCTATTCGCCAGGAGAGGGAGCAGCTGGCACACCAAACAAAGCTGGGAAAGGCATTCCTGGCCTTGGATGCCACCTTGAATATCAAGAAACATTTTCAGAACCTGGATAACCTCCAAGGAAAAAGTCTAAGCTTTCAAATGGAACGTAGTGCCATTCAGAACAAGTCTATTCCCTGGGTCTCCCATCATCAATACTGAAGTCTTATTTGGACTGGGACTGGGTCTATTTTCCCTCATTCATCCCACTAGTATCTTTGGAAAATTATCTTCACTTCTGTCTGTGGCCCCGGGGACATCCTCTCATTTAGATAAGCTTTTGCCAGAGTCTTCTAGTCTCTTCTGGTGTATCAACAAAAACAGCCACTTGTTAGATTTTGCAGCTAAATGCTTTGTAACTTAGAGAGCAATCCTAGGCAGGTGTATTCAGAAGTCCCATGTTAGTCAATGGACTTACTTCCAGAAAAGCGTCCTTAAGATTACAGCCATACTTACTACATTTACAATCTGCCTTTCTCAGATTTACAATCTGAAGGCAGAACATGCTAACTTTTGTGTGTTATATGCTGTCAAGTCACTTCTAACTTAAGGCAACCCTATAAATTAATAGCCTCCAAAACGTCCTGTCATTAACAGCCCTGCTCAGGTCTTGCAAACTGAATGCTCACATACAAAATGCAAATTCCGCTGATAGCCAAAACCGGCAGGTGTGTGTTTTTGATAGTCAGAGTACCACAATCAGCTGCCCCACAGTACACAGTTTTGACAACTATGCCTTTTTGTTGCCTTGTTTAACAGAAAATGCCACCAGTGGCCAAAATCAACATGCAGCTATTTATGTCACTACACTAACAAACTAGAAAGAGCCAGGATTAGCAAAATTATAGATAGGGTTATCAGGGAACTGGGAGAGGGCAGGGACATAGGGGGCATGCAGCATTGTGTGTAAAACCATAGAATTGCTAGCAATTCCTAGAGTGACCTGATGTCACTTCTGGTTTTTCCCTGGAAGTGGCATCACAGCACATACGATGCTAATTTTTTAAAAATCTCCCACCACTGAGTGGCATCAGGCAACATGGGCTGCAGAAACTCTAGATGTAGAGCAGGGGTTGTCAGTTTCCTATGCCCTTGTATCACTTCCCATTCCCATTCTTTGATTCTGTTTCTCCAGCCAGACTGGCTACGACCAATGGTACTCAGAGCCCTTATTATCAAGGGATTTAGTTGGATCAGATGGAAAAGAAAGGTCACAGGGAGGTTGGGTTGTAGCTGTTGAAAGCAGGGGATATGGCAGAACACTTCAGTAGGTGCACTACTGGCTTGCACTCTAAAGAAAGCAAACCCAGCCAATGAGATGAAAAAGGTATGGGCAGCAAAAACACTAAAACAAAGGAAGGAATGAAAACTTCAGACCACCACAGCCATTCTCTGTATGAGGCACTATAGGAATGGCTCCTGTCCATGAAGCAATGTTAAGGGCCTCCATTATTAGAAAACTGTGGGAAGAATAGAATAGTACAAGAAATTATCTCTACTGATGTATTATAAGAAAGAAGAGACTCATTAACTCTGAGAGAAAGCACCACTTAAGGCCACAACATACCTGTGTGCATCTGCTAAGTTACTGGTTTGTCTTTTCTTCAGTCATATGGAGCTTGGTGATCTTCCCAGATTATTTCTCTGCCCCTTCTTGTTAGACATAGTACAGGAAAGGGAGAGGGGAAACAGGGTGCCTAGATAGGGAGAAAAAACTGGAAGGCTGAGAGGAAAAAACCACAGTAACAGAGTGGTTGGCAGAAGGGTTGTCAGTGAGACAGGGGGGACCTCAAGAAAGAATAACTTATATCACCAGAATTAGTCAAAACGGTTAAAGGTCTGATTTCTTTCGTCGCTGAGTATTTTTTTTATAACATCTTCTCTTCAGGAATATTTATAAATATGCTCATGGTGACCTTTAGAGCACTAAATGGCTTGGATCCAGACAAGCTGAAGTCCCCAAGCTTTGAGAGCAATGGGCAAAGCCCTCCTGCATTATGTGAGGTTCTGTGTGTGTTTATGTGCCATCAAACTTGCAAACTGGAGGCTGTAGCTTCCTTTATTGAGTCCATCTGTCTCATGTTGGGTATTCTTCTTTGCTTACTGCCTTCAGCTTTTCTTAGCATTATTGTCTTTCCCAGTGAGTCTTGACTTCTCATGATGTGACCAAAGTACAAGAGCCTCTGTTTAGTCATTTTCGCTTCTTGGGAGAATTCAGGCTTAGCTTGATCTAGAACCCAATTTGTCTGGATACATGAGCTTATTTTATACTCCTGGATTAAGCAAAATCAGTGCTGAGGAACCTCTCCAATTTTCAGGCAGAAGCCATTCACAAGACCTCGTGCCTGATCTTTTGTTTGAAAGCAGAAATTGACTTTTTGCGTACAAAGCAGATATTCTAATACTGAGACAAAGGTTAGGTTTTGTAAAACTAGATCCTAAGCAAAAAGATACATTTCTTTATTTTTAGATCAGATGAATTTGCCAAGATAATGAAGCACATTTGTATCCAGATGTTTTTGTAGTTTTCATCAAATATCTGCAACTAAAATGCAGTTGTGTGTAATTTTAACCTTTTTTCTAAATCATAGGTATTATTTATTAGTGTTTTTATTTATTAAAGCGGTTTGTTCATGACAGGCTGGGACTAACGGCTACATGGCTCCTGAAATCCTAAAGGAAGATGAAACTTACTCCTACCCTGCGGACTGGTTTTCACTGGGATGCACTATTTATGAAATGGTTGCTGCTCGAACTCCATTCAGGGATCACAAAGAGAAGATCAGTAAAGAAGAGCTAAAGAGAAGGACCATAGAAGATGAAGTGAAATTTGAGCATTCTGGCTTCGATGAGGCAGCGAAAGATATTTGCAGAATGTTCTTAGCTAAAAAAGTTGAAAATCGTTTAGGAAGCAGGTATGTTTTTACTTTATTTGATTAATAAAGAAGTTAATCAGTGATTTTGTCCCCATCGGTGGGTGGCAGGACTTCGGAAGCATCTTCCATGGTCAGCAGTCTCACCTGGACTCAGTTGTGCTAATTAAAGCTCCCTTTATTGCCAAGAATCACATCCACACAGGTATCCACATGAGCACAGTTTCCTTCACCTGCCAACATTGCCCCTCAATACCTCAGGGGGCTGAGCTGTGCCTCTCTGCTGTGGGGCAATCCCACCAGGCCTGCCCAGGTCTAGTTGACTTATCTTGCCCAAGGCCCCAGCTCCTCCTCTATGCTCCTCTTCCTCCCATCTCAGCCTTTCTTAGCTAGCATGCCTCCCTTTCCTCCCCGTCTCCCTTGACATCTCACTTTTTATCTCTGGGGCGCCACCCATGCTGGCCAAGCCCAACACTGCTCCTCCCTTCTCTGAACCTTGGTCAAGCCCTTCCTTGCCTTGTCCCACCCTGTAATGGAGCAGCTGCTGCCCTTGGTCAAGTAGGTGGAGCCTCCTCTGGCTTCATCCATTCCTTTTTAGGAAACCAGATGCAAAGATACTATAATGTTTTGGGTCACTGTCATTGACACTAAAAGGGTGCCGTGCATCACATGATATTCAGACACAGGCATAAATATTAGCAGTGCTAGAAAGCAGAAGAGGGCTAAACTGAATATATCATCTACCTAATGTAGGTTTTATGCTCTCATTGCAGATAACAGGGGAACTGATTCAAGATTCATTTGTTAAAATGTCATCAATCTTTTCTTTAACTGGCCTCACTAGAATAGGACCAAAGTACATACAATAATTGGGGATGAGTGACAGGATCCCTTATGGGTAGTTTAGCCTTGAAAACCAGCCTGGGGTAAGAAGGACTATATGAACTGGGGCTCAGTGCTAGGAAAGAGAGAGCTAACCATTTATCTTTGTGCTGTTTCTCCAGTCGAAACTAGCACCCTCAGATTGCTCTTAGCCCTGCAAGGGAAAAACAGAGACAGGAAAGAACTGGGATATTTCAGCCATTACATTTTTTATTTAATTCAAAATGCTAAAGAAAGTCTTCCCCTGTGGTTTTGTGGCTTTGTGATCTTTAGAGAATCAGATGTAAAATAGACTTTCCATCCATCTCCTCCTATCCTGGAAACAATGCAAATTAATGCATCTGAAGGTGATATATGCTGTATGTCTGCTCAACTCTTTGAGAAACCACACTTTCTGAGTCCTGGGCTGCATCCACCTGAGGGATTTTTCACCATAAGGGAACACAGGAAGCCCCCAAATTTAACCGGAACTTTCACATGATGTTGTGCTCATTGTGAACATGACTCCCAGGCATTCTTGGGCTTTCCCTTTTGAGCTCAATCAAAGGGAAATGTGCTTTTTCCAGCAAATGACATATTTCTTTCTTTCTTGGAGGAAGACTTAGCAGAAGGGAGTCATCGGGATCCAGCCCAACATGACTGACAGTCCAATCATTCCTTAGAATGTGTTCAAATGCTATAAAGCAGCCTGAATTCTACTCAGAATCATACTCAGGTCTATCTACTGGGGCTTACTGTACTATGTATGGTTCCTTGGAGGAGGAGGAGGAGGAGGAGGAGGA
>NW_015167534.1:783623-797745 GCF_001447785.1 Gekko japonicus | reverse complement strand
GGAGGAGGAGGAGGAGGAGGAGGAGGAGGAGGAGGAGAATTTAAGTGTAAAAAATTAATTCTGGTTTGATACTTTGAACTGTTACTAATTGTGTTAGCATATTGCCCAGAACTCCTTGGATCTTCGCATTCTGAAGAGACATCCTTGTTTGCTTCCATTCTAGCCATTTAGTCTGAAATACCCATAATTTGTTCAGTCAGTTTTAAGACAGAATATAGATATTGCTGGAAACCAGTTTCCCCCCCAGTATATTCTTATTCTCCTATCTTTTCTAGACCTAATTTGTGACCATTATCAGGACTCCCATCTCTTTAACATTTTCCTTATTTCTTTTTGCTTCCACCTTAATAAATTACCTCCAGTTCTCTTGAGGCTAACTGTGACATTCCTGGATGTACTGCAACTAAAATGCAGTACTATTTTCCATTTGCTCATTATTGATAATTTATTGATTGATCACAATTTTGCAACTGTGCTGTTGGAATAATAAAAAATAGACATAGCTATGCCTGCAAAGTGAAAAATGTATTCTCTCATGCTCTCATGCCCATGAGAGAAGAGGAAGTAATTAATTAGTCTGGAATGTAGTAATTAATTAGTTTGGAATAAAGAATCAAAAGAGAAGAAGAAAGAATCAAAAGAGAAGCAGAACTTTTGTTGGGCAGGACATACTTTCAAGGTAAACTAATAGTAGGATGCTACTCCTTGAAGATTTTATAGGGATGGAATTCTAGTTTAAATGAATGATGCAGCTGAGTCTGCTTCAGCAGGGTAGGGCAGATTATAAATCGGAAAAATAAATAAATAAATGATTGTGAAGAACTGTACAACTGAGCACTGCAATGTGCCCTGCCTTGGAAGCAGACTTAAAGTGCCATCCTAAGCAAAGCTATACCCTTCTAAGCTCATTGAAGTCAATGGGCTTAGAAGGATGTAACTCTGCTTAGGATAGTACTATTTGCCTCTCTTCCCGTAACAAATTAATCTGGTCCTCCAGGGGTGTCAAACATGCAGCCTGTGGGCCAAATCTAGCCCACACAGGGCTCCAAACTGCCTCCCCCAATCAGCTTCCTTCTTCTTCCTCCTCTCCCAGGGCTGCTACTGCAGCCACACCCTAGCTTGCTTTTTTCCCAGCTCTCTCAATGGCTCTTTGCTTCCTGCCTCTTGCCTCCCTCCCCTCTCACTCCCTCTCTCTCTCATTCACGCACACACATGCACACAGAGAGCTTTGTGGCTGCATCAGATACAAAAACAACTCCCCCCCTTGCTTGCTTGCTCTTTCTCACTTACACACACAGATAGAGAGAGCCTCATGGCTGCTTTGCCCAAGAGCTAAAAAGGCCGGCCTGCCCCCCACACACACATTCAGGGAGAGAGAGACAGATTGCTTCTGCTTTCTCCTTCAGGGCTGCTCCTCCTCTTTTTTGGGGGGGGAAAGGGAGGAGGAGAAAAGAGACAAAGAGAAAACAAAATTGGAGTCCCAGATTTAAGACCAACAACGTTTTATTCCAAGTATAAGCTTTTGTCTGCAAGCACATTTCTTTGGAGGGTGGGTGGATTTTTCTGACAAGCACAATATACATTGAAGAAATTATTTTGGCTTATTTTGAAAAGTTGTGGTTTGGTTTTTTTTAATGATTGGATTTCTCTGTCCTATCTGGATTTATTTTCTTCCAAAAAGACCCTGATTAGGAATAAGAACACTTGGATTGGTCCTTATATCTTGATGAGTGGAGTGATTTCGAATGCCAAATGATAATAGCACACATTGGTAATTAGACAGGAAAACTAAGTCTCAGTCCAGTCCAGGAGGATGCAATTCAGCAGTCTCTCTTTCTAATCTCCCTTTGAAATTCCTTCGTAAGAGCACTGCTACTTTTAGGTCAGCAACTGAATGTTGTGGTTTCTAATGTCAGACTTATGTCCATTTATTCTTTGCATCCTCCTGGACTGAATCCCCTAGGTTGGAACTGTGACCTAGGTTTCCTGTCTCATTACCAATGCTGATATCTCCACACCTACTTCCCCCTCTGCATATCACCTCTAATCCAGTCATGTCTGCTATTGCCATTAGGCATCTGAAAGCATCTTTATAAAGTTTATATCTCCGATACCTGGCATTACATTTTATGGCACATATGGCCCAGCCCAACAACGTTGCATTTATGTGAGATCCAGCCCTCGTAACAAATGAGTTCAACACCTCTGATCTAATCAAATGTGTAATCACATAATATTTCTTCATGTGTCTGGCCTATATATCAACTCATTTGATCAGACATATACAATTACACAGAGTAAACTATCTACCAGATTTTGCCTGATTAAACTTTCTGCTAGTTATCGCCTGCAATCCCCTTTGGTCCCTTCTATCTACTGTATATGGGGAAAGTGTGAAAGTGTTCCTACTCAACAAATCTGCAAAAGAACAGTGAAGTCTCTTAATGGATGCATGTTCCTGGTTCTTCTGCCCCAGCTTGTTGGATGTTATATTAACCTCTAAGGAATCAGAGAACTGCTTTGCAAAAGTTATTTGTGCAGATGTTTCTCATGCTGCTGTTATTTCTAAAATATGCTGCTTTAGCATTCTTTTGCTAGTTGTGATAAATTTGCATGATTCCAAAGAGGCATCCATTCTGTGACCCAGATCTGTATACCACATAGCAATAAAATTGTTATCCAGCTCTCAAATGCAATTGGTGGAGCTACACAGACAGGAGATAAAAGTAGTACAAGAATGCCAGCTAACAAAATACACATAACAAAACACACCCCTCTAAGTCAACTATTTTGTACAGGTTGTTGATATGTGGAACAACTGGGAATGTGCAAATTGAAACCTGTATACAGTGAGTGTGTGTTGTTTTTCATAGTCACATGTGAAGTATTTGGAAATATTAAGAGTGGGGAAAGCCATCCATCATACAGAGGTGTCAAAAAGCCTGCCTTTGCCTAAGATTGGAGATATTGTTCAAGAACAGCACATCCTTATGTAAAGATTAGCTACAGATTCTGCTAAGGTCATTGAGACCTTGGATAATCTGTTTAAGTACCTGTTGCATAAGTTAAAGCTTCTCATTGGCAGCTTTAATTTGTACACCTTACTCTTTTGTTTCTATTGAAGAGCCAGGGACAGCAGAGATTAACCATTTCATCTCCCGACTTCACTCATGTAGGGTTCCCCTCCCAGTTTAACTATGCATAGCAAAAGTAAACATCAAAGCAACTTTGACAAGTCAGTTTCCTCTTTTCTGTGATAGGAAAGAAGCAGAAACAATTTTTTCCGTTTCATTCCATTACCTAGGGCAGGGGTGCACAACTCAAACATT
The DNA here is from genome assembly GCF_001447785.1 of Gekko japonicus. Classification (NCBI taxonomy): domain Eukaryota; kingdom Metazoa; phylum Chordata; class Lepidosauria; order Squamata; family Gekkonidae; genus Gekko; species Gekko japonicus. The sequence continues at coordinate 794,416 of NW_015167534.1, read as the reverse complement.
TACATGGGTCATAATGGATCTTAACATGAGCTAAGTGAGGGCACCTGGCTCTCCTATGGCCCATGTAACTGCTTGGGGGGGTGCAGTCAGATCAGCAGCTGTTTTCTGGGCTGAGCAGCAGTGTTCTGATCAGTTTCCCCAGAAGTAATGCTGGTGTGGATTTACCATAGATTTTCCAGCGATTCTTAGAGAGGTATGACATCATTTCTGGGTTTTTACCAGAAGTGATGTTACACAATTGGCCTGATGGCCTTTAAAAAAAAAAAGTCTACAGAAACAGCTCTCAGCAGTGACAGGAAACAAGAGGCAGGAGATCCCCCTGCCTGCACCTGGGGGACTGGCAACCCTAAGGCTCCAACTACAGAAGCAGCAGACCTCTGAATACCAGTGCTGGGAGGCGGCAGCAGAGGAGGGCTTTGGCCTATATGCCCTGTTTGACCTTCCATGGCAGCTGGCTGGCCACGATGTGAAACAGTATGCTGAACTAGACGGACCACTGGTCTGATTTGGCAGACTTTTCTTATGTGCCCTGGTGGCTACCAAATTCTGCATGAAGTGTTGGCTTTTGATGTTAAGCATGACTACACTTACTACAATTAACACAAAGTAATCCACAAAAGAGGTGGCATGCCTTAGCTAAGCAACGCTACTCTCAAACACCTAGAACAGGCTGCTTTAACTAGCATGACCTCAAACACTGTGAACCAGTGTGCTATAATAGTACATTCCTGGCTTTGGGTCAACTTGTTTCAAATCTTTGCTCACCCATGAAGTTCACTGTGTAGCCTTGGGTTAAGTTGCTACCCCTCAGTCAGATCTGTTTCACAGAGTTGTTGTAAAGATAAAATGGGATATCTCGGTATGCACCATCTTGAGCAGGAAAGGCAGGATAGAAAATGATACTTTAGCTGGTATTCCATTAACTTCATTGATATAAAATAACATCTGATAGCGAGAAGTGCCAAGACTGTTGACATGCATATTTACTGTGTAAACTACCAGGTCATGAATGTGGCAAATTAAAGCATCCAATGGCCTGAACTGCAGTACTGATGTTTTTGGTATGAACAAAAATCTTACAATCTAGGCAGTATGATTATGAGCTCAGTTTATGTAAGGCAGTCCTTGTTCTTATCATGTAGAATTTCTTCAGTGAATCCTACACTGGGATATCCACAGTGCAATAGTCATTAAAAAAACCTTACATCTTGCTACTCCGTGACATCTGGTGACTTCTGCACACGCACAAAAAAGCCTGGAGGTGGTGCTAAAATGTCACTTTCTAAGCAGGGAATAGGTAATGGCTATTCAGAACTGCATTCCCTACCATAACCTGCTGACACTGAAGTCAGAAGAAAGCAGAAAAACAAGTGTCCATGGTATGTGGATGGCAGAAACGGTTAAGCACTTGCATCCAAGCTCTCTGTTCATTCTTTTATCTCTTGACTGCAAAACAACAGAAATGTGCACAGTCTCTTATTTTACAGAATTTTGGCCATAGAAAATCGCCTTTTTAATGTTTGTACATTGCAAGCTTCTTGCGTATTTTCTAACATTTGGTTGGTCTTGAATAAAATCTGTGTGCACAGAGATGATTTATCTATTTTATTTATTGGAATAATTATATCACACCGTTCTGTTTAAAAAGAAATGCTCAAGGCTTACAATATTACATCTGTTTAAATAGATAGCTGCCACTACAAACTTACAAACATCAAAGAGGTTTTTTTTAAAAAAAGACCTTCTGAAATAAAAATATTTGCAGTTAATGCTGTATAGTCCGCAGTGCAGAGGGAAGCAAATTCCAAAGACGGGAGTGGGGTGGGGTGGGGGGTGTTTGCTGCAGACATGCTCATGCAGGTTCCCACTGATCAGATTTCTCCAATAGGGGGGGCTCCCTCAATAAGACTTCCTCAGCTGACATCAGAGTGTGGACTGGTAGGTGTAGTTGGAGGCTGTCCACCAGGTCCTTTGGGTACAAGCTCTTTTGGGCCTTAAAGCTTAACACCAGTTTTGGGCCTTAAAGCTTAACACCAGTTGCAGCTTCCAAACTGTTTTCAAAGGTGGCTCCACATACATAAAGCATGCAGAAGGTCCCAGGTTCAATCCCTGGTATGTCCAGTTGAAAGATCTGGCAGTAAATGGTGTGAAAGATCTCTTCCTGAGACCCTGGAGATCTGTTGCCAGTCTGAGTAGACAATTCTGACTTTGATGGACCGAGGGTCTGAGTCAGTTTAAGGCAGTTTCGTATGTTCATAGCATCTGTGATTTATCTGGATTTAATTTGTTTTTCACCCTCATCCAGCCTCTTATAGCTTCCACACACGCCCATTGCTTCTCTGGACCTTGATACTGGTGACAATTCCACTCAGTCCCTTGGATGAGCAAACCCAGGGAGAAAGTATATCTCTTATTGACAGAATTTTGCCATTCACTCATCCCTTAATGGAGCTAGGTTACAGTCTTTCTGTAGTCCTTCATGTGCTCTGCCACGACAGCTTTGCTCATCTGAGCAGGGCTTTCTGCAGATAGCCTGCAAACGGGCAAAAACAGCTGCTCAGCCATACATGTGTATTCTCTGTTGTGCCCCCCCCTTATGGAATGGCCTGTCTGACGAGGTTAGGAAAGGTCCCACTCTTCTGGCTTTTCACAAACTATGCAAAACTGAATTATTCAAGAGGGCTTTTCTAAACAGGTAGTAGGGCTGTACCGCAACAAAATGGTTTAGATAGACTTGGGTGAAGGTTTAAGGATGATGGTCTGTACTACAATGCATAGTTCATACTGCCTGTTGTTGTATGTGAGATCCTTTGCTCCAGTTCTGTTTTCAGATTTTTGGTTGGTTCTAGATTTCTGTAATGCAAATCTTATTGCACTGTTTATTGGATGTATCATCCTGTTGATTGTATATATTTACTCTCTGCAATCTGCTTTGGGTCCCAGGGGAAAGGTAGACTACAAATAATGCAAACAAACAAATAAATAAACAGGAGGAGAAGAGGGAGGCAAAGGCAGGAAGTTTTTCTTCCTAGTTTCACAATCAGTGAACGATCCTAAAAATGAGAAGACCTTACATGTATTATCTCTTTCATATTAACTAACCTGTATAAACAACAAATAGTCAGTGTTGTGAACCAGATATTATTTGGAATTAGGGAACGATCTAACAGCACCTAAGGATCTAAATTCCGCCCGTAAAATGGTTTGAGGCACTTCATAATATTTTGCATTAGAATGATTGTTCCTCTGACTGGTTACAAAAGGTTTTATTAATTTAACAGAGATTTGAATTCTAGCTAAGTAATGCAGTGTTTCTAGAGTGACCATCTTAATTTATTGAGAATTACTTCCAGTTAACTATGCTTAGGATGGGGGTTTCCCTCTGATTCATGAAGTTAAAAAATCCTCTTGTCCCTTGATTCACCCAATGAGTGTAGTTCTTTCAAAGAAAGATAACACACTAACATGTATTTGATCACAAAGGTCTGCTTCTAGGCTTTCCCAAAGATTTGTGCATTGGAATTTTTAAATTCAGAGCATGCTTTCTTTTGCTTGACAGTCTTTTGTTTTGTTGCAGGAGTGCTAATGACGATCCCAGGAAGCACCATTTCTTTAAGTCTATAAACTTCCGTAGGCTGGAGGCAGGCGTTACAGATCCTCCCTTTGTGCCAGATCCATCTGTTGTCTATGCCAAAGATGTTGCAGACATTGATGACTTCTCTGAAATTAGAGGAATTGAGTTTAATGACAAGGACAATCAATTTTTCAAGAAATTTTCCACAGGGGCTGTCTCTGTATCCTGGCAGAACGAAGTAATTGAAACAGGACTGTTTGCGGAACTGAATGATCCCAACAGAGTGATTGGTGCAGGTGGCAAGTCTGCAGTTTGTTTGTTGTTATAAATATGACATCAGAGATGAAAATATAGAAATACACCTTCTATTACTTCAAGGAATCAGAGATGTTAATCAAGGATTCATCAACATCCTTACGGCAAACTGAACAAGTTCTTCTGATACCTCATTAGAAATTTTTGAAATGAAGAATCAGGATTCTTTTAAGAAGATTTAACAGTCCATGTTGGCTTTTGACTAAAATGTGCAAAAACAGACAGACATTTGGATTTAAAATGATTTAGGATTTAAAATGCTTAGGACTGCCACCACTTTGGCAATGTTCAGTAGCAATTCACAGACGTTCATTGTAAAAAAGACTTACTGTTGGAGTAGAAATGAGACAGTGGTCATGAACTGATTTCAGCTAGGTAAAAATACAGAAATATTTATACAGGATATTCCTTTTTAGGTTTATATAGGTTATTCCTTTTTAGGCTTCTCTATGTATCTATCACTGGTATAACAGTCAACTCTCATTTTTGCTACCGGATTCACCTTTCTATCAGGCTTCCTGATAGTATCTTTTCATTTTGATGAAAGCTGTAGTTTAAATTAAACTACAAACGAGTCATGCCAGTTTGTAACTGGCCTTTCAGAAAGGCAACAGCAATACTTATTCTGCAAGTAAGGCGTTTAAATAAATTAATTGTTTTTATAAGTGCTTTTAATGTGGGGAAAATTTGCATCAATGTGTATAGCTTAGATGTGTACTTTATTGGTTCTTGTAAATGTCTTACTTCAAGAATCTATTTTTTGATATTTTGAAACAGGCCTGCAACCATGTGCTACTAATGTAGTGTTACCAGGACTCTTCAACAGCTGAAAACTATAGCTGTTAGAAGGCCAATGTTTGATGTTATGTTCTTAAGGTCAATTCCTTCTAGCTCGTTTATATTAATGCGAGGTACGGTTTACTCAGCTCCTCCCTTAATTCTGAAATGAAGTTGTTTGTGTTCACCGCCTGAGGGAGATGAAGAAATTTCATGGCAGAGTGCACCTTCATTCAGATTTACTCGAGAAGGCCAGCAGATGGAGGGCGGGCAGCCGCTATTGCATCCTTGCATTGTGCCTGAATCCAGCACAATCTCTTCTTTAAGGAACATTTTGTACAGTACTTTAATTGTCATTTGTATTAGACTTTTATTTCTAGCAGTTACTTCCAGACCCATTTCTGGGCTGCAAAGCACAATTAAAAAATAAAGACATTATATTAAAATGGATGCAAGCAGGAACTTTTAAACAGATGTCAATAAAGAATTCACCAATATTTGGATGTATTTTAGTACTTTACATATTCATTCTTCTGGATGGGGATAACCTATACCTTAATAAGATATTTCCAGTTCGTACAACAGTGGGCCCTCTTCAGGTAAAGCACAAAAATAAGCACATGCAATTTGCAATGCTGAACCTTGATTTCCACCCCGCCAATTAACATATCCATGTGGTTGTCATCTCATAGTGTTAATTCTAATTCAGATCATTCTGAATTTCAGACAATAAAAGTAATAACAAAGCTAAATAAAGACAAATCCAAAGTTTTGTATAAAGCTGTATAAATGTGTTTTTCTCTCTTTTTCCATACTGTTCCTTTACTGCTCATCCTTGTCTTGCAAGTTTGCACATTTACAGTGCAATCCTAATAACAATCTCCTGGGAGTAAGCCCCCTGTGTAGGCTTGAGTAGAATTTTGAGATGAGCTGCTCGCTCGAGGGATGAGCTTACTGGATTGAGGGAATGCTGTTGATGTTGTTTACCTAGATTTCAGTAAAGGTTTTGACAGGGTTCCCCCATGATGTTCTGATAGGTAAACTAGAGGACTGTGGAGTAGACTGTAGGATAGTTAGGTGGATAGGGAATTGGTTGGAGAACCGCACTCAAAGAGGGGCTACTCATTAAATTTGCAGATGACACCAAACTGGGAGGAGCAGCAAACACACCATAAGAACATAAGAGACGCCAATGTTGGATCAGGCCAAAGGCCCATCCAGTCCAGCACTCTGTGTCACACAGTGGCCAGAAATAACAGTGCCATCAGGAGGTCCACCAGTGGGGCCAGGACATTAGAAGCCCTCCCACTGTTGACCCCCCCCCCCAAGCATAGAGATAGAATTCAACAAGATCTGAACATGCTGGGAAAGTGGGCAGACGTGAACAAGATGCAGTTTAACAAGGATAAACGCTGAGTTCTACATCTGGGTAACAAAATGAGGAACGCGCATACTGGATGGGGGATACACTTCTGGGTAGCAGTGTGCGTGAACAAGATCTTGGGGTATGTGTGGACCATAAGTGAAATATGAGCAGCCAGTGTGATGCAGTGACAAAAAAGACTAATGCAATCTTGTGGTGTATCAACAGAGGCATAATATCCAAATCGTAAGATGTCATAGTCCCGCTGTACACTGCATTGGTCAGGCTGCACCTGGAGTACTGTGTGCAGTTCTGGAGGCCTCACTTCAAAAAGGATGTGGACAGAATGGAACAGGTGCAGAGGAGAGTGACGAGGATGATCAGGGGGCTGGAGACCAAGCCCTGCAAGGAAAGCCTGAGAGACTTGGGAATGTTCAGTCTGGAGAAGAGGAGGTTGAGGGGGGACATGATTGCTCTCTTTGAGTATCTGAAGAGTTGTCACTTAGAGGAGGGCAGGGAGCTGTTCCTGTTGGTAGCAGAGGATAGGACTCACAATAATGGGTTTAAATTAAGGGCGGGACAGTACCAGCTCGATATTAAGAAAAACGTTTTTACAGTACGAGTTGTGCAACCATGGAATCAGCTGCCTAGGGAGGTGGTGAGCTCCACCTCACTGGCAGTCTCTAAGCAGTGGCTGGACAAATACTTGTCATGGATGCTCTACGCTAATCCTGCACTGAGCAGGGGGTTGGACTAGATGGCCCCTTCCCACTCTGTGATTCTATGATTCTATGCTTAGGATGATACTATTAATTACTGGACTCTTGATACCTTCAGTGGGAGTGACTGGGGAGGGGACTGTCACAATCTTGATCAGCAAAGCGGGAAAAGTTATTTTGATTCTGTGTATTCTTCTATCTGAAGTGAAAAGCATAAAAAATATTAGCCAATGTTCCCTCAAACTTGTGTTGTGTTGTGAGCACAAATTCTACCTCATGAGCAAAAAAAGCTAGTAGCATTAAAGTTGTGAGTGAGTCTACATTTGACTATCGCATATATTAGTTCTTTAGATTATTTCCATAATCCTGTAAAAATCTTAGAATAAATTATTTTAAATTATATTTAAGACTATATTTTAAGAATAATGTAAACATTATAAGAGAAAACAAAATCAAGTGAAATTTCATGACAGAAAATGTCCTCTATGGTGGTAGACCAGGCCTCCAGAGAATAAGACCCTCTGCTTTCCACTATATTGGTAGACCTGGCCTCCAGAGAACAGGTTACCTACCCTTTTCCATTATATTTGTAAAGCTGGCCTCCAGAGAACAAGTCTACCCACCCCAGTCCACTATACTGGTAGACCTGGCCTTGGACTATCACCCTGCGCTGAGCCTTAGACAACATACCAACACTTGGGGGGGGGGAACTCTTGCATTCTACTTGGGGGGGGGGGTTGGTGTGTTTAGTGAAATATGACTAATTATAGGTCAAATATAACAGAGGTGCAACAATCACTGTCAGAACCATGCCTAACCTAAGAAACAGGAACTTGCCTAAATGTTATCAACCTGCCCAAACTACTTATTTATTCAAATATTTATATCCCACTTTTCCTGGGACTCAAGGCAGCTTACAAATCATACTGAAAAGCATAATGGGTGTGCAAAAACAACAACAACTATTTTTTCCCAGCTCCATTACAACCTATTTGGACCATTAGTCAATGGGCCCCATAGGGTATAATTGAGTATTGATCTGGGGTTTTGGGGAGCTCTGGGAGGGCTGTTTTTTGAGGCAGAGGCACCAAATTTGCAGCATAGCTACTGGTACCTCTCCTAACACCCCCCCCCCCAAGTTTTGAAAGGATTGGAACAGGGGGTCCAATTCTATGGGCCTCAGAATGAGGTGCCCCAATCCTCCATTGTTTCCAATAAGGGGGAATGCCTTAGTGTGAGCAGAAGTTTGAAATTCCTGAGCTGGCAGCTAAATTTCTGTGTGCCAGTGCCCCCTAGCACAGCTTAGAGGGAACTTTGATTAGCCCAGATAAGGTACATGTTTGAAATCAATATGTGGCTTAGAATTAAATGGGTATGGAACCAGAATTTAGACCAACTACTGTAGATATGCTTATTATATCACACTATGCCCAAGTTTTATATTTTGCCAAGTATAAAGTTTTATTTTCAGTTCCATCATATTTATCTCTAGTAGCAAGAATAATACTTTCAATCCCCCATATAAATGGCCCCTATAGGGAAAAAAGGATAAGCAGAGCCAGTAAAGGCCTCATAATATTGGAGGGGGGGAGGAATTGTAATAGCAAAAATACTACACCACAGGCAGGACTAGAGGAGCAGAGCTGGGATACCCCAGGGGGTTGAAATGTGGTTGACATACCCATGTGGAAAAGTATCTGAGAGCTAGAAGCCAGAGTCTGGTGGGTTAGGGCATAAGGTCACTTGTAAAAACTAATGTGTGCAGAAGTCCCCTGTTACCAAGCAGTGTATCAGTCATCCACAGATCAAGCCACGAGATTACAAACCACAAGTGTGTCATAAGCCCCCCCCCCAACCCAGGAATGTAAATGCTGAGTAAAGAATCTTTGATTAAAGATGCAAGTTAGCCAAACCACTCTTTATATAGGCCTCACAGACTTAGCGGCTTGCCTCAGTTACGGTTGCCAGCTATGGGCTGGGAAATACCTGGAGATTTTGGAGGTGCAGCCTGAACGGGGTGGGGAGGGGAAAGACCTCAGCATGGTACAATAACATAATTTCCACTTTCCCGTTTTCTCCTGATCTCTGTAGGCTAGAGATCAGTTGTAGTCTCAGGAGATCTCCAGGTGCCACCTGGAAGCTGGCAACCCTAGCATCAGTCAACTCCAGCTAAGTCGCTCCAGCAGCTGTGTGTGCCATGTTCTGCTATGCACCCTTCTCCACCCATTGGTTTCATATAGTGCTGTGACCCTGCATCTAACCATGGTGGTTATGGCTGTTGTAGTATTAGCCATGGGACTATATTTACAAAAGGCCTAAATTGTGTGAATCTGCAAGTGAGAGTGTCTTTCTAGACTACTGTTTTGTCATTGCACAATAAGTATGCAGTTTTTGCCTAGCAGCAACAGGCATCTAAAACATGCATGTATCTGTGGGTAATAAATCACCTATTGCTTGATCTTAGCTGGATGTTTTGGTAGAAAAAATATTGTTTTTGAAGTGATGGAAAGTGATGTGAATGCTTTGTTAAGTAGTGTTTGATCTGTGGCAACTATATTATAAGTCCTCCCTCGATGCTACAGTTATCTGGTAAAGCTATGGACTGGTCATTGACGAATGGTTTAACCTTTTATTGTGAAGAGAGAAATCCTTTATGCTGACACTTGGCACTGATTATCCAAGAGTAAATTAATTCAAGCAGCTGAGCAGATAAAGCTGTCTGGGAAAGGTGGTTTGTTTGGTTTGATACTTCATGCAATGTATCAGTTTCTGACTGGTTTCACAAGAAGATCACAACAGTCTGGTTCTCAAAAAGCTTCTGCCACAATAAATTTGTTGGACTTCAAGGTGCTACAAGATTCTTTGTTGTTTCCACATTTTGAACAAAAACTAGTTCTCTTGTGCCAGGAAATTATCACTGATAGCCTGTACTTGATGGCTTCATCAACTGAAGTTGCCATATATATTCATCCCGATAGTTTTATTTGAAGTAAACTAAAGTTTCAGTGAGTTGACAATCTTGCACTACACACCACATCCAGCCTTTACAAATGAAACCACAACCAAATATTTTGATTCTGCCTTTTGCACCTGAAGAATATTGTCTCTGTAGTGGCACTGGAACATCATGGTTTGGGAACATTGTGCTGGCAAACGAAGCAGTACATATGCATTTAGTTAACAGTGCAATAAATCTTAGAATCGGGTTGGTTGCAAACTAATTTGGGGAAGGGGAAATTATTGGGCAAGCCGCTTCTGTTTACATAAAATTGAATTTTCCATACCCCCAAACAAAAGTTTAAAGCCTTCTGTCTTTGAAAAGTATGCAGACGGAGAGTGATTTCAGCTAAGCATACCTTTATTTAGTTCAGGACAAAGACAACTGACCGGCTCGCAGGCCGGTTTATATATGTTCAGAAAACCCGCCACCAAGCACACCTAAACACACCCCCTACTCCCGATAGGCTATTTACAGTAACCGGGCGACCATTGGTCTCCCGGCTGGGAAGCTAGCCCTTTTGATTGGGCTGGCTAGGATCCTCCGGATCCTTTGTCTTTTGACTGAAGCTTACATAGGAATTGTGCCTGGCCAGCCCGGGCAAGTCCAGGCATGTCAGGCTGAATACATTACAGTCTTTGTTGCTAAATCAAAGTTGATGGACAAATGAAATCATTCTTCACTGGGATTATCTGTGATGATGAAATCCCAGCTGAGTATGTTTATGAGCTGCTACATGTTCAAAAACAACCTCATGTAGCCAACTAGACCATGCCCTCTGAGGAAGAAGCTACTGTGCTAATCCACAAATTTTATTATTTACTGACAATTAGATATTTGTGCTGGACTGCTACCAGGTTCCTGGCAAACCAGAAGCTCTCTAGTAAATTAAATTTTCTGTTCAACCCTTTTCCCAACATATAGCCATAAGCAAATGTCAGAAGGAACAAAAAGAAGAAAAATTGCATTAGAATGAAACCAATTTACTGATAAGCATTTTTAGCAGACTCAGGGGGAATCAAGTGGGCACTACAATTAAATTAATCA
>NW_015167534.1:764218-783279 GCF_001447785.1 Gekko japonicus | reverse complement strand
AAGGAGCATCCACCACCTCCCGAGGCAGTCTGTTCCATTGCTCAACCACTCTTACAGTTAGGAAGTTTCTCCTGATATTTAGCCGGTAACGACTCCCTTGTAATTTCCACCCATTAGATCTAGTCTTGCAATCCGGAGCAAGAGAGAATAGATCTGCTCCATCTTCTACATGACAGCCCTTCAAATACTTGAAGACTGCAATCATGTCCCCTCTAAGCCTTCTCTTTCCCAGGCTAAACATACCCAACTCTTTCAGCCTTTCCTCATAAGACTTGGATTCCAACCCTCTCACCATCCTGGTTGCCCTCTTCTGGACACGTTCGAGCTTGTAAACATTCTTCCTAAAATGTGGTGCCCAAAACTACACCGCAGTGCAGTCTTCTCTTGTATGTTCCTGCCCAGGAATTAAGATCATGGGGAGAGGTCCTCCTGACTGTCCCATCAATCATTTGGTGGGCAAACAAGAGAGGGCCTTTTTAGTGGCAGCCCCACAATTATGGAAGAACTTGCCCAGGGAGGTGCACCTGACCCCTCACTTTTGATCTTCAGGAGGCAGTTGAAGACAGTTTCGGAGGAGAAGATTGGATTTATACCCCGCCCTTCACTACCCAAAGGTGTCTCAGAGCATCTTACAAACTCCTTTCCCTTCCCCTCCCCACAACAGACACCCTGTGAGGTAGGTGAGGCTGAGAGAGCTCTTGAGAGAAGATGCTCTTTTTCAAGAACAGCTCTTATCAGAACTACGGCTTGCCCAAGGTCATCCAGCAGGTGCAAGTGGAGGAGGAGTGGGGAATCAAACCCGGTTCTCCCAGATTAGAGTCTGCGCACTTAACCACTACACCAACCTGGCTCTGCATTTAGGACTGCATTTGACTGATTTAGTTTTTATTTATTGGCAGTCCTAATTGAGATTTTAAATAGTGGTCTTTTATGTTTTTTATAATTCTTGTTTTATTTACATGGTAAACTGCCTTTAGTTCCAGAAGGTAAAAAGGTGGCTAATAAATGTTTTAAATAAATAAATAAATTACTGATCTTTGGGAGAAGAGACCTCTGACATTTTGCTCAGGTGGTTTTCTTTGCATGCCAGCTGTAATGAGCCTGAAAAACAAAATGCTACCAGCACACAAGGAATTGTTCTAATGATACTTATAGATTTGTGGGGTGTGTTCCAATCACAAAAAAGATATCGCTCATTACATCACTGATGATTTAACACATGGTAGAGCACTGGCATAGCTGCTCAGTGCCCCATGGTCTCTCCATTTGGAAGTGAGATGCAACAAAAAGATTCAGCAGCAAAGTACTGAGAGCATGGCAATAGCATGAGAATTCATAATGGCACATTTGACACCCACCAATCAAGGAGTGGCATACCAATAATGCCCCCATATCAGCTATATATGGAAGTAGCTAACCATGGCATACTGATGCCAGTTTGCCTGTCAGATACCAGTTGCCAGCAACCATAAACAGAATACAGTACAAGACCCCACTACTGTCCTGAGTGACTATGGTATGCCCAGTAAAAAGGTAAAGGTTCCCTTGCTCGAAAGCCAGTCGAGTTCGACTCTAGGGTTGCGGTGCTCATCTCCGTTTCAAAGCCGAAGAGCCAGCGCTGTCCGAAGACCTTTCCGTGGTCATGTGGCCGGCATGACTAAACACCAAGGTGCACGGAACGCTGTTAGCTTCCCACCAAAGTGGTACCTATTTATCTACTTGCAATTTCTTGCTTTCGAACTGCTAGGTTGGCGGGAGCTGGAACTAGAGACGGGAGCTCACTCCGTCATGCGGCAACCCGGGTCTCGAACTGCTGAACTACTGACCTTCCACAGCCTGCAGTTCAGCGTCTTAACCACTTAACCACCGCAGCTAGGAGCCCTCTAATGATAACCATCCTGAGAGCTCTGCAGATGGGAGGAGCTGAATATCCTGCAAACATAATCCCTTTTGACAACAGACCACACGGGGAAAGAGGTGTGACAAATTCAACCATACCAATCAAAGAGCTCACTTGGCAAAGGAAAGCTCCATGGAATACCTAGGCAAGATTTCAGGTCCAGGGGAGATGCCCCAAGGGACATATTTTTGCAAGGCAATGGAAACACAGACATTAGGACAGGAACAAAAGAACACACAACAGAACATTCAAACAAGGTATCTTTGTCAGGACCCTCCACCATGAAGCCTGCCATGGAGCAAACTGGGAATAAGACAAAGCTCATCTACTGGCAAGCAACAAGACAATCAGCAACATAATAGAAGGAAGAGGCAGGACTAACTACACATGAAGCTATAGACACAGGAGAGAGACACATCATGGGAGGTTTGAAATCCTTCACTGGACCTCATCTTGAAACTAGCCATATAGCCCAGGGCAGGAAAGATTGCAGAAAAAGGCAAAGGCTTAACATGCATATGATGAAGCACTGTATGGAATTCACCACCATCCCTGAAAGGAGTCCTAAGCTCAGCTGAGGTTTGCACCATCACACCAAATCAGCTGGGATGCCCTGTTTATGCTGATTGGATTTCCCAGACTCAAATCGTTTTGTTTGGCACCCTCCCATGTAGCTACCTCTAACTGCATATATGAAATTCATTACTGCTGCTTGCTGATATTCATCCCAGCACCTTTCATCTCCACACCCCATCATGTAGCCTATGTGGTTTATTACATACCAGATGTGATTCAGGGGGGTTGTGAACCTGGAGTACCCTGCTACAACACAACTGTGCAGACTGTGGTCAACCCTCTCAGAATACATCCGGAGCATATATGTCCTACCAAACTCAAGTCAAGCAGACACAGCTGCGAAACAATTCACTTGTTTATTGAACAGCAGTCGGAATAGGGTTCAGACGGAGGAGCCTGGAGAAGGTCATCGGAGGCATGAGGGCCAATAAATTAAAGTTCAGACCAGACAAAACAGAGGTTTTGCCGGTCAATGACAAAACTGTTTGGGGTCTGGAAAGTCAACCTGCCCTGGAGGGAGTTGCATTAGGCTTCCCATTTTCCCACTAGCAGCTGGCAGGAGAAAAAAATTATAATAATAAAAATCACTATCAGGTGACAACATTACATCACTTTTCTAGGTTTTCCCAGAAGTGAGGTAACATTGTTGCCCAACGGTACCTCCACATCCCCACCTAACAGACTCCTATCAGTTGCCAGCGGCTTTAAGATATATATTTCTTTTTAAAACGCCTCTTACCCTCTTCAGTAACCTCAAGAGCACTTACTTTCTCTTTTTACTTAGAAACAAACAAGACTAGGCCAGAAACTGCTTGTCTTCTGATCCTGTCAGAATCATCTATGTCAATGGGAACACCCAAAGCAGACAACCAGGAAATGGGAAACGGAACAAATGGGGTTTCCCCACATAGCTCCTGCCCTCTTCTATAAAGTCGGTATAGGAATACATTCATTTTGTTAGTCAGGAGACAGGTAATGAACTTGAAGTCGCTCACCCCTCTTCTGTGACTCCAACCCTTCCACTACAATGGCCACTGGCCTAAACATTCTGGCTGATTTCGCACAAGGAGCTGCGCCGCCGTCACGCCTCCCTTTGCCCCGTTTCCATTGGTCAATTTCCCACTAGAAGCCGCGCAGCCACATTTTGACTTGTGGCTTCGCCCGATTCCCCGCAGTTTCCTGATCCTGTTTTTTGAGGATCACGAAACCGCGGGAAAAATCAGGCGAAGCCATGGGTCAAAGGGAGGCGTGACGGCAGTGCAGCTCCTTGTGCAAAATCAGCCTCTGTGTGCCTGGCTGGAGAGTGGAGAGTCATGTGATCTTCTAACTGGTACATGTTGCCCCTAGTGGAAGATCTTAAGAATGCAATGCAACAACAACAACAGGGATAAAACTATGCTATGTAGGCCAACAACTAATCTTCATATGCAAATTTTTAATGGGATTCCAGGAAACTCTTGGGCTCCCTTTGGGCCCTGGCATGATGCACCTGCTGAGCTTTAAAAGGTCTTTTTGTGAGCCGAGCATGTGGCCCGTGACTGTGCCTCTCCCTCCCTCCTGCTAGACTTAAAGGGCCCTCCAGCTGATTGGTGGCTATGTGGTCCACTCCAATCAGCTGAAGCCCTTTAGATCTGACATGAGGGGAGGGAGAGGGGTAGCCAGGTGGGTGGCTTCTTCTGCTGGCTAGCTGGCTGGAGCATATTGGAGCCCCCAAAAGCAGGGGAACCCCCTCCTGGACCTGGGGGCTGGCAACCCTATGCTGACCCCCCCTCTCATAGGGCCTCCTCCTTCGGCAAATGGAAATGCTTTTCCATCAGAGGAACTGCATGACATGTCAGAAATAATACATACATACATACATATTAGATTTCTATACTGCTCCTGTTCCGTAGACTCGGAGCGGTTTACATAGTTCATACAGTTATCTAACCTAGGGGCACATAGACAGGGGAGGTGAATTCCTTACCCAGGCACCCCCCCCTTATTTAGGCAGGATCTTTTTTTCTTCTTAGCTTTTTCCACGGCGGATTCTTGTTGGTACTGGCAATGTTACCGACGCAGGTCTTCAGGTCTTTCAGGCGCAGCTCTTTCCATTCTTTTCAGCAGCGACACCTCCCGGTTACGGCAGCGTACGATCTTGCAGCGCTTCGGCACCCCTCCAGTTAGCCGGCCTTCGCCTTACGTCACCACCGCGCCATCCTCCGGGGCCAATCACTCCTGCTTGCTGCCTTGCTGCTGCCGCCGCCGCCATCTTCCTTACAGCCCGCTCGCCAGCCTGCCGTCGTTGCCGCCGCCGTGGAACTTCAGCTAAGAGAATTTTTATACATCCTTACTAGACCTCCTGTGAGATCTTTCCAAAATATAAGGTCTCGGTGGTTGTCCCCATCCAGTTTTTATGCTTCCCTCTCCCCACAGATTTAATTTCTCCAATATAAAGATTTAATTTGGTTCCTCCTGTTCATAGACATCCTCTTTTGTGGACACTTTCTCCTTTTCAGAGATCCCAGTATGAGAAACTTTGAGCTTTGACTGTTTATAGGACTAATACCAATATGACATCCCAAATCTTTAGCACCGGTGTCCCATGCTTTTCCTTTACTCCCTGAGGCCTTCTTCCCAGCCAGATGCATTTAGGATATTTATTCACAGTGTTTGCTCAGGCTGCCCAGAACGATCCTTTCCAGTACATTAGATTTTCTGATTAAATGTACTACCCACAAAGATGCATTGTTTGTGCTACATGGTGCATAGAAAAAATGTTTTGCATTAATCTAATTGAATCTTGACCTCATCCTCTTCCTCATCAAACGTTTATGTGAGCCTCTGTGAACAGTTCAGTGCCAAGTCAAAAGGTACCCAATGTATATTTTGCCCTTGCCCTGCAGGCTGGATTAATACTGTTGCAATGGATTAATGTTTTTGCAAAAAATACCAGTGGGATGACTATGGGAGCTTGTCATAACTTGTAACCCAGTCAGCTATAGTACACTCACTGCTTAAAACAGCAGTGACTGGAAAGGGTCGTTGGTTCCATTGTGTTTTCTCTGAGGAGCTCTGTAAAACAAAGGGGATGGATGTGCTGGATGTGTCACGTGACTATGATTCCCTGCAAGGAGAGAAATCAACTTATATGGCCAACTTTTGGATTGGTAGATGCCACCTGTGTATGTGCAAAGCCAACTTAAGCAATAATATTAAGCAACACAGGATATTTTTCTCTCTGCCCACGTTGTTGTTCTTAGAGAGTGATGTACTTCATTACTAAATTGCTTCTGTGAACTTAAATTTATCTCAGAGCTCCAAAAGCTTTATGGGTAATTTTGGTCTCAAACCTACACAGATGGTGCTGAGCCTAGAGGAATAACACCTGTACAAAATGGGAGGGGTGAATCTGAAAGCATTATGGGGAAAGGCAATGATAAAAGGATGAACAGGGAAGAAGGAAGCATAATAACGGATACATTATATGCCACAGAGACAGACCTCTGGTTCTTAACTTTAAATATAGGTCTGGTCTGCTTAGTTGTGTAAAGTAAGATGGTAGGATAGCGGTTTGAGGAGGAAGGTGTCGGAAGCTACTGAGCCCTCCCCCACCTGATTCCTCTTCCCAGTATCCCACCACCACTGTTCTCCCAATTGGATTCACTCCTGCTATCAAAACATGGCTGGGGAAGTTTACCTCAAGGAACTGATCAGTGCGGAGAGCAATACAAGGACAGGGACCATGGTAGATACAATATCAACAATAGAAAACAGCAACACTGTGCCAAAGAATTAAATAAATAACAACAATAATAATCAGTATATACTGCATTATTTTTGAATAGTGCCAACAATACAAATGTAATAAAATTTTGGTAAACAATGATTTAAAGAAAATATTTATACAAAATACTGTGAGCCTTGTAGTCATTCTTTCTCACATATATATCCACATAATATCAAAAAGTCCGACTCGATTAAATCCAGTGTCCTCATAAATTCCTCATAAATTGCACACAGGTAATTTTTTCAATTGGAAAGGACATTAGTATTATACAAGAAAGGGGGACCCGTGATACTCACGGGGGGGGGGAAGGAGCTCCACGTGGAGGAGGAGGAGGAAGCAGCCACAGGTGAGCTTTCTCCCCCGCTCCCCCACCGCACCAATGGTGAGGCCTGGGCCCGCCAATCCTTCTCCTCCCAACGCCCTCACACTGATGCTTCCAGCCACCAGGCCCACCAATCCTTCTCCTCCACCTTTCCCGCCCCAGTGGCGAGCGGCACGGGCCCGCCAAGCCTTCCCCCCGGCTCCGGCGGTGCGGCCTGAGCAGCTCCGAGCCATCAGGCCCACTGATCTCCTACCCCCCTGGCTCTGGCGGTGCGGCCTGAGTGGCTCCCAGCTGCTGGGCCCACCGAGGTCCCCCCCAATGGCCAGAGCGTTCTCTGCGCATGCGCAGGGAATGCTCTTTTACTTTTGGGGGGATTTAAGTATCCTCCGTATATTTTTTCAACTTTTTAGATTTTTCTGCACACCTGGAGACTGCTCCAAGTGTGCAGGAAAATCTCCCTGCCCCCCAAGTGCCCCTGATGTGCGGATTTAGATATCCGCATGGAGAGGGCAACTTGGCTATTAGATATATAGATATTGGATTTGATACTAATGTTCTATCCAACTGAAAATAAATTATTTATGTGGAATTTATGAGGACACCGGATTTAGATGAGTTGGACTTTTTGATATTATGTGGATATCTATGTGAGGAAAGAATGACTGCAAGATCACAGTATTTTGTATAAATACTTTACTTAAATTATTGTTTACCAAAAACGTTATTACATTTATATTGTTGGCACTTTATTCAAAAATAATACAGTATATATATATTGATTGTTGTTATTGTTTTATATTTAATTCTTTGGCATGGTGTTATTTTCTCTTGTCAGAGTGGGGGGGAGGGTTCAGCATTCATTATCTATGCACCTTTTTTAACTTCAAATCACATTCCAATCCTTCTTTACACTTACAAATTCAATTATTTAACCCATGACTCACAGTCTGTTTAGGTCCCCTAAGTTACTTTGCAGGGTAACAGAAGTAATATCATGTCTTTTTTTCTCACAACATAATGTTAGCTGTTTCTTACACACACACACACGCAATATGTCAAAGAACAAAAAGAGGAAGTTCTTATTGAATGCTTAACAGGACGCATGGAAGGCTGAAATGGTTTAACATCTGCTGCCTCACTCAAAGCCCTGGTGAAATAGTTCCATTTTACAGGCCCTGTGGAACTGTAATATTCCTTGCAGGGCCCTGATCTCAAGTGAGAGCATGTTCCACCAGGCCGGGGCCAAAAAAGCTCTGGCCCTGGTTGAGGCTAAGCAGACGTCTCTCAGGCTGGGGATTACTAAATCTGCTCTCTATAGCTGCACCAGTTTCTCCAAGGAGCAGCTAAGAATATTTTACTTTGTATCAGCTGACATTTCTTATTTAAAAAGCACAATTAATAAATGAAGGAAGATGACCACAAGGCCTATAGGCCTGTAATTATGAAATAAGGAGAAGAGAGAAAATAGTGGAAAGGAGGGGGGGATTTCTTGGGAAATGAGGGGAGAAGGAAAGAATTACTTCTATTAATCCTAAATTACGAAATATTAACATTTCTCCTTCATGATTATCAAACATTTTCACCCCAAGCAGAAGTAGATGGTTTTGTACTCCACCACCCCAAGCTTAGAATTCCAGAATTATGCAAAAGCTGGCAGCCTTTGTTTGAAGTCAACAAGTCAAATTCAGTATAAGCAAGGAGCCTGAGGCCAAATTCACACATGGCAGTTAAAGTACATTTCAGCCCTTCTTCCTTCTGTTGAAACACGTCTGCATGAGCTTTATGAATAATTTTATACCCATGCAGGAAAACTGATTTACAATTGATTTCAACCTTTATTGTCCTTTACCCTGCATGTGTGATTTCAATCTTACTCATTAAATGAAGGGGTGGGGGGCAATGTTCCCTCTAAGCTGTGGAGTCGTGTGAGCAAAAATTCTACTTTGTGAGCTACTGGCAATAAAGTTGTGAGCGAGTGATTTGGCTACTGCATAAATGAGTTTGCTCTGGAGCCATCCTTCCTGAGCTGAGACAAAAAGGTGTGAGCCAGAGGCTAAAAATCTGTGAGCTAGCTCACACTAACGCAGCTTAGAGGGAACACTGGTGGGGGGGAGTTATGAACCTGGTGGATGGGAAACTTGGCCTAAAGTTGAAGCGATCAGCTAAGAGATAAAATGTACAGTTCCCCTCCTCCTTGCCATGGCTAATGTTGGCCTCATTCTCAAAAACAAGCACTTGTGTGAAATCTTGGAATACAAAGTACATAGAAGTTGTTCCCACATAATAGGTGTTTTTGTATGTAAATGATTACCTCATTGCTTTACTAAGTTGCAATGTAGGTTTCAGGAAGCCATCAAAAGGATTTTTCTTTTTTAAAAAAGGTTATGGTGGCATGATGAAATTATAAGATCCGCCATAGCATTGCTGGTAGGCTATGTGGGGCAGACTCCTCATGGTATTTATTTATTATTAAATGTATACCCTGCCCTCCCCAGATGTCAAGTATCTACCACACCACTTCCTATCTGAATTACCTGGGTTACGTGACAGTGCAGGGAAGAGACAGATGCTGCTTCTACATAACAGAGGTCCCGGTCACACGGGCAGGAAAATGCGGGGAGGAAGCGTGGCTGTTTGCCCCGGAGCAAAATAATGTGCGGCTGCGCGATCAGACATCCCGTCGAGGTCCCGTGGTTACGGGGGAGGTGCCGATCACAGGACAATCCTGCGGTGCGGCAAAGAAGTGGCCTCCCTAGCAAAAGGCTCTGGGTTTAACCCCTTCCAGGGCTGCAGAGGAATGCAACGTGTCCTCCGTCCGGTCTCCTCCAGGAGGAGCTTCAGCCGGGCCGCCTTCCCGCCACACCCCCCCCTGAACCTCCCCCTCTGCCGCCCGGTGCAGTGAGTTCCTCTCGAGCAGGCTGAGCCAGGAGTGTGGGGGGGTACGGAAAAGAGGAGGGGGCTGTGTTGTTTGTTTTTAAACAAAGTGTGTGCATGCACCGTTGGGTGCTTGTGCACATCCCGTGGAGACTTGGGGGAAAAACCCCTTTTAGCGACGGGACATGGGCGGGCGCCGGATGCCACGACCTACCACTGGAAACGCAATCAGGCGCCCACCCTTGCCCCGCGGTTTCCGGAAACTAGTACCTTGGAGGTACTAGTTTTTTACCCCGCATCTTTGGCGGGAAGCCTCGGGTTCGCCACGGGAGCTCTACGCTTCCCAGATGTGGCACTATGATCGCGCCCGGAAAATCCGCCTATCTTCCGTCTCTGTAGCATGGCTAATGCTCCGTGTGACTGCAGCCAGAGTAGAAACAGCTTTGTAACACCTTATAACACTGCTACATACACACACATATATAATCTTCTCTTAACAATGCTAGTCTGGTTAAATAGCTGAACTAGTAAGGGTGAGCTGCTATGTTAACACACATACATTTCTAATAAAATTGCTTTTAATAGGGAATACCAGCTCCAGGAGTGGAAAATAATTCTTTCTGTCATGCACTGGAAACTCCCAACTGTAAAAAGTAACCTGGGGAGATATTTTCAGCGGATTAAGCAACTTCTTTCTTCTTTGCTTCTCCATTCAAAATCATCCACTCTCAAAGCTGTTTTTCTCTAAGAAATGCAATTACTGGGCTTTTGTGGCATGCATTTTATGTGAAGTATAGTTCCATGTCCATCCTCAGTATACCAGTCTTACTGTAAGTGGTTAATGTCAGCTGGCACTGCTGAGGTCTAAGGCCAGTACAAATTTGGCAGCATTTTTACAATCGGCTTCAACCAATAGGTGTGTGAACTGACTCTCTTGGAGACTTAAGTCAGGCCCAAAACAAACACAGTGAAAGTGGCTCCCAGCTGGGTCATTACAAGAAACAAAAGTATTTCCCCCCAATAGTTGAAGACTGGGGCTTTCTCCCTCTCCTGTATATTGCTGCTAGATTATAGCTATATATTTCTCTTTTGCTATTTAATAAAAAGATCAGGCTTCTTTAAACCAGTGGTACAAATTCAGCTTTTGGGGGTATGTGATGCTTCTTTCCACTCACACAGAGCATCTACCACCCACAGAAATCTCTCACTCTCAAGTTCTTGGTACACTTAATTCAGGTACCACACTCACCACCCTTTTCATCTATTTTAAAATAGCTAGAGAGCCATGACCATTTCGTATCTCAGGTCCTTTCTCTCACTTATAGAAACATCAGCAGACAGGGTAGCCCAGCCCCCTTTAATAACAGGCCCTCCCTCACACAGAGTTATTGGGGTTGGGGGCTCAAACACTGTTCCAGTCACATGCTGCCACCATTTAATCCACACAACAGTAATCCATGCAATGATCACCTCTAGGCTTGACTACTGTAACTTGCTCTTCGCAGGGCTACCCTTGAGACTGATCTGGAAGTTACAACTGGTCCCAAATGCAGTGGCCCAGGCCCTTACAGAGACACCATTACCAGTACATATGCAACCTGTGATTCACCAGCTACACTGGCTTCAGACTGAGTACCGGGTCAGGTTCAAGGTTAAGGCCTAAATGGTTGGGAACCAACATACCTGTGGGATTGCCTCTCCTGATACGTCCCCCGGAGTGCACTGCGCTTGGGAGAACAAAATCTGCTGGAAGTCCCTGGCCCAAAGAGCGTCCGGCTGTCTTCAACCAGAGGCCCTGGCTTCAACTTGGTGGAGTTCTCTGCCAAATGACATCAGGGCCCTGTGGGACTTCTCACAGTTCCGCAGGGCCTGCAAGGCAGAGATGTTCTGCCAAACATACGGCTGAGGACAGCGACATTTTAAACAGCAATTGGTGGTATTAGTTTTCCTCTCACTTTCCCCCCACCACTAATGGGGGTCAGAAATTTAAGTACTGCGGCACCATCTAGGTTTTACAACATTATACGATGTTTATATTAATAGATTGTATTATATTATTTTGTTTTAAACTGTTGTACACTGCTCTGAGCCTGCTCTGCGGGGAGGGTGGTATAGAAGCCACATAAATAAATAAATTTATTAATTTAATCTATCAGTCTTCATATTAAAGTTTGTGTGTGTTTCTTTCTCTGAGACACACAGTCCGTAGGGTTAAACAAAACAAGGTTAACTTTAATTTATAGTTTGAACACAACACTGAAGAAAGTAAGGTAGAAGTTACATTTCACTTCCATTGAACTTTTGAACTGTAGTCTTGTCCCCACAATTGGGGTCCTCTGTTACAAACTGACTCCACGGTTTCACTCAGTCAGATATCCTCTTTTCCCTCTCAACTCCCTAGCTGTCAGCTCCTAACTGCTGTTTTCCAGCTGTCTCTTCCCAACATTCTGTTCTGTCAGCTTTCACTGGTTGCTATTAGGGAGAGGCAGAACCTACCCGGTCTGTCACAGGGTGAAAACTCATCTTGAACTGATGTGAGTGCTACTTTGAAGCACCTAATGCCTACCTAGTAAAGACTTGTTTGTAAATCTTTGGAAAAAATGAAAGGATACTGCTGTTTCTTTTGAATCCAGTGTGCTTTTATAGAAGACTTAGGGCATGTTCATCATTTGTTGCATATGGCTTGAGTGATGACTTGTATGCATGAATGAGCATCGTAGATTATAATTTATATATAAATCAATGGGAAATGAAAAGCCAATGTTTTCTAGTGAGACAAGATGCACATTCATCTGAGAGTGACAAACACTGAATAATAAATTGCTGAGAGAACAACTGGTGTATATGCATGTGTGAATGGGCCCTTATCATTTCCTATGCATGTTTACTCAAAAGTAAGTGTCACTGAGTTCAACTGAAATTATTACCCAGTAAGTTTGCAAAGGACTACAGACTTAAGACTCCTCCAAATTGATCTCAGTGAGCGTTAGTTTCAAGTAAACATTTACTTAGGATCTGGCAGGTGTCCTCAGTTCAGAATGGAAACATTCTCACCATGATATTGAAGCTTGCTCCTATTCGGGCACCATCTACAGCACCATAAAACGTAAAGGTTGCCTGAAACACCTGAAGTTTCCTAAACTATTTTTGAGTACTAGAAATGCAGTGGATGCATATTGCAAATATGTGTTTTCAAACACGTGAGTTTATATAAGTACATATACTAAGGAGCCAGCAGATAAGCTGCTAGCCATCTCAGGGCCAAACTAGAGCAGATGTTGGGAGATCCGTGACTGTTTTTGACAGATAAATAGCAGCTGTAGTGGTGCTTGATTCAGATGGCAAGGAGAAAGGGTAAGTTAACCTGACCTTAGATCCCGTCGTCTCCCCTTCTACCAGTTCCCAGTTGAGAAGAACATACAAGCCACATATAAATGAACACGTTTCCAACAGGGCAAACAGCAGTTCTGATAGGTCCATTTGAAGTTGGAAAAAGAGCATGATAGAAGGATCAAACTCCTCTCCAGTCCATGGCTATGTGGAATCATTTCTGGATTGATGAAGAGGTGTGACCTGGATCTAAATTTTAGCTCTTTTTTAATTACAGTGCATGGTATAATAAGAGACAAATGGTAAAAGGTCATGTGTAGGCAGTGGCCAAGAGTGTGAGCTATAGGGCAATACGTCTCTAGTTCAAACACACCCCAGAGATGGGCCTTAGGAAAAGAAGGATCAGCTCACCTGCACATTTGCAATGTGGGGATAACAGCACTGACTTACCTTACAGGGTTGCTGTAATGATCAGAGATATTGTGTTTGAAGGATCATGAACACATGAAATATGTCACACAAATTCCAAGTAGTATTATCATTATTGTTATTACAACATAGTAGTGCCTAAACGGCTACTGTCATGGGGCCAGTTACATCAACAAGATGGGGCTTTGGAAACCTAGCTTCATTGTGTCTTCAAACATCTGTAAGTCCCTTCATTGTTTGGTATTGAATGGTTTTAACTATCTGCTGTTCTCAAGATCTTCCTGCAAGGCTGGAAATAGCTGCTATGGCATAAAGGCAAAGCATAGTACAAAAACTAAACAATAGTAGAAAGGAAATATTACTGCAAAGGATAATGAAACAATTAAAACAACATGAGAAAGGAAATATTGTGATTGCAACAAGAATTCAGTAATCTTTTTTTAAGCTGATCCAGAATAACATTTTGACAAAATTCTTTATGCATTTTCTAGGTAGCTGATTATAATTAATATTACTATTCATTTTCAATCAAGTAAAAAGGAAGAAATCATGTCTCTGCAGTCTACTGCAAAATGATATGAGTATTGTTTACAGGGCACCAGAACTCTCTCATATTTGGCTGTAGTGAGTGTTTTGCAGGATCATAGCCAAAAGGTGCATTATCATAAATGCTGCAATTTCCCAGAGAAGCTGTTAACTAAAGAGGAACAGTCCATTAATTTTTTTTTTGAAAAAATTAAGCATTGGTGGTAGTGATTAGAACACAGTCTGTAATTCAGGGAAAATGTTTCCTTCCACTCATAAAGGTTTTCAAAATTGCAATTTTGGCTGCTTTAACAAGCTATGTTTTTCCATTTCCTGCATCTGCAAATTTAATTTGTTTTAAAAATCTACATTTTAAAAATATCACATTAGCATTCACATTCATTCAGGCAAAACCGTATAGAGCCTAGCACGTATGCTCACATATATGCAGCTGATGAATCATGAGAGGAAGGCATGCATCCATACTAGTATGCATATGTGAGTATCAATTCACAGTATGCTTTAAACATGAAAATGGGATGCAGTCAGTGCTATTAGCTTTGACAGTTCCTATTATCAGTTTGGACAGAAGGGTAACTGAATCTAAGCACTTGTGGTGGGGGAGAGAGGAAGGTAGGGTTGGATGCAGAATCACACCCACACCCATACCAGCAGCAAAGTTCCAAAGGAAGCAGTTAAGCTGGAATTAATCTGCAGATCATCAGACCTGAACTTAATAGGTCAGGGACCCCAGTCTTGTTGAGTATATGGGCACTTTTGGAATGTTGAGGCAAAGGAGTGGGTGAGCACCACCACAAAATGGCTGCCATGGAAGCAATCACAAAACATTGGAGCACTGGAGCCAAAATGTAAGCCAAAATGTCATCCGATGATGGCGGCAGCTGTTTCTGAATGGGTGCTCCTTGCAAACACAAAGATGATGCCTCCTGAGCCCTTCTGAAGTGTTTTTTATTCTAGTGAGGTGGAGGAAAGCCATCTTTGTTTTGGAGAAGCAATAAATGGGCACCACGGGTGGGCATCATAATCCATAACCCATATGGATTAATAGAAAATAGGTACCCCCAACATTTTTGAGCCATCAGGGACCTTTGGAATTCTGCCACAGGGTGGTGGATGCAACTACAGAATGGCTGCTGCAGGAGGTGGAGCCAACCGCCCAATGTCAAGGAGTGAGGTTATGCATAACTCTAATAGTAACTCTCCAGCATTTCAGGCAGAAGTGTTGTTTAACAGGACGACTTTTCAAATGAACATATTGTTTAAAGATATATTTTTCCATACACACAGCTTACCTTCAGTCAAACAAGACAGCAAATCAGATTTCCAATGGTCAATCAGAAGCTCTGCTGGGCAAAAGCTCCACCTCCCTCCTAAAAATACTTGGCATGTGACAAGAAAGGCACTGGTGGGCACCATGGAACCCACAGGTTTCAGGTTGGGGATCCCTGATATATATTACTTAGAGTCATCCTATTTTACTAGTTTATCACCTGTTGGGTGTGATCCATACCTACTATGATTGGATCATTTACTCTTTTGAGTGGTTCTTTTAATCTATGTTCTGAAAAAAGCTGTTAAATCTCGCAGTTCTAACCATAACTTTAGCAGCAAAACATTATGAAAAAGTGAGCAGTGACTCATGAAAGCTCATACCGTGCCATACATTTTGTTAGCCTTCAAGGTGCTACTGGACTCTTGCTCTTTTCTACTTTAGCAGCAAAGGCACATACAGCAGGCAGCCCACAAGGATGAAGGTATGCCATAAACAGATTTTAGCCTGACTGCAATAATCTCAAACAACATTTTCAATAACAGTATCAATATATCTAAATAGTAAACATGGCCCCATATGAGGATACTTAAATCTGTGGAATGGGACCATGGAGACAGAAGGAAGATTTTTCAACAAACTTGGGGGACACCCACCTTTGCAGAAAAATCTGTAAAGTTTTTAAAATGGAGGGGGTTAAAATCCCTCCAAACAGAGGAATAAAAAATAACCGGGGGGGGGGGAGGACACACTGCCGATGAAAATGAATGTTGTACCCTAAATGTTGAAGCTGGAACTGACAAATTATCCAAGGACAGAACTAGGCGTTACAAAGGAAACAAAGCATTCCTAACCCTGTACCTCCTTTGTATTCTTCATTTATTATTACCAGATAGTCACACTAATGTGGCTAGGGTGGAACACAAGCAGGGGAGAATCTGGCTAGAGGGGAGGCATTTTAAAGGAAAGACTGGTCAATGGTGCTCTAATGTTGTATTAAATTAAATAATTATATTCCTAAACAAAAATAATGGATAAGCCACATTGGCCTGTTGAGCGTGGGCTCATTGGAACTTGGAAGCTAAGCAGGGTTGGTCAGTACTTGGATGAGAGACCACCAATGAAGACTGAGGCTGGCGTGAAGAAGAAGGCAATGATAAATGTCCTCTGCTTGTTTCTTGCCTGGAACACCCCATGGATATGGTCTCCATGAGTTGGTTGTGACCTGATGGCATGTTGTTCTTCTCATGTCATCTAGATGTAGCCAATCACAGTCTTAAACTAGGCATTATTGTGCACTGTCAAGCTTCTTCAGTTCTAAAGTGATAGGCTTTTACTGCAAATATTGCTTTTGTCAACCTATTTTCTGAGCAAAGCATTTAGCAAATTAATAAAAGATGAGGACTGGAAAAGACTGTAGCAACAATGCATCCATTAAGGTTACCACAGGGACAAATACTAATGGGAACCAATTTACAGACTTACATTTACAAAGATCTTTTAGCTTTGAATTCAAAGGTGCATTTTTCTTTGAGCCTGGGGGCATGTTTGTTTTATGTGAGAAATTCACATTTGTACACACCCACAACGTGGCTGTTAAAATACAGCCCTTCTCAGAGTGATTAAAACAGATGCAGATGGAACTGTTATGTCAGGCCTTGCCTAAGGCTTTTGCATGACATCCTGTAGAAAGTCTGGTGTTGTACCTCCTTTTGACTTCTTGAAAATAATGCAAGTTTCACCTTTCATTTAAAACTTTTTCCACACAGTGAAGGCAATGCTGACATATTTATCGGCTGTGTTCCGTGCACTGGTTCTCTGCGATACGATTTTTTAATGAAATGGTAGTGGGTTTTATGGAAGGCACAGCTCTGAACTGTGCCATTCCTTTAACATCGTAGGCTGCCCGGAATTTATGAAAAGATAGGATTAAAAAACAATAACAATAAATTCAACTGTGGTTGCTCTCATTTCTGTGAATGGAAAAAAACCCACCTCAAGATGTACAAAGACTTGTGCGAAACAGGCCTTAAGAGGGCTAGATACAGAGTTGCTCTGCTTTTACTCACACAAAAGACCTAATTTGGGTACTTACAGCCATGTAAACCCTCGTGTTGAACTTGTGCAATATTAACATGTAAAATAATATGGAGAATGCCCTGTTGTTTCTATCATACCTCATAATTTTAATATTATCCCTATATACATTTATTTATTTTCAGCATAAGCAAGTCTTCTTCCAGCAAGCAGCATCTGGTCAGCTGAGCTGCTGTGGGCAGACTTGGATAAACTCAAGCATTTTAACATCCGCATGATGGTGTGTATTTAATAACTGCATTAATTATACTGTTTTGTAAAACGGGTTTAATGGATGTGCATTTAACATGCTCAGCAGAAGACCCAAATAACAAAGCTCTTAAATCAGCAAACTATGATGCACATTTTACAGTTAAATTAATGATAGAGGACAATTTATGCCATTGGTTTATTCAGCATAGCAATCTTCTTGACTCTACATAAAAGCTACCTTCCGCCAACAGAATCCTTGTTAAGATTTTTGCATGCACGAGAGCCTATTAATAGGCCCTCATGATGACTCACGAGCATTCATTAGGGTGTCAATAGATCAGGATGTAAAAAACAAAGCACTTGCATGACATGTTTTAAATCAAATTCTGTGAGAATCTTATAAACTGTAACATTGGCTTTCACACTTAACTATGTTGACTTTTAAACATGACACCTTATTTATCAGTTATATTCAAATGAACCAAATGATTTGAGGACATTATTTTGTTAATGTGACTATTTCTTCCTCCTGTTTACGATTTATATAGCAATTGGAATTTAAAAAATTATTTGTCTGTGCAACTGCTCTGGGAGAAAGGTGCCTTGCATTGATGGCACCGTACCATTCTAGAACTACAAAAAGAGAGGGGAAGCATAAAAACAAAAAAACAAAAAGGATAATTGCCAGCCTGCCACATTCTGTTGGGTGTTTAAGCCAAATTTTCCCCTTAGTTACTTGGCTATCTCACCATTGTCCTGCTGGCTCTGTGCGTAGGGAGTATTTATGGGAATTTATACAATGATCCCATTTTGCTGTGTGCTACTCATCTGATTCCATGGCAGCCAGCCAGACCTTTGCAGTTACTTTACTTTCACAGTGACACAGACATTTTCATCCTTGCTTTATAGCGGGAAGTCTTATTATTTTGGATAGCTTGCGGAAGCTTGTGTCTCTTGGCTTTAAAAAAAAAAATTCTTACAGTGCAACAGAAAGTGATTTTCACAATTTCTTTTGTCACAACGATTATAGAAGCTAACTTTTCTTGGCTCTGCCCTGTGCCTTGCATTTTCCTGTTTCTGAGCTCCTCCTTATGAGAGCGGGGAGAAGTATGCTGATAACAAAAATCTCAAATATGAGGACCCGTTCTCGTGCTATGAAAAGACTAAATGAAAAATACTTCCATGCAGAAATTAACATACAGCCTTACAGGCAGACTCTCTCTGCACATATGTGCATTTAATTTTTTATATCCTTTACAGCCCGCTTTTCTCCCCAATGGGGACCCAAATAGGTTCACATCCTCCTCCTCGCTTCCATTTCATCCTCACAACAACCTTCAGCAGAGACTGTGAGTGGCCCAAAGTCACCCATGGCACAAGTGGGGATTTAAACCTGGGTCTTCCAGATATTTTGTGTATATATGGCAGCGTGCACAAGGACACTTTCACACATGACAACCTGCATGCAGGCTGTTGAATGCTCTTATTACTTGGAATTTTATAACATGTAGGACCAAAAGGTGCTTATGACAGAAGCAGTCAGAACTCCAACAGTCAGGAAGAATCAGTGGCCATGGATTTAAAATTCTAGTCTGCGATATGTTTGACATTTTTCCTCCTTAGGTATTTCTTACACTGTTCCAGTTAAAAAAATTCAGCTGTGGTCTCTCTTTCATCAGTTTTCTCATCATTCTTTAATCTCTGGCTTATTTGTTCAATATTTTAAAAGCCTCTGGAATGTGGGAAGAAATTCCTG
>NW_015167534.1:743758-764193 GCF_001447785.1 Gekko japonicus | reverse complement strand
CTAATTAGTGCTCAGCTCTGTGCTTTGCCTGGTATGCATATTTAGAGAGCAAGAGAGACTGGCAGGAGCAGCAAAGCTGCTTAGAGGGCTGCAAGCCTCCAGAAAGAACCTGGTGGTGCACGACTGATATCGCTGGATCAGGGCAGAGGTTTTTACAGTATTCTGCAGAACTGAAATCAATCTTGCACTGCTTGCATGAGAAATGCAAATATGAACTTGCACTGGCTAAAATGGACATCGGATTTAAAATCAGTTTTGTTCTGCTTTCTGCTCTGCCATCACAACATGAAATCAGTAATGTCTTCCAGAAAAAAAAGGTGTTTTTGGTGTCTTTTGTGAAAATACTACTGCTTTTTCCGCAAAGCTTTGCGGGAAGAACTGCTTACCAAACGAAGGGGGAGGCAGAGCTCTCCTTCTATTTTTAACTTGTGCTTTAACTCCTGGCAGTTTGTGTCCTCCTACAGAGCATAGGGGAGGGTCTGGAGCGATTAGTTGACTGGATGGATAGATCTGTTATCACCTTAATCCATAGATATTTTACATCTTTCACCGGCAGTAAAATGCAAAGAAATTCCATCATCTGATTTAACAAAAATAATTGTTTAATAATCACAACTCTTCAGGGTTTTTTTGTATTAGAGAAAAATATTTATTTTTTTTACCTTCTGCTTGTTTCTCAGCTCAGTTGCCTTTCCTGTAGACTGGAGGCAAAGTTCTTGTATGAGATCATCTGAGTGCCTTTGAATTAAGAAGATGAACAAAAAAAGGTATACAATAATGGGAAAAAGAAAGAAAATAACCAATGTAAGTACAGCATGGTAGCAGTAGTTAAGACAGCTCATTCTTTTAATTTTAGCATCCAGGTTGTTTAGGAACATACAGATTCAGCTAAACACCTTCAGGCATGCTAGACATGTGTCCTCTTCAAGATGATAAACAAAGCTCTTCTTTCTCAGAAGGGTTTCAGTTCCCATTCTACATTTTTTACCAACTGTCAGTCAAACAAGTTAACTTTCTTTGATTGTGGTTGTACTGCCATGCTCATCTGCTGTGGCTTTCTTCCATGATCTATTTATTTCACAAATAGACTTTCTCACACTTTGTCCTCATACAGAGGCTGCATCTGTCTTCCAGTGGTGGCTGTTATATCAGGCAAGCTCCTTTGCATATATCAGATTGCCATGTAGTTCAGCTATTACGGTGTTATTATCGTGTTATTTTATCCACACTCACACATGAACACGAAAGCTCATACCTTGAATAAAACTTTGTTGGTCTTAAAGGTGCCACTGGGCACCTTGGTTCTGCTGCTTCAGACTAACACAGCTACCCACCTGCATGGTTCCCAATGATGCCCTGCGAGGCTAATGGCAAGTTGATACACGTAAAACAGCTTAGCGCACCATCATTCCAGTAACGCCTTGTGGTCAATGCACTTGACAAGTTGATACACACACAAACAGCACACCTCAGTATGGTTTGAAGCCTTTCTGAACATTCTTTGCACTGTCATGGAACCACTGGCTTAACATTTCCACAGTGCATGTAGCCAATACATTCTGGACTCTTGGATCATTCATAACTACCCATCTATGCCACCTACTTAAAACAGTGTAATAACTGCCATTATTTCCATTAATGAACCCTGGGAATTGTTTGTGGTGATACTGAGAGTTCTCTGCTGTAGATGCCTCACTCCCACACAAGAGCAGCAGTTCCATGACAGATAACATCTAAGTATTCTTATGCCAGTTTATTTTATTCAGAGATATCACTGCAACCAATGAGCAAGCTATTACCACAACTTGCGTTTGGATTTGAATGCGGGAATTTTTAATTACTGCCATCAGTTTTATACTTGTCCTTCAGGCCTAATTCTTTAACTGAGCACCTCTGCCCCAAGGATCTGTTTTCAAGCGGAATGTTTCTCACCAATGTAAAAAAAGGAGGTTTTTATACCCCACTTTTGTTTACCTTAAGGAATCTCAAAGCAGATTACAATGGCGTTCCCTTCCTTTCCCCACAACAGGCAGCTTGTGAAGTAGGTGGGTCTGAGAGAGTTCTGAGAGAACTGTGACTGGCCCAAGGTCACCCAGCAGGCTTCATGTGGAAGAGTGGGAAATCCCATTCTCCAGATTACAGTCTACTGCTCTTAACTGCTGCACCACACTGGCTCATAGTGAGAACTCTCTGACAGTGTTTCTGCACCACAGAATCTGTTGCTGCAAATTCAATGCCTGGTGTCCCTTGCACCCGTGCTGTGTGGAATCTCTGAAGATGGTTAACAGTACGCAACCAGAGACTGGGGAGATGTCATCCTAATGTGTTTTTGTCTGCCCAATGGTTCATAAGCTGATAGTTTAGTTTAACAACAAGTTTAACTTGATTCAGATGTGTGAGTGGATGGAGCAGGGCAGATCCAAACCATTCTGTCCCACTGGCATGGGTAAAATTGTACTTCTGCTCCAGCAGGGTAGAAGCCAACATTTTGTTTGTGCTCTGGTAGCAGTACTTCCTGAAATGGGTTCAATTAGGATTTTTTCCAAGCAACATATTATTTTTGAAATACACTGTCTTATAAATTTGGGTCTTAATGGAACCCATTAATGCCCAATATCCATTAGACCTACAAAGATGAATATGGACCTCCTCAGGAGGACTCTATAGGAGGAACTGGCTTCTTTTTACTTCCACTGTTTGTGGCTTGATTGGTCCAAGAGGTGAATGCTTGCCCTTCCCTTCTTTTTACCCTGGGCAAGTGTCTCCCACTGATCACACTTGCCCAGCCTGTTTCCTTGGGTCTCTAGGAACCCCAATCCCAGGTTCAAATCCCAACTTGTGCTAGGGAAGCTTTCTGGGTGACCTTGGGCCTGTCATACCCTCCCAAGTCCAGCTTTATCTCTCAGGGTAGTTGTGAGGATAAAATAGAGGAGGCAAGAATGGTACTTTGGGTCCCCATCATGGAGAAAAGTCAGGTATAAATGGAGCAAGTAAATAAATAAATTCCGGCACTTGGAACAAAAGTGACCACCAAATGTCAACTTTTGCAGGGGGAGAGGGGAGTTAGACTCCAGCATAAGAGGCAGAATCCTGTATCTCCATATGAGGGAGAGATTCTGCTGCTGAATATCTATGCCACGGGCACTAAAAGAACCCCATCAGGAGCAGGGTTGTCTCAAAAACAAACCGAAAAAAAAGTTGCGATCTCTATCAACGGATACTTCAAATGTGCAGAGATAAACATCCTGTGTGTGAAGTGCGTCAAGGACAAACCTGTGGGTTTCTTGACACAATACTATTCAGGCTGCAACACTGCAGAACATTCTGAAGCTTGTCAACACCGATGAGAAGAACGTGTCGATTCCTAGCGGCTTCCTCCTTCCCACCTCACCCTGCTTCACCCCAGTAAAACCACTGCAACATTTCATGCCATACATGGTAAAGGCAAAACTAACCCCCAAATCTATTAACGTGAAACAAAGCGTTGCCTTCTGCCGTCTCTCTGCCCTCCTTCCGACTCAAACAGATAAAACAGTAGCGGACGGGAGACCAACAACCACTCCCCCCCCTCCCCCTATCCCCCCATGTGACAGAGCCACGCTTGGAAAAAGGAATGGGAGGAGGCGGTGGGCCTCCTGAAGGCTTCCCTTAGAAGACGCGGGCAACCGGCGTCCGCTCTCACAGGGCACGCTTTGAAGCAATCAGCCTCTCTGTTTTTCCTTCGGCCCTCCGACAGGTGGCAGCGACGGGAGCCAATGCCGGCCGCTCACTGGCTGCGACGGGTGCTGACGTCGACCGGCGGGGGGGTGTGGGAGGAAGGCGGGGGGGGGGGGGTGAGGAGGCGCTTGCTCGGTGGCTGAGGCCGTGTGACTGGCCCAGCCTCTTTTCCCTCTCCTCTCCTCTCCCGCCGGGCGCCTGAGGGACAGTTACTTAGCGGTTCTGAAGCGCCGCTGTTGTTTCGGCCGGGAGAGGCCCCTGCTCGGGAATCCGCAGCCCCCCTTTTCTCCGCCCTCCTGCTCCTTCCTCTGCCTCCCCTCCCTCAGCCAGACAGCCATGGCCAAAGAGGAGAAGAAGCCCTTCCGCGAGTCCATGGCCGAGTGGCGGCGGTTCATCTACAACCCCAACAGCGGCGAGTTCCTAGGGCGCACGGCCAAGAGCTGGGGTAAGTGAGGCGCCGGACGGAGCGAGGCGGCGGCGGCGGGGGGGAGGCCGGTGGAGGGAGCGAGAGGCGGCCGGACCTGCCCGGCCTTGGCCTGAGCTGGTGGCCCCCACACAGCCCGGGGGGGCCGGGGGGGGGGGGGGGGGGGGGGGGGGGGGGGGGGGGAGCCGCCGAAGAGGAGGGCTCCTCTGCCGCCGCCGCGGCTTGTGGCGCGCCTCCTCGCCTGCCTCCCGTTATCTCGCTTTCTGCGGGAGCGGAGCCTGGATGGACCGAGACTCGGAATAACTGGGGGAGGGAAGGATGGTGGGGAGGGAGGTGTGTGTGTGTTGGGGGGTGGGGGGTGTCGGTTTTCTTAACGCGTGTCCCCGCCTGACTCCCCTCATAATTTCCTCCTCCCGCACACCAGGGTTGCCGAGGAGGGGACCACCTAGGGCCACCATCAGGCTCCTCCTTTCCCGGCAACCGCGTCAGTGTTGAATGGGGCAGGGTCCTGCTGGGGGAGTCCCCATGCTGAGGACGCGATGAGAGAGACCGTTCCTCCCTCCCTCCCTCCCTCCCTCCCTCCCTCTCCCCTTCTTCGCCTCGGGCCCGCTGCTTCTCCCTCCCCCCTCCCTGTAGGCTGTCGCTGTCGGCTGACTGAGAAGTGGCTCTCCTGTTGGAAGGCTGCTCCGCGGAGAAAGAGGCAGACGCGGCGGATGTAGTTTCATTTCTGCCTCTCTTTCTTCCCGTAGGTAGCTCCATCCACCATGGAGTAATTGCCCTGGTGGTCTGGGAAGGATGTATTCTCCTTACTACTTCTCAAGCACTCTCTTCCTCTCTTGCTTTTGTTTTCTGGCTCATAATAATTTGAAACGTCCTATCAGAAATGTTGACTAAACTGGGTCTTATAGTTTGTATCCATGGGCTGTAAGTCTTCTCTTCCCTTATGGTGTGAGGTTCTCTGAGGCTGAGCATGTGCATATTGAGGAAGTTACAGAAAACTGCTTTCAGAATGATGTCACAGAATGTATGCTTGAAGTGTAATTCATACCAAAACCAGTGGGTGTTCTGCAGTTGGCTACCATTTAGCGTTGATTACACTCATTTTGCAAGTATGTGGAAATTTTGGAACAAATATTGAAATGGTAAGGAAGATCAGAGAACATATGTCTATCCTTTGTGTCACCAAGGTCATCTTTCTGTCAGAAGAGGGTCTTGGATATGATGTGAGTTTTTTCATTCACTTGGTCTTCAGGTCCTCCTAATTACTTTGCCATTTGAAGTCTAGAGAGGAAATTTCCATTCCGCTGTCGTATTGTGACCTGTCTTCTCAGGCAAGCAATCCAGTCACTAGGTTTGTTGGGTCAAAAAAATGGGGACATTATTGCAAAGGAGTAAGGAGGAATGTGAAAGTTACGTAAAGAACCTTCAAAACACTTAGAGTTGTGTTTAGTATGTCTGGGAGAAATGTGGGATAGTCTTCTTGGGGATAGTGGCAGGCTGATTTTTTGTAAATAGCACAAATTAAAGCTGTGTTTTATGTCTTGATTTGGTAGAATTATGTTTTGTAATTTTAAGAAAAAAATCAGTAAAATTGCTGTTTAAAGTCTTGTGGCTGTTCAGGAAAAAAATAGCTCTGTGATAGAATAGCGTGGCATTGGGAAACGTCCGATCAATTCTGTGTGCTGTTGTTCATGCTTAACTTACTTAAAACATTTCCATGATCATGTGTCTGAATAAATCAGCATGGTACATGACATACATTTATGTTCCCTGTTGAATTTCAGTAAGCTAAAATACATTTTGCCACTTCTATCTATATGTACTAAATTCCATTTGGTTGGATAAAATCCAGATGTGAGAAATGGTTTTGTAGTTGGCAGTTATATATTATTCTTCTTACATAGGGGGAGTGAAAGGTAGCATGTAGTTGAGAACAAAGTAACTAAGCATCCTTAGAGCAACAGGATAACCTCTATGGATGAAAACAGTTATTTACGTGTTGTGTAGCTGATGGTGCTCCATCAGCTCAGGTATTGTCCAGATGAAAAACCATAATTCTCCCTTCTGTTAATGATTATATTAGCACTTGTAAAACAACACAATTTAGAATATATTAGTTTCTATAAATACATCTTATAATTATGTTTTGAACTAGTATGGTCTTCCCCATGCAATTTTTAAAAGTATTTATTACACAGCCTTGTTTCCTACCCAAAGCCCCTGATTCTGCCATATCCCGGTCATTCCTTTTGATATTCCACTTGCTTCATTGGGAGTCCCTGGTAGGAGAGAAGGAAGGCTGCTAAGGGGAAATTTGATCAAGGTTGCTATATTCCTCTTTGTGAAAACAGCACTGAGGTGAAGAATTCCAAAATCTTGGAGCTATCCTTTCACTATCCAGTTGCTAGTTTTAGTGGGCTACAGTTGAGGGCACCAGGTGGAAGTGGCTACTGGCTGACTGCAGACGGGTGACTGATATGGTATTGAGAGTAGGCCCTCTACTTACGTCTCTGCTTTTTCCATACTCTGTTCTTTTCAACTGCAGCTTGCTTTAGTCTGACTGTGCTGCAGGGTGAGTGTATCACCCACTTGCTGCCCTCCTTATTTTAAGCACGTACACTCCACTGCTTAATGTACAGCTGAAGTTCTTTTAAAAAAAAAAACCCAGGGAATGTCATCAGAGATAATGTTGAAGAGAAAGGGTTACTTTTGCTGGTCCTCTGCAGTGTCTGTGACCTGTGATATTAAAGGTGTCATGAATACTACTTCTGTGAGTTATCTTTTTCTGAACACACACCAGCTCAGAACACTTTACAAACTGGGGTAAGGAAGGAGTGTGCTGCAATGATGGCCTTTCTTGCAAGCTCATTCCATATGACGCCAAATAGCACATACTTTAAAATAAAGCACTTCAGTTATACTGTTGCCTTAAAGTACTTTAGTTTGAAATGTAAACTAAACCTATTATCATAATGACCACGTTTCCCGTATTTCTTTAGGGTGGGTATTAGGAATAGGTCATGTATTATATGTGGGGAGGGCAGGGTAGGAGATGGTCTCTGCTACAGGCCTTGATAAACTTTCTTTTGGTGTAGAAACTAGCCTGAAAATTAAGAGTTAAACACACTTTTCAGCTGTCAGGGTTTTGTATTGTAATGAGAATAATTTCTTATTATTTCTATCCCAAGTGTTGTGGCATATAAATATAGGGATAACCCTGGTTATCAGCACAACAAAAAGGTAACCTATAATCTTAACCTAAACCGAAACCCCAGTTTTTCATAGTTCCATTGTTGAATATTGGAACTAGTATAGAAAGCAACTGGTTAAAAAAGTTAATTCATCCAACCCTTTTGAATAGTTATGTTTAGTTTGCATATAAACAAGGAGTGGTAACTTCATGCAGATTTAATTTTTTGTATGACAAAATATTCTGATGCAAAATGATAAATAGGTTTTGTATTATCCCCAAGAATTGCTGCAAGACACTAATAAAGTAATTGCTAAAAATAGTAGGCACCACAGTGACATTTCTAGCTAACCTGCTGCATGGCATTTGTCCATTCCTGCTCTACAGTGATAGACTTTTTGCAGAGAAATATGGGACAATAAACTGGGGACAATGGGGTAAAGGTTGTATAGCATGCCTGATCTCTCACCTGGTTGGAGCTAGGATTTGAAGGGGAGAAGCGAAATGGCTGACCTGTCTGGACCCTAAAATGGGAGAGAGGTCTGGGCCTGGATGGGATGTACCTTAAGGTCTGCATCCTCCAAATGGAGGTTGCCCATCACCAAATTAGAGGACTGTAGCTTAACTGCTGACAGGATTAATGAGGAGGTCAACTGACCATAGAAATCATGTGCCAAAGTAAGTACCAACACATATTTCCAAAGGAAATCGTGATTACCACCTCTCATCATTGTGAACAATTAATAATGTATATGGAAAAACACTGATCTTCCACAATAAATACCAGCCCTTGCTTCTTTACAGCGCAGTCCTAAGGAGAGTGACGCCTTTCCAAGCCTATTGCCTTCAATGGGCTTAGAAGGGTGTAATGTTAGGATTGCACTGCTAGTCTCTTGCTAGAAAAAGGCAGTTTTCAAATGAGCAAAAGTGTTGCATGATCTTTGCTTAGGAGATGTAATTTACAAAATGGGAAAATGGGTTTCAGTGATTTACCCTGTCCCCCCCCCCCCCCCCCCGCTTGTGACTTAAGCTGTTGTTTTAATAAAATACACAAGACAATAAAGAATAATTTTAAAATATTTATAACCTGCCTTTCCCTGTGGATTACAATTCCAACATTAAAATATACCAAATATTTTACCAAAATATACCAAACACCCCTCCTGTGGAAAAACAACTTAAATACAATTAAAAGCCCTTGCAAATAGAATGGTCTAAAGCTAATGTCCCCCTCCCCGGTTCAAGGTATTTGTTTGGAAAGGAGGGAGCCACTATAGAGAAAGGGTAAGCTCTAGCAGATACTAAACAAACCACTCTAAATGTTGGGGCAACTGGAAGGTGACAAGCAGAATTCTGCAGCTGGCAAGAGATGGTCCTTTATATACTTGAGTCGTAGGTCATTAGGGGCTTCAAAGGTTATATCTAGCACCTTGAATTGAACTTGGATTAGATTTATTCTTCGTATAATGTATTACTTTACAAAAGTCACGGCCACAAGATAATCACTAAATTAGATGCCTGTAAAAGGGTACTAGGCACATTCTAGGTGATTTGTCATTTGTTGAAACATCTAGATGAAACATTCTCAACATTTGTTGAAACATCTAGATAAACATCTAGACAAAACATTATTGTTTTGTGGCAGGGCATCTATGAACATCAGGTGCTTCAAGATAGCAGTGTCAGGACGAGGGAGAACTTGTTGCCTTTATTCCCTGCTTGTGAGTATCACAGAGGCATTTCTGTGCCAACTTTTGATGTAGTGGTTAGAGTGTTGGATTAGGACTTGTGGAGAGATTCAAGTTCAGATCCCCACTTAGCCATAAAGTCTACTGGGTGACCTTGGATCTGACACTCTTTGAGCCTAAACTGCCTCACAGGGTGATTGTTAAAATGGTGGAGGGGAGAGCCCTGTATGCCACCCTGAGCTCCTCAGAAGAACGGCACGATAAAAATGGGTAGGTTTATAGAACTGTGAAAAATAGATTGCTGGACTTCATTGAACTTTTGTCTGATGCAGCAGTGTTTTTCTCATGATTCACCCTTCAGATTGTGGGAAAACTAAACTATTTCCCCACAGCTAAAAGGCTGGGGGAGGGTCACTTGTATTCTGAGCTGAGTAAAGATTGTATGTTCCCTGTGTGACAGAACTGTCATCTGGAAAGGCTCCAGGTCTATTCAGTGTTGAGCTTTTTGAATCTTAGAGAAAGTATTCTAATTATCTTTGCCTGAGGCTAAAGGGTGTAAATAGCAAAGATGTCTTCTCTGCCCAGTCCCACATGAAAAAGGGAAACTGAGTAGTAATAATTCCTAATTCCTAAACCTATTGTAGAATGTTGAATGTCAGACTTTTAAAGGATCTCACAAGAATTGGGCTATCTGAAGTAGTTATTTGCTATTTCTCATTCTTTGGGATAATAACAAATGCATGAAACTGTCTTATACTGAATCATACCATTGGTCCATCAAGGTCAGTATTTTCTGCTCTGACTGGCAGTGGGTCTTCAGGGTCTCAGGGGTTTCTCCATCACCTACTAGAAGAAGAAGAAGAGTTGGTTTTTATAACCTGCTTTTCTCTATCCTAAGGAGTCTCAAAGTGGCTTACAATAATCTTCCCTTCTTCTCCCCACAACAGGCATCCTGTGAGATAGAGAGAGCTCTGGGAGAACTGTGACTGGCCCAAGGCCACCCAGCAGGCTTCATTTGGAGGAGTGGGGGATCAAACCCAGTTCTCCAGATTAGAGTCCACCGATCTAAACCAAAACACCACGCTGGCTCCCTTGTCCTTTAACTTGGAAATACTACCTTGTATTTTTAACTGGATATGCCAGAGGTTAAATTTGAGACCTTCTGCGTACAAAGGGGATGCTCTGCTACTGAGTTAGAGCCATACCCTAGAATATGCAGTGTACTAAGTAAGAAGATGAAAGAAAGTGCCACAGATCCTGGCCAGTGATTGTGGGGGACTTCAATGCATAGTGGATTTGGCACACAACTATAGATATAGGTACTGATACTGAAGACTGATGGGTGTGGCTTTCCTGTGGGCAAGAGGGCAGGAGTCAGTGGCATTCTAGCAACTTTAAAGTTCCTATTTGTTCCAAGGTAGGAGTATAACCCTATGGGCCTGGTCAGAAGTTGCTGGGATTTGTGGGTTTTGTCCCGATTATGAAGGTGCCCCCAAATGTTCCCCCAGTGTGATAGTGTATAGGAAGAGAGTTTCAGAATATTTTGAGAAAGCCTCAGAATATAGGGAACTGGATTTAGGTATAAATAATGTGATTCTGTATGTGTTCTTCAGTTGTTTACTGTTGGAAGTCTTTATACTGAGTTTTCACTTGTCCATTCTGTTGCATGTTTCTAGTTATAAAGTCTCATAATTTAGTGTACAGTTTCAAATTGTAGTATCATGAAATTGACAGAGTATACTATTAACCCACATGTTCACTTGAAGATGTCTCAGCTTGAAATGCCAGCACAGCATATATTTTAGTGTGTGCTCATTTGCAATGGCAGTAGCAGAGAACATACTACATTTGTGAACATACTACATTTGGGCTAATGTGAAACAGAGCCAGGACATGTTGTCCCATTTAGGGAACTTGCAGCAGTGTGGGCATATGAATGCACTGTTAAAACACATCAGCTAGTGCAAAGTTCATGACATTCTGACTGAAATCAAAGCTAAAATTCTTACTGTCTTTGTACTCTCCCCTCACATATTGGGATACTGCAACTACCCATCTAGTATGGAACTAACAAGTGATGCTATAGAAAGTGGTAGTTGAGTGTCCCAGTGACTTCCGCAGAAGAGAAATCACTCCTGTTGAAATGGATGAGTGGGTGACCACAGATGTAACTTATCACACAGTTCTTTGGGTGTGCTAAAATTAGGGTGTTGGTTTTCTGTGCCTTTTGTTTTTCCTTACATTTAAACTGTGTAAATGAAGTAAATAGATACAAGTGGGGGGCCCACGAGACTCATGGGGGCAGGAATCCCATCTCCCTTCCCATCTCCCTACCATCCACTTTAGAGCTTGGGGGCCACAGTGGCAGTGCCTGGGAGCTGCTCCGAGTCCAGAGCCTCTCATGGCATCTGCCACCATGGTGGGAAGCCCGGAGGCTCTCAAGCTGTCCACCACCGTGGTGGGCGGGCCTGGAGGGGCTTCCAGTATCTGCGTTGGCTGGGCCCAGAGGGGCTTCCTGCAGCCGCCGCCACCAGCTCTTCTGATTAGTGTGTTGTCTTTTCTTTTTTAATTTGGGGAAAATTTAAACACCCAATGTATTTTTTTTCAGCACTTCAGTTTCTTCTGCACTCCTGGGTCTACACGTCACTATTAGATCTATAGATGCTTGGACATAATTTAGTTGGAGCTCAGCAATTACATATTAAATTGAGTGCCCTTTTGTGGGAGGGGGGAAAGTGCTTAATGTCAAAAAGTTGGTACTTTACTCAGTGCCATCATTTTCATTTAAACAAATATTAAAACAAAATGCATTTAAATAGGGCATGTTTTCTTTAGTAGAAAAAGGCTTTCTAAATATCAGTATACTCTTTAAAATTGACTCTGTTGGCTTAACTCTTACAGAGGGTTCTTATAGTCTGTTTCCTTAATAGTGTGTCTTTTTCCAGTCAGCGGTCCCTGAGAGCTTATACTCCCCCAAAATCTTGTTAGTCTCTAAGGTGCTATGTCATGGCTCAGGTGTGGTGCCACCACTCTGGATTTAGGATCCCTTGAGAAGGCCCAGAGCACCCTCCCGAGACCTTCAGACCTCCCTTTTGGCCGTGTAATAGGCGTGAGGACCAGGCAGAGTACAACAAGGAAAAGGTTTATTCTATAGGAGGTCAAACAAACAAGGTACAGGAATAATAACAGTAAGTGGGTGAAAAGAAATTAAATGCCCTAACACGTCTAAATATATACTGTCCCTAGCTCACTATCTCAAGTGGCTTTAGACTACTCACCCTTCCCTCAGGATGAGGGTCTCTTCCCCACAGCAGCCTCTCTTCTGGCTCTGTTCCCTGGGAAGAAGAACAGCTTTTCCTCTCGCCCCAATTCTTTTATTCCCCAGCCCTTTTCTTCCCTGTTGGTCAAAATCGGTGCCAAAACATTCCAAGGCCTTCTGGGGTTTGTAGGCCCAGCCTCCCCTACTGCTAGCCAGGCTCCCTGGGCCTAGTAGGCCTCTGGTGGCACAGCCCAGATAATGACATGCTACTGGACACGAATCTAGCTGTTCTACTGCAGACCAACACAGCTCTGAAATGAATTCCAGGTCTGCTTATCCTTAACATTGTTGTTCAGATATGGGAAGATCTTTGTACTGATTATCCTGGTAGTATGCTGTAGTGTGGAGATTTGGGTGTTCACATAATGTGCAATTGCCACTACAGTGTATTAAGATGCTGTATGATTCACCCAGATTTCAGCTTCCCACCCTCTATTTTTACAGATGGCTGGGTTGTAAAATAGAGCAATATATATATCTACGTAACATTTCCCCTACTTGCAGTGATGAACATGAAATCCTGAGACAAGGGCCTGAACTGAAAAGTGTATGGGAGGCTCCTGGGATTTTCAGGGTCTGAATTGATGCTGTGTCTTGAACAACTTATTCTTCTCTTCTGCCTTAATGTTGTGGACTGTTTCTCAGTGCTTAGAGCAGGGGTGTCAAACATGCGGCCCAGGGGGCAGGTCAGGCCCCCGGAGGGCTTCTATCAGGTCTGCAGTGGAACTGGCTGTCTTCTGCTTCTTCTTCCAGTTCTGCTGTGTCATCGTAGGTTTGCAGCTTACAGATACACACCTGAACAGCATACTCAAGATTGCAACAGCACAGACTTTTTGATGCAATAATTCAGAGCAAGAGGTGTCAGTTATCAGACACTGTTTAATACACAAAATATTGCAAGAATGCTAATGTTTTAAGCATGTTATTATTTTAAGTAAAAAAACCCACCTTTGTGTTTGTGTCCTTTATAAAGTTTATATCTCTGCTACCTGGCATTACATTTGATGACACACATGGCCCGGCCCAACAAGGTCTCATTTATGTCAAATCTGGCCCTCATAACAAATGAGTTCGACACCTCTGCCCTAAGCCATTTAACTCTGTTTTTGGGAATCCCATTCAAATCTCCAAAGAATAATAAGGCAGACAATGAACTAATGTATTCCATAAACACTGATTTCTGTGCTATCATACGAAATTGCTTCATGCTGCAATAATATTATTTATAAAACTTGCTTGTCATCTTCCTGTTAAGACTGACATAAGGGTGACATACTGTAAACCAGAGGTGTCAAACTCATTTGTTACAAGGGCTGGATCTGACATAAATGTCACTTTGTTGGGCCAGGCCATGTGTGCCATAAAACATAATGCCAAGTACCAGAGATAGAAACTGTATAAAGGACAGCAGCTGGTAAGCTCCAAGTTGGTGTGTCCTCACTGCAAGGCCCCATGGGCTGGGGTGTGTGTGCAAAGGAAAACCCACA
The DNA here is from genome assembly GCF_001447785.1 of Gekko japonicus. Lineage (NCBI taxonomy): Eukaryota > Metazoa > Chordata > Lepidosauria > Squamata > Gekkonidae > Gekko > Gekko japonicus. The sequence goes on along the minus strand of NW_015167534.1, from coordinate 750,368 downwards.
TAGGCGGACTGGAGAGGCAGCAGTGCAGCGCTGGGCAGATGCTCCCATGATGACTGACTGCTGCAGCCGTGGTTGTTATGCCATGCTGAAGCCACAATGGAGTGGCTCCGCCCACTCCCCCCCCCAGTACTCCCTCCCTTGCAGCTGGCCCTCATAACAAATGTGTTTGACACCCCTGTACTAGAGCTTGCTTGTGTCTCAGCCAGTTTATGGCTACCCCTAATGGGGTTTTCGAGGCAAGACAAACAGCGGTGCTTTGCCATTGCCTGCCTCTGAATAGCAACCCTGGACTTCCTTGGTGGTCTTCCATCCAGGTACTAAACAAGGATGATCCTACTTAGCTTCTGAGATTTAATGAGATTGGGCTAGCCTGTGCCATCTAGGTCAGAGTGAACATGATTAGTGACAGGAATAATCCACTGTGGATTGCTGCTGTCCAGTGATAAGGCCAGGGCAAATACCCAAGAGAATGGGTGGGTGAGTTTTGCCACTTTTTTTCAATACGAAGACTGGAAGTTTTAGATAGCACTGAAAACTCGTGTGGAAATATTCTCTCTTTTGGACTGAGCAAAATGCTTTTAAGTCAATAATATACTTAGTGTGAAGTATGGAGTAAAAAACAGTATTCTAAAGTATTACAGAATAATTCTTTCGTATAGTATATATATATATAGTATAGATATATAATACATGTTGAAGTATGTTTGTTTAAATGTAATCTTGTCCACGCTAATTTGCTATAATATATATGATAAAACCTATTGAAGACTTCAGTGTTGGGACAGAACATAAGCATTACAAATTACTGTTATAGCCTTCCCTTTTTATACTCTGCAGTGGGGTGAAAGAGGGTTGGCTGTACAAAGATATAAAGGTTGGCCTAGGCCTGGGAGGGCGGGATAAAAATGTGAATAAATAAATATTTCCCTGTTTGAATATGTTGCTAATTTGGTCTGTATGAAACAGTTCAAATATTTCTGTTTATTACAAAATTTTTGTTTTCTATTTTCAACTTTTGTTCTTTCCTGCCTATCAGATTGCAAATATTAAGATGCATGTGCTAAAGTAGGTGTAGTAAAATGCAGTTTGTATTGGGTATATTTGTAGTTATGTTTGTAGAGAATGTATATTGATTTTTAAATCTATTCCACATAATAAAAATACCAAATACAATTTTGAGGCTGTGAACAAAATTGGGGAAAGTCAGTGGGTGGGGATTATGGATGTCTTTAAGCACTCCACTCTTTTCTCCCTGTGATGCAAGCACTGAAAATGCTATAAATGATGGTTCAGAAGACAAAATGTATTCTTTGGATAAATTGATCTCTTCATGACTATGAATGTAAATAATTTCATGAAAAGATAAGTATATAACATTAAATAAAAATTATTTGAGGTGTGGTAATAAAAATTATTTGAGACTGTAAGATAATACTGTATATAGAGGTAAAGACTCCAAGGTGATGCAGCAGGTGTGAACCTAAACAACTTGAAACTTCCAAGAAAAGCAATATCTTTTGAACGCTATATGGTAAAGAACTTGTACCCTTGTCCAAAGTTTTTTATGCATGTAGGATGGAGCATACGGTTTGGATAGAAACTGACCATAGCACCTTTTGTTTTCATCCAAGCCTTTACCTCTCCTTGCCTTCAAAGCAAGGTTTTCGTTTTACTTCATGCAGTTGGTGTATATAGTGGAAAGAGGCCCATCTGAGTCAGTGGGTTTCCCCAAGTAGAGGGTGGGATAGAATGTAGGGCTATGCACAAAAAAAGTATTTTTTTGGTTTTGATACTCATGTCAAGTCCAGGTGGGGTATTTATAAAATGCTAAAATAGTAGCATGACTGTCATGAAAAGCTGCATATTGGAGTTAGAGTGAAGCTAGTGACTTTGGATCTACAGAATAAATTGAACACTTATTTATAAAAATAACCAAATGGTATGCCTTGTCATGAGGTTAAACAAACTTATGAAGACTTGTGTCCTAAATCATACTCAATAGATTTGTTGTATCTAACCTTTTAAATCTGACAAATAAAGAGCCCTTGACTTGTGCCTGTCTGGTTTCAGGTAAAAATGTGAAGACCCACAAAAATTCTTTAAAATTGTGTTTCATTTTTTGAGCCCTATTTAAAATTTTCCAGACTTTTTTCTCAGCAGAAAAAATGGAAGATTTGGAGGAATGCTGAAGAGGGGAGGGGGAAACCCTCTTGTAACATATTTTATCTTTTAAACTGAATGGAACGCTTATTAAGACCAGGTTTTTCACACTCGGATGTATAACATGAAAAAGTCTGAGAACAGTCTCAGCTTTTCAAGTGTAAAAATTTGGCTGTTGAGGGGAAAACCTTTTTAACAAACACACACCTATGATATTTCCCTCTTTGGAAATACAAGGTTTTACTCAATGTGTAGAGTGAAAATTTTTATGAAAATGATCTGGAATAGACTTGCACATTTTCAAGATTTTCTATTTAAATATAAATAATTTTGGCAACTATTAATATCCTATAATGTGTTTAATGATAGTACCTTATTAAAGAGTTCAGTATTTTTCAATGTTATAAATTTTTACTTAATATCAAAATATGCTGGTTGAGAGTGTTTCTGTGTGGATCATGTACTTTCTTTACTGCAGAATTGCTTTATTGCTTTCATTTTTTTTTGTCTCTCTGACGACAGAAAATTAATGATGCATGTGCCGTAGTAGCATAAGGGTGCATCAAGTTTGCAAGTTTTTCCTAACTACTGGGTACACTTGGATTTTTCTCTCTCGGAAACAAAGGCATTAATACTTCTAAATTTTGCAAATATTCGAAATAGTATAATTTTATATGCATACTAAGTTGTAAGTGGTGGGTTTTATGTTGTTAAACCAGTAATAGAAGAATGTTTGATAGGAAAGTAAGGATTACATACTTCATAAGTTGGTGCGGTGCATAATTTAAGTGGGTTTGTGCAGGGGAGGCTGATGGAATCAGACATCTGCTGCCTCAGCCGAAGTCCTGGCAGAACAGCTCCATTTTACAGGCCCTACAGGATTGTAGTAAGTCCCATAGGGCCCTGATCTCAATTGGAAGCCTGCTCTTCCAGGCTGGAGCTAGAGCTGAGAAAACTCTGGCTCTAGTTGAGGCTAAACAGATGTCTTTTGGGCTGGGGACTACCAGGAGATGTTGTTCTGATGAGCATAGGACTCTCCGGGGTACATATGGGGAGAGGCAATCCTGCAGGTATGTTGGTCCCTGACTGCATAGGGCCTTAAAAGTTAGTACCATAACCTTGAACCTGATCCACTACTCAACTGGGAGCAAGTGCAGCTGGTGCAGCGCTGGCTGAATGTGCACCTACACTGACGTCCCAGTCAGCAGGTGCGCCGCTACACTGTGTACCAGCTGCAATTTCTGGGTCAGGTTCAAGGGCAGCCCTGTGTAGGGCAGGTTACAGTAGTCTAACCCAGAGGTGACTGTTGCATGGAGAACCATGGCCTGACCCCAACCCACCACGACTCAGGCAGAGGACCTCTGTCTTTGATGGATTTGATTTCAGCCAGCTCTGCTGTAACCAACCAGCCACAGCCTCCAGTGTCCTGGCTAAAGTATCTGGGATAGAGTCCTTCCATCTGTCCACCAACAGATACAACTGGGTGTCATCAGTGTGCTGGTGGCAACCCAGCCTAAACCCCTGGATTAACTGGGCAAGGGGGCACATATAGATGTTGGGGATGCTGCATACCAAAGGGTAACGTGGAGAAACCCCCCCCCCCGACTGCCACCCTCCGTCCCCAACCTTGGAGACTCATTAGACTTATGCCTAACCTCACTCCCTGATATTTTGTAGTTGGCTCCACCTCCTTTGGCAGCCATTTTTTAGTTGCACCCACCACCCTTTGTCAGCATTGCAAAGGTACCCACAGGCTCAAAAAGGTTGGGGACCCCTGAACTAGGGACCATTTTGAAATGCTGGCACCATTTTGAATGGTGCTTTTGGCGAGGGTTGTGTGTGCTACATGCCTGTGAGTCTAAGCTACTTCTCAAGGCAGCACGTCATCTATGGGATCGTTGCCGTCCTAAACAAGCAGGTGCAGGACAGGAGACATAATGCACAGTGTCTGGGCAAAGAAGGAAGCCTTCCCAGAGGAAAGCATATATGTCCTTTAAAAACCCCTTCCTTTCCCATTTTGAATAAGTAAAATTGTGTTTCATTTTTTGAGCCCTATTTAAAATTTTCCAGACTTTTTTCTCAGCAGAAAAAATGGAAGATTTGGAGGAATGCTGAAGAGGGGAGGGGGAAACCCTCTTGTAACATATTTTATCTTTTAAACTGAATGGAACGCTTATTAAGACCAGGTTTTTCACACTCGGATGTATAACATGAAAAAGTCTGAGAACAGTCTCAGCTTTTCAAGTGTAAAAATTTGGCTGTTGAGGGGAAAACCTTTTTAACAAACACACACCTATGATATTTCCCTCTTTGGAAATACAAGGTTTTACTCAATGTGTAGAGTGAAAATTTTTATGAAAATGATCTGGAATAGACTTGCACATTTTCAAGATTTTCTATTTAAATATAAATAATTTTGGCAACTATTAATATCCTATAATGTGTTTAATGATAGTACCTTATTAAAGAGTTCAGTATTTTTCAATGTTATAAATTTTTACTTAATATCAAAATATGCTGGTTGAGAGTGTTTCTGTGTGGATCATGTACTTTCTTTACTGCAGAATTGCTTTATTGCTTTCATTTTTTTTTGTCTCTCTGACGACAGAAAATTAATGATGCATGTGCCGTAGTAGCATAAGGGTGCATCAAGTTTGCAAGTTTTTCCTAACTACTGGGTACACTTGGATTTTTCTCTCTCGGAAACAAAGGCATTAATACTTCTAAATTTTGCAAATATTCGAAATAGTATAATTTTATATGCATACTAAGTTGTAAGTGGTGGGTTTTATGTTGTTAAACCAGTAATAGAAGAATGTTTGATAGGAAAGTAAGGATTACATACTTCATAAGTTGGTGCGGTGCATAATTTAAGTGGGTTTGTGCAGGGGAGGCTGATGGAATCAGACATCTGCTGCCTCAGCCGAAGTCCTGGCAGAACAGCTCCATTTTACAGGCCCTACAGGATTGTAGTAAGTCCCATAGGGCCCTGATCTCAATTGGAAGCCTGCTCTTCCAGGCTGGAGCTAGAGCTGAGAAAACTCTGGCTCTAGTTGAGGCTAAACAGATGTCTTTTGGGCTGGGGACTACCAGGAGATGTTGTTCTGATGAGCATAGGACTCTCCGGGGTACATATGGGGAGAGGCAATCCTGCAGGTATGTTGGTCCCTGACTGCATAGGGCCTTAAAAGTTAGTACCATAACCTTGAACCTGATCCACTACTCAACTGGGAGCAAGTGCAGCTGGTGCAGCGCTGGCTGAATGTGCACCTACACTGACGTCCCAGTCAGCAGGTGCGCCGCTACACTGTGTACCAGCTGCAATTTCTGGGTCAGGTTCAAGGGCAGCCCTGTGTAGGGCAGGTTACAGTAGTCTAACCCAGAGGTGACTGTTGCATGGAGAACCATGGCCTGACCCCAACCCACCACGACTCAGGCAGAGGACCTCTGTCTTTGATGGATTTGATTTCAGCCAGCTCTGCTGTAACCAACCAGCCACAGCCTCCAGTGTCCTGGCTAAAGTATCTGGGATAGAGTCCTTCCATCTGTCCACCAACAGATACAACTGGGTGTCATCAGTGTGCTGGTGGCAACCCAGCCTAAACCCCTGGATTAACTGGGCAAGGGGGCACATATAGATGTTGGGGATGCTGCATACCAAAGGGTAACGTGGAGAAACCCCCCCCCCCGACTGCCACCCTCCGTCCCCAACCTTGGAGACTCATTAGACTTATGCCTAACCTCACTCCCTGATATTTTGTAGTTGGCTCCACCTCCTTTGGCAGCCATTTTTTAGTTGCACCCACCACCCTTTGTCAGCATTGCAAAGGTACCCACAGGCTCAAAAAGGTTGGGGACCCCTGAACTAGGGACCATTTTGAAATGCTGGCACCATTTTGAATGGTGCTTTTGGCGAGGGTTGTGTGTGCTACATGCCTGTGAGTCTAAGCTACTTCTCAAGGCAGCACGTCATCTATGGGATCGTTGCCGTCCTAAACAAGCAGGTGCAGGACAGGAGACATAATGCACAGTGTCTGGGCAAAGAAGGAAGCCTTCCCAGAGGAAAGCATATATGTCCTTTAAAAACCCCTTCCTTTCCCATTTTGAATAAGTCTGTAAATGCTCAACAGCACTTCGTTCCAAAGGCCAGAGGTTTTTCTGCCAGAGGTGGCAACCCTGTGTCAGTCATAAGTTCCGATAATGGAATCTGTTGCATCTGCTATGGAGAGAAGTGGCCTTCCTCTAACTTGGGAGGGTCTTATCCTGTGATAAGACATGGCAGGTCCCTTGCCTCATCATAGTTGAGCTAGGGTAAGTCAGAGCATGGCTCTGAGTCTTCATTAGCTGAAGCAGTGATGTTCTTTCTGGCTCTGTCTCAGGAAGTGTTACTTTTGTCTACCTAGCACAATTCGCATCAGCTGTGGGAGAAAAGGTAGCCATTACATATACT
>NW_015167534.1:731260-743713 GCF_001447785.1 Gekko japonicus | reverse complement strand
CTCTTTCCTGGCTGAGATTTGCACACACTGAGAGCCTCTGGTAGGTGGAGCAGGAAGAGATGCAAGTGTCATGGATAGGGCTGGGATTATAAGGGAACAGTTGCTGGTCTTCACTAAAATGATAACAGAGGCCAAGTTCAGGGCTGGCTGGGCCTGTTGTCTAAACATGCCAAATATGGAGTCCAGAGACCCAGAACAGGGCAGTCTTGGAGAAGGGAAGAAACAAAGGAGGAAGAGAATAATATATTTAGTATGTTAGAAATAATATAAAAACAAGCAGGGGACACACAAGGACTTGTGGGGGCATCTCATTTCCCCCTCTCCCACTATTTCTTCTTTCCTTTTCTGAAATCCCCTGTATCTTCTCCCTTTTTCCTTCTATTTCCTACTCACAAGCCAGTCTACTGTATCTGCCCCCCCCCAGCCTTCTTTCCACCAGGCAGCTGGGAAAACTCTGCCCCAGTTGTGTGGTGCTTACTGCCAAGCCCATTTGTGCAGTGAGTTACCCACTAATACTTATGGGGGCACCTTTCTCCTGTATTACCCTTCTACACATTATTTCTTCTTTCCCCCTCCTGACAGCCCCAATATCCTCTCCTCTTTACCTACTTTCTTCTCCCTGCCAACCTACCAACCTACCTTTTATGTGCCCCCTCCACCTGTATTTACTGATTAGTTCATTTATACTCCATCTTTGACCCCAGTGGGGCTTACATTGTTCTCCTCTGCTCCTTTATAACCTCACAACAACCCTGTGTGAAAGGTTAGGCTGTCCCAAAGTCACCCAGTGAACTTACATGGTAGTGGGAATTTGAACTTGGGTCTGTCAGATCCTAGTTTGAAGCTCTAAGTCACTACACATTCTGGCTTTCATGGGGGGGGCTGTCGTTAAACAGTAGCAAGCGGCTGTGCCTGGGTGAGTCATGCAAGTCATGTAGTAGCAAGTTGCCCAGTGGCTGCTGCTGGCCCTGGCTTGCAGTGAGTCCTCCCTCAGTGGCCCAAACAGCCCTGGAATGGACCTTGTCCCTTCCCCATGCCTTTTTCTAACACAGCCACTTTCCTTGGTGAGGTGCTAGTGCATGCTTGTTATATCCCTAGTATACCTTGTCAGGTGATGTGGAATGATATGGCATAGCCTGATCACATCAGTTCTCAGAAGCAGGGTCAGTACTTGGAATGGAGGCCACTTAGGAAAATTCTGCCAAGGAAGACAATGGCAAACCAATCTCTGCTTCTCACTTGCCTTGAAAACTTCTTGTTCCAAAGTTATGATCTTCAGTAAGAGTTGGAAGCTGTCCAGATGGAATATTGGAGGCCATTTCATTGAACAAGTCAAAAGCTTTAAGTATTTGGGTATCCACTTTTACTATAACACCAAATGGGTCTATCATAAAGAGAGAGCAACTGAGGCAGTGAACAACATTGCTGCGGCAATTACACGTTTCCATTATACCAGGGGTAACCAGTACATGCCGGCGGCCCTTAAAGTTTTTAATGCCAAATTAGCTGCTCAATTATTCTACGGAGTACCAATCTGGACTGAAGCCTTAAATGGAGACTGGGAAAGAATTCAGTCCAGATTCTTGTGAAAAATTCTTGGACTTCCCTCTTGTGTTCCTTATGCAGCTTTATGCTTAGAAACCAATCAAAGGCTTCTATCGGCCAGAGCATGGCTGATAACTCAGTTCTGGCTTAAACTTAATTTCCATGCTAAAGCTAAAAGACTTATTACTCACATGTTAACTGAGTCCCATCTCTCTCAATGGCTTAGATATGTAGAGAAGAAACTCTCTACAATGGGAATATCCCTGGATTATTTAGCCCCCATTTCAGATAAACAAGCCTATGCTATTATTAAACAATTTTTTATATGAAAACAGAAGATGAAGCTTAAATAGCCAAGTGTAAGTGACTGATGCATCTTACTATTTTTCCGTATTTCCATGATGTTTTGTGCTTTCATGCCAATAAAGGTTTTGTGTGTGTGTGAAAACTTCTTGCTGGGTTTACCATAAATCAGTCATGACTTGATGGTACATATGTAACATACATACACCTTTGTCAGTCTTCTCTCTTCCCACCTCACGTCTGTGCAATACGAGTGCTTGATTTATCACATCAGTAATAACTGGGGTGGGGTGAGGGAGACACAGAATTGTGAGAGCCTGCCCCATCATCCTTGCTGGTGCTCTAGAAGCAAGGCCATGGGCAAAACATAGATGCTCAGTTCTGCTAGGATATTGCAGTGGGGAACATACTGTGTTGTTCTTGCTTCCTTTGTGTGTCCACTTATAGGGACATCTTAGGCCTGATTTAAATATAATGTTAGCAGGCTACAAGAATTCAACTGTGTAGTCTTTCACATGCCTAGCATCTCTTTTAAACTAAGCTCCTAGCTGCTTTGCATGCAAGTTTAGCACAACTGATATCATCCACCTGCGTAAATGCTGTATATGTAGCAGTATTGTATGCATAGCAGCAAGCTTGAAATGAGGCACTGGAAGCATGCAAGATCACATGTGTATATTCTTCTTGACTTTTAGTGTTATGTTTATATCAGGCCTTAGATATATATGTGTTGAAGAGGGGGGATTAGCGAGCCATTATGAGAGCAAACAGGTGAAAGAGTTAAAACTTTAATTGAACAACAGTAATCGCAGAATAGGTTTTGATAGTATCACAGATGAATGAAGGTCACCAGTCGTTCTGTCCTTTGAACAAGTTGCTGTTGCTTTTCTATATGCCATGTACTTTTGAAAGGCACAGAAGTTCTGGGAGGAAAAGATGTGGCAAGCCAGCATAGGACTGGGTAATTTTTCATTGGGCACTGCTGATGCTGTATGCCTCACTGTAGCCTGTATGGCTGGAATGTGTAGGAATGGGGAGCAACACATTCTTGTTTGTGCGCATGTTGCTAGCAGCTCCTTGCTTGCTTGTGGAGTAACTTGTGAAAGACAGTGCTAGTGATGCACAAAGGCTAATACGTGCACCAAACAGTATGGTGATCAGGTGCTCATTGAGCAACTGAGAGTACAGTTTTCGTTCCACATAGCCCAGCCCCCTTGACTTTCTAGTGAGTGTATACTCATCTGCTGATCACCCTAATGTTGATGTTTATTGAGAGTAATGTTGAGAGTAATGTCACGAATGCAATGCTTGCCCAAACAAAATAGGGAGTTCCACTGAAATGCTGTCTCTGTGCAGTTGAGTTTTCTGATAGATGTTGTATCTGGAGTCCTGAAATCGGGTCTCAGAAGATAAATGTTATCCATCTGCCCTTCCTAATTTGCACATGCCAGGACTGCTAATGGAAGTGTTGCAGTGTCAACCATTCACCAAAATCTTCCTTTTATTGCATTTTCACATATGCAGTTATACTCAAAGTTTTCTAGACATGGAAACAGAGTGAAGTAGCACTATAACGTGTGTCTTTTTTGGTATTTTTGCATTTTTTGTGTTTGTGTGTGTGCCCGTGCCTGGACGCTCATGGTGACCTTTGGTGACTCCTACTGGAGCATGGGGGACATTCAGAGAAGTGGCTTGATAGCCTGCCTCTGCCTCCCAGCCCTGGTATTCTTTGGATGTCTTTCATCCAAATACTTGCCAGGGTTGGCCCTGCTTAGCTTCTGAGATCTGATGAGATCAGGCTTGCCTGGGCTATCCCGGTCAAGGCTATAACTTGCATATTGATGTGTGAGCTGTGTTCCCTTACTGGGACTTCTATGGTCCTGATTCTGTGTTCCAGTAGGATTCTTAATGAATAACTAGTCTTCTGATATTCCACAAAGGGGAAGGGTTGTTTCCAAAGTTCTTCATTGACTCTAATGGGCGTTCTTTTAACTTATAGGATTGTATTTAAAGTTATATCATAATATTCTTCCACCTATTTGTACAGGAAGAGGGAGTGATCTCTTAGTGTGCATAAAATATTTATTTATTTATTTATTATTAAGCTTATATCCTGCCCTCCCCCGTAGGGCTCAGGGCGGCTGACAGGCAATAAATATTGCAACAGTACAACAAAGTTCTCAATATTAAACCATACAAATTAGATCCTGCTGTGTTCTCATCACACCCATTTTTTCTCTTTGGTTCTGACCTTGTACTATTGGCATAAGAGTCCCCCCCCCCCGCCGCCGCCAGGAACTGTATTGCTAGGTTGACATATATTTGTGTTTCACTAGCATAGGGGAGTTTCATTGTGACCATATTTCAGCAGGTATAACTCGGACATAGGATTGTTGCTGGGCATGTACATTGTGTAAAGGATTTTACTGTAGCAGACCAAAAAGGGTAACTAATATCTGTCTGTTTCCCTTCTAAATAATGTTTAGAAAAATGTTCAAGAGTAAGAATATAAAAAGTTAACTTGTATCTCTATTTTGGCTACAATGTATGGTTGCCAGTCCCCAAGTACTGGCAGGGGTTTCCCTGGTTTTCAGGGCTTCTGCCCACCACTGGCCAGGGCCTTCTCAGTAGCGGCTCCATACTGGTGGAATGAACTCCCGGAAAATGTCAGGGCTCTGTGGGACCTTTTACAGTTCCGCAGGGCCTGCGAAACGGAGCTCTTCCACCAGGCCTTTGATTAGGAGCTGCTTCCAACAACAACTGAACGGTGGTAAGGCCTTTTATGCCATCACCAGTAGCCTGTGATGTATTGGATACTGACTCTGGCTATACTCCCTTGTCACCATTCCACCATAACCTACTGGGATCACTATGCGATGTTATACTGCCACCAGCACTTTAGTTGTTATATATATAATTTTATCATGTCAGTTATTTGTGTTTTAATGTATTTTAACTTTTAATGTAAGCTGCCCTGAGCCTGCCTGGCAGGGAGGGCAGGACATAAATTGAATTAAATAGATAAATAAAATAATGATGTCAGTGTGGTAGGATAAGGTTTCAATTAAGTTTTTCAAATATAAACGGTCTAATTATAATCTTCTCTCTGTTTTCTTGAAAATACCCTATTAATTTGATGTTTGTTTTTCCTCGCAGGTTTAATTTTGCTGTTCTATCTTGTATTCTATGGCTTCTTAGCTGCACTCTTTACATTCACGATGTGGGTTATGTTGCAGACATTGAGTAGTGATATTCCCAAATATCGTGACCGGATTTCTAGTCCAGGTAAGTGTGTGCTCTTCTTTTCAAATACAGCCCAGTGCCAAACTAAATAACAACATACAGTTGTGACAATAGTTAGTTTTCTTAATCTTAAATTAGCAGCATTAACAGTTATCTTTACTGTGAGTATGTCAGTGTTCTGGTTCTTGTCATTTTAAAGCATCTGCATCTATGGAAAGGCTAAGCTTCAAAATAGATATTTAAACTCCTCAAATACATACAGCAAGATAGTATAGGAAATCAATGAGTAGTGATTTTTTTTGCAGCAGTTACACAAGCTAAAACTGTAGAAGGACCATAAAAGATCTGCTGAGTAATGACATGGCATAAGGAGCAGTGAAGTGAGAATTTATTTGTTTTTGTATTGAAAATGAGGAATGTCATATTAAAAGTCTGCAGGACTTGATTTGACTTGAGACTGTAGTATGGGGCAAGAGGAGCTCTTGTCTTCTGTACTGTTTTGCTGACCAAAAATATCCCAGAGGGATTATTTGCCCCATGTTACAGTTGCTGCATGTTCAACTATAAAATGAGGCAAATAACTCCCCACCCGGGTTGTTGCCTTGGGAAGATTGCACATGGGAGAACACAGGAGCCCCTCTCCCCAATGCCACAGTTCTGAGACTAATCAAGTCCCCATAGATGTTTAAAATGACGTTCCCTGTAGTTGCTGTGTGGCTGGAGGGAAAGTAGGTCATTAAAAACGTATCATATAGTTTGGCCTTAATAGACTGAAGAACTGTGTTTAGAGAACAGCAAATTCAGTCTTGAGGATTTAAGGTTTTGTTTTTCATTTATTTTTTTAAACACTTAGCTTTTTAAAATCTTGGCTTGTTTATGTAGAACAGTCACTCCACCCTAGGCATTGTAATATTTTACTGTATGAATCTCGCGAAGAGTCTGACTCAACTGTGCGACTGAACAACAACAAAAATGAATCCTTTCAAAATAATTTGTGCAGTTGCATTTGGCTAATTGAACATCTTGGCATGTATTTAAAAAAATCTGTTTGTCTGAATTAGCTGAATAATTTTTATTAACATTTTAATCGAAAGATTTCAAAAATGCTTAGTGTAGGTCGGTTAGTGCAACTGCTCTATGCTGGTTTTATCAGGATATGTCATCATGCTGGGGACATTGCGTGGCAATGCTCTGGTTTTGGGGCAAAACCCTATGGTAAAACTGGCTTCAAACCATCATATTGGAGATGTTGCTCAGCAACATCGCTGTTTGGGGGTGGGGTTTTCTCTGCTGGCCAAGTGGCCAGCGGTGGACAGAAGCCTTGAAAACCAGGGAAACCCCTGCCAGGACTTGGGGACTGGCAACCCTAAATCCTAGCCAAACACCAAATTTCTATCACCTACAGTATAAAAGCAAATTAAATAAGTTTTGGGCCTTGTAGGCAGATTTCAGACTAGGGATGTGCATTCGGCTTTCCCAAACAAACAAAAATACTGCATAAATACCTTACCGGTATTTCTCGGTATTTCTAAAGCTGAATGCAAATTCAAGAAACTTTTTGGCTACTGAATAGAGTTCCCTGAATTTATTTGGCTTTTTCGGCTTTCGGGTAGTTGAATGCCCTGTGGATTTCCTAGTCAATTTCACTCCCACCAGTCAGCTGTGGGAGTGAAACTGACTAGGGAAAGCCTCTCTCTGCCTTCCCTTCTCCAGCAGAGATTGGGGAGGGAAAGAAAGGCATTTAAACATGCCTTCTTCCCCCCCCCCCGCCTGAACTGCTCTGCTGCAGCGGAGAGGCTCAGGGAGGGAGGGAGGCATGTTTCCATGCCAGCCCTTTGCTTCTCCAGCCGGCCCACTGCAGCAGGGGGCGGGCTGGGGAAGCCAAGGGCAGGCATGGAAACATGCCTGGGCTCCCTGCCTTCCCTTCTCCAGCTACCCCATATCAGCTAGAGAATGGAAGGCACAGAGAGAGGCTTTCCTTTGTCAGTTTCACTCCCCTGGCCTGTCTGCTGTTAGGTTTAAATGGCTGAAATTTAACAACTGATTGACAGGGAGTGAAATTGACAAGGAAAACTCCAGGGGCTTCCAGAGGGAAAGAAGGCATTTTACATGCCTCCCTTCCCTCCTGTTGGGTATATCAGACCCAAATATATATTCGGCAATACTGAATATTTCCCCAGTTTTTATACTTTAGTGGGATTGAACTGGGGATATGTGGCATTCGCCGATATTTTTTGGGTCTGATATATCCCAAGCCAAAAAATACCAACTTTTTTTTTGCACACCTCTGTTTCATACTCAGATTATTAAATGTGGCCAATTGGTTCAGTTGGCTCTCTCGTGGATCACTGCCTTGACATAGCGAGGGGGCTTGCATGGTTTGATGAAGCTGTGGGAATGGGAAGGACTAGAGATCTCTTCAAGAAAACTGGAGAAATCAAGGGAATGTTTTGTGCAAAGCTGTCCATGATAAAGGACAAAAGTGGTAGGGACCTAACAGAAGCAGAAGAGATTAGGAAGAGATGGCAAGAATACACAGAAGAACTGTACAAGAAGGACCTCAATGTCCTTGACAACTATGATGGTGTGATCACTGACCTCGAGCCAGACATCCTGGAGTGTGAAGTCAAATGAGCCTTAGAAAGCATTACTAACAACAAAGCTAGCAGATGTGATGGTATCCCAGCTGAGCTATTCAAAGTCTTAAAAGATGATGCTGTTAAAGTGCTGCACTCCATATGCCAACAAATTTGTAAAATGCAACAGTGGCCACAGGATTGGAAAAGATCAGTTTACATTCCAACCCAACCCCAAAGAAGGGCAATGCCAAGGAATGTTCAAACTATCGCACAATTGCACTTATTTCACACGCTAGCAAGGTCATGCTCAAGATCCTACAAGCTAGGCTTTAGCAGTACGTAGACAGAGAACTGCCAGAAGAACAAGCTGGGTTTCGAAGAGGTAGAGGAACTAGAGATCAAATTGCCAACATTTGCTGGATTATGGAGAAAGCAAGGGAGTACCAGAAAAACATCTATTTCTGCTTCATTGACTACACTAAAGCTTTTGATTGTGTGGATCACAACAAACTATGGAAAGTCCATAAAGAGATGGGAGTACCAGACCACCTCACATGTCTCTTGAGAAACTTGTATAAGGGTCAAGAAGCGACAGTTAGAGCTGGATATGGAACAACTGATTGGTTTAACATAGGAAAAGGAGTACAACAAGGATGTATATTGTCACCCTGCTTATTTAATTTATATGCAGAGTACATCATGCAAAATGCTGGCCTGGATGAATCACAAGCTGGAATTACGATTGCTGGAAAAAACATCAGCAATCTCAGATATACAGACAATACCACTCTAATGGCAGAAAGTGAAGAGGACCTAAAGAGTCTCTTGCTTAGGATGAAAGAGGAGAGCGCAAAAGTTGGCTTGAAATTTGGAACATCAAAAAAACTAAGATCATGGCATCTGGCTCCATCACTCCTTGGCAAATGGAAGGGAAGTCATGGAAGCAGTGACAGACTTCACGTTCCTGGGATCCAAGATCACTGCAGATGGTAACTGCAGTCATGAAATTAAGACGCCTGCTCCTGGCCAGATACTGAAGCTGAAGCTCAAATACTCTGGCCACCAAATGAGAAGGGAGCACTCACTGGAGAAGACCCTGATGCTGGAAAAGATTGAAGGTCAAAGAAGAAGGGGATGGCAAGGGTTGAGATGGTTAGACAGTATTATCAATGCAATGAACATGAAGTTGAGCAAACTCCGGAGCATGACGGAAGACAGGAGGGCCTGGCGTGATGTGGTCCGTGGGGTCGTGAAGAGTTGGACTTGACTGTGTGACTGAACAAAAACTACAAATTGGTTCCTTAGATGCTCATAAAGTGGTTGATACTTTCGAATGGCCCTATACCTATCTTAACATGAATATTCAGTATTGCATATTTTTGCCACCTCTACCTACTCAGTGTAATTTTTAACAATAATATCAGAGTACAGGAAAAAATCTGTTATATCTCATAAGAAGGTAGAGGATATTTCTGCTCAGGATTCACTTCTTTATACATTTATATTCAAGAGGTTACATTTAGAACTTATTCTCCTTCTGCTTCTACATTTCAATACATTTGTGTATACATTTTTGAACTACTCATTCTAAATTTGTCTCTTGCTCACTCCATCTCTGCTCAAATTTTGTGGTTGATCTATTTCTCAGATAAGTTGTTAACTTTGCCATTACTGCATATTTGGTGAATTTATTTTCCCATTATTCTAGGCAGGGGCAGACATCTGGTTTCCATTTTCCTGTGTAGATAATTCTAGCCACTGTCACCATGTATTTGAATGTCTCTTCCAGTTTTTTTTACTAATTTATTAGGTAATATACCCAATAACATAGTCTTAGCTTCCATAGGGAATTTAAATTTTAATATGTTCTGCATTTTCCCATGTATTTCCTTCCTTCCCCCCCCCCCGCTTTTTTACAAGTGCACCACATATGAATTAAGTTCCATCTATGTCTTCGCATTTCCAGCATTTTCCTTTGTAGTTTTTGTGTGCTTTCTCAATGTCCTTTGGGGTTATACACCATCTAAAAAACATAGTAAGAGGCGTATATAGCATTAATATATATGATTGATAATAGATGGAATTGAATTTGTAAACAAGAAGAGAAAGCAGCATTTTTATTTTTGGATGCAGGGAATGCGTTTTGACAATTTAATGTGGCTTTTTTACTGAATGTACTTCAAAATTTGGACTGTGGCCATGAATTCGGGAACTGGAGGAAGGCATATATTTGAACCAACAAGCAAAGATTTTAATAAATGGGAAATGAACAGAAACAATCTACTATTTATCCTAGCATTAGAGACTTTAGCTACAAAGATCAGACAAGACACAGGGATTAAAGGAATAAAAGTGGACAATATAGAATTTACAGTTAAAAGCTATGCAGATGATGTGGTTCTAACCGTCACGGATCCCCAAAAATCATTACAGTATATAATGAAACATATCAAAACATTTGGATCATTTTCAGGATACAAAACTAATAGAAACAAGACAAAAATGATAATGAAAATTTTAATGCAACAAGAAGAAGATATTATAAAGAGTATGGACTGCACAGTAATCAATTACCCCATTAATATTTGGGAATAACTGTGGCTGGGCAAAATTGTAAAATTATACAAGCAGACTTATCTAGATAGAAGAAATTAAAAATTTCATGGCTAAGAATCTGCAATTAAAATGAATGTACTGCCAAAACTGTTTTTAATTTCAAATGTTACCTATACATATAGAAGAAAGAATACTGAAATATTGTATTTAAGCCTCTATTGAAGGAACAGGACATTTTTTCCCTTCAGAAAGCTGGCAGTCCTATCATGTCACAGGTTGTAAACGTTTAATCCTGCTTTTCCCCCAAAACCTTGTTCAGCTTCCTGATAGATGCCTAAGATGAGGTAGGCATTAACCTATGGCCAATGGACGACATCAGTTTTTAAAAGCAGTAGGGACTGGCAGCAAGTTGTGATCTTCTGTGTCAATACCTAACCTTCTTTCCTTTGGAAAGTGTCCAGAATAAGACACATTTCCATTGGTATTTGTGCAATGTTAATTATTGCTGGGCTAAAGGAAAATAGAAATGCTGTTTCATAATAATGCACTGGAATAAATTGTTTATTCATTTACAGAGGCTACTCATGTTTTACAATCCTGAAATTACATTACTATTTTCTCTTTCCTGCTCTGGCGTAGATAATTTTATGTTCTCAGCATCGATTGTGACTATATTTCCCCTTCTCCCCAACAAACTCAAGGGATAATTTTATCCCTTTTAGTGGGGCCTGATGGTACTCAAGTCCTATAATGGTAACCAGGATTGCACCATTAGATAAACTCTACTGAACTGAATAGCTGTGTGCATTCATAACAGAATGAAAACTGTTAATTGGTAATTCTGTTATCACACCTGCCTAGAATAAAAGATAAGGTACAACTTAAATGTAGAAAATGAAACATAACTCGAAATTGATAAAAAAAAACTAGTTTTGCTATTTTACAGTCATTTGGATGTTGATTAAATATTAATATTAGGTTATAGATCTGATTATGTTTTACAGACAAATTGTAGTACTTTATTTCTGTGTGATTATATGACATTTGATGAAGGTCTAAATCCCTCTGTTTATGTAATGGAAATAATTCTTCCTGAGAATTGCATGGGCTGATTGGCTAACTTCATCTTTTGGTAGGGCTTATGATTTCACCAAAACCTGCTACAGCATTGGAATTTTTGCTAGACAAGAATAGCTCCAAAAGTTACGAAGGCTATGTGTCCGCCCTTCACAAATTTCTTGGAGGTATGTGCAAATTTTCTATTTGATTACTTATTTTAACCAGTAACTTAATTGCATTGGTAGGAGGTTGGCAGATGGTAGAATATATTATCTGCGAAATTACTGGTCTGTAAAATCATACATTATTTTTAAAAGACATCAAGAACTCGTGCCAGTTTGAAC
The DNA here is from genome assembly GCF_001447785.1 of Gekko japonicus. Taxonomy (NCBI): domain Eukaryota; kingdom Metazoa; phylum Chordata; class Lepidosauria; order Squamata; family Gekkonidae; genus Gekko; species Gekko japonicus. The sequence continues at coordinate 732,084 of NW_015167534.1, read as the reverse complement.
AGCAAGTTTTCCTTGAGCGATTCTACACAGTGTTGTACCTGTCCTACCCCCAGCAGATGTTGGCAAACGTGGATATTCTGCAGGTTCCTCTTCCCCAAGCAGTGCCTTTTGATAGTTGTAAAGATGATGCTTGAAGTTGCAGGACCTGCATGGAGATAAAGCCCCTCCCCCTCAACCTGTGTGGCTTTTTGTCCACCAGGAAAATTCTGTATGTGTTGCACTAGCAGTAATTGAAATTGTATTAACTCAGTTCTAAAAATGGAATTCTATGTATATCCTCCCAGATTCTGTACTTGCAAATTGCTCTTGAACCTTGCTCAGTGTCTATAAAAACCATTTAGATTGCTGTACATTCTCATTAAATATGCTCACTGCAACCTTTGTTTAAGAATGAGGATCTTACAAATTTGGGAGTTGCCCACTCTTTGTGAGACTATCCTTAAATGGTTCTTAACCTCTAGTTGCTATGGAATATTGCACACCCCCTAGCTGTTGTAGGGAGGGTGGAATGTATCCAGTGCAAGGGCCTTGGTGTACAGTACAGGAGAAAGAAGCCTTGGTTCACATATGACAGGTACTCAAGCATCCACAAATGCACTTGCCAAATTGCTGTAATGTGTTCTGTTCAGGGATGGGCTGTGGCTTGTCCTTGATTTGGAGGTACTTGGAATAGTGACATCTCTGGAGTCAGAGAATTAATGGTTACCATAAATCTTGGGTAGCTAGCAAGGCTGATATTGTTGGTAGCGGATAGAGCTGGTCTGCACAGCTAGATTCTCTGAGCATTCCCTGGGATGGTTCCTTACTTATGTGTAGCTATTGTA
>NW_015167534.1:673752-731211 GCF_001447785.1 Gekko japonicus | reverse complement strand
GTAGCCTGATATGGTGAATTTTAGGTGTTTATGGTAGCAGTAGTTCTCTTGTGGTGTCTCTTGAGGTTACTTATTAGTGTTCAAGAATGCCCATTGTAAGTCCCTCACTGGTCTTCTTGGATTCATTCCAATGTATAATAAGAGGTCATGATTGTCTACAACAGGAACAGTCAGCCTTTTTGGCAGTCAGCCTTTTTTGCCCAAGTGCTGAAAAAAATGGATCTACCTGTGAAGCTGTGAAGGCAGGCCAGCAAACACAAGGGGAGAAAGAGGATGGTACTTGGCTAGACATGTTTGAAGCAAGTCAACCTCATCAGTGTTAGCAGCATCTCAGGGATTTGCCTTGTATTGGAAAGTATGATGGGCATAAGCCATGCCTCTTGTCTTCTTCCATGCTGGTGGCCCCAACAGTGCTGCCAGTGCCTCAGATGCTTGAGCAGAGATCTAGCTTTGGGTACTAGGTAAACTGGTCTGGTGTGCTGATGGTGGCACATGTGCCAATGGTTTGCCCACCCCATCCTTCAATATATTGGGTGGTATAAAGTAATTAAATGTTAGAATTGCTACTTGCTGCAACTTTAAACTGAGAGCCAGTTTGGTGTAGTGGTTAAAGCAACAGACTCTAATCTAGAGAACTGGGTTTGATTTCCGACTCCTCTACATGAAGCCAGCTGGGTGACCTTGGGTCAGTCACAGTTCTTTCAAGAGCAGTTGTCTCAGAGCTCTCTCAGCCCCACCTATCTCACAGGGTGTCTGTTGTGGGGAGAGGGAAGGAAGCCACTCTGAGACTCCAAGTAAAGGGCGAGGTATAAATCCAACTCTTCTTCTTCTTCTAAAACAACTTAAGAGCATCTTCTGTACCATACTGCTCAGGAAAATAAACAACATTTTCTAGTTTGGAAGTTAGCATACATAGCTTGGTTCTTATGGCTCCTGCCCACCTGTATTACGTATACCAGCACCGCTCATGATTCTGATCTGATCGCTCACTACAGGTTTTGCTTCCTGCAGTTCCCCTGCTCTCGTACTGGTTTGCTTTTCACATTCCTTGGGATGAAAACTGTGTCAGAGCCTGTTATCTGCTGAAGTTAAGCTGTGTATGGCTGATAAAACACAGGGCTGTCATTGGGAGAAGACCGCACACTCATTACTCATCCACGGTCTGGTTTAATCCTATGCTACCTTTATCTGGAAGGCTAATAATATGCTTTGGTGGTAGCAGTTGTAATACACAATCTATTTCCAAGCTTTTGGTAATACAATAACCACACAAACTCCTCTTCTTTGTGTTTGTATTCAGAGCAGCCCGGTTCTTGCTAGCTTCTTGCACCACTGCTTTGTCTGAGGAGTCTGCCTTGGACAGTTAAACCAGAAACTGACAGCAGGTGTAGCTCCATTCTTCACATTCCAGTCTAGAAATACTGTCTGCTACCATCCATGTCAGGGGTGTGAGTGTGAGAAAGAGGAAGGAGATAAGTAGGGTAAAGTAGGGTAAACAGAGTAAAAAGTAGTGCTATATTGACTGCATGTAGAGATCTCTGTCCCTTTCTCTTCTAACATTAAGCCAAGAGGGGCAGCTTCTGTATTGCTAAGGCTACTCTCCCAGTGGAAGTCTTGGAAGAACAGGTGGTTATCCTGACAGTCCTTAGAGATGTAATAAAGCTGGCATCACTTAGCAATAAGGCTTCTCACCTATGAAGAACAACACATGCACTCAGATTAATGAGGTCATTGATTGGAAAGTGCTAAGGCTAAAATGGGCTTTCTGAATGATGCCTTGGAAGCATATTGGCAGGAGCCTGATTGACTTTCCAGAAGGTGCAGGGAATGGTAACAAAGTCAGTTTTGTCGTAGGCAAACACATGGTTGCTTTTCTTTACTAGTGAACCACATAAAACCTTTGACATACCCTAATTTAAAATAGGGCTAGAGAACTGTGCTTCAGGAGCTGTCTTTTTGGGCTGCCATTTGGGTATCTCTGCCTAAGGACTATTGGCTGTTGAGACAGAAGGTGGGGAAGCAGGTGTGTCCATGGCTTAATTTAGAGAGGAAAGCTGCATTAGTGACATTTGAACTACCAGCCTCAGCTTTTAAACAGGCATCTGGGATAGCTATGGCAACATAATTGGAGTGGAGTGGAGGGAGGGAGGGAGGGCCAAGGCACAGTTGCAATTTGCCATTTCCTACCAGCAGACAGAGGCAAATTCTCCAGAGAGAAATAACAGAGCTACAAATGGAAAGCAAATAGCATGTTTTTCAGATGTCAGCTAGCTGCCATTTATGTGTATTCTGCCCTTCCCTGTTCCCACTTGCTTGCAGCTCAGCAGCTTGCAGTAAGCATGCCAGGGAGACCATGGGAGCTAGACGCCGTTATCAGTCTGGCCTTGTGAGGTAGGGAGGGCTTGCTGTCCACATTTGGTGTGAATCTTTCTGCTCTCGGGATATCCCGCGACTCTCCCGCTCATTATGTAATCTCCCGCCGGGAGTCTTCCTGTGCGCGCGCTTGAAGTTCATTTGCTTAGCGTTCCTCCGGATGTTCAAGCAAGGCAAGTTAATGGTTCGGGAGTATTCCACTGAATTCCATCGGCAGGCAGCCAAAATCCGGGACTGGACAGACCCAGTGTTCGCCCAGCAGGACAGGTTGGGCCTGAACGCGGAGATCCGAAACGAGGTTCTGGGGACCCGAGACCCGCGGACCTTGGACGCTTGGTTGCAGGAGGCTGAGAGTGCCAAGAGCTGTTTGCGCACTATGCGGCTGGATAACGCAGTTGCGGGCGGAAGAACAACGCCAGCGCATCCCCACTCCAAAGCAGGGAGCAGCGGATGAAACAAGTGCTGTGCCTAAGATGTGGGGATCGTGGCCATTTCGCTGCTAACTGCCCGTTGGGAGAAGGTAGAGGTGCGCCGGGGAAAGAAGGTGACAAGTGCAGGAGCGACTTCACCCCTAGGAAGAGTACAGCGAAAACGAAAGGGCCCCACGCCCTTCAAGCCGTAGTGGAGTACGAGTCAAGTGGGGAGGAGGAGACGAGGCCGGCAGGAAAAGGCCAGGTCCTGCTGTAAGTGGCGCAGAGCAGCAAGACCCCACAACGGAAGCTCCAGAAGTGGTGAACAACTATCGCTCCGGATCTGCAATTGCGCAGTCGTGAGAAAGGAAGGGAGAAGCGCCTCTGCCTGCTGAGCTACGCCATGGACATTACCATCCACCACCCTTGGATACACCGGCCCTTCGGCTTCTCTCCGTTCTTCCCTCCCCGCCTCTTCGACCAGAGGTTCGGCGAGGGGCTGCTGGAATCCGACTTGTTCTCCGGCATGAACACGCTCAGTCCTTACCCACCCCTCTTTTTCGTGACTGTGACTTTGATAAATCCCACGCTGGGCACACACATCAGGGTCCGGGGCCTCATCAACTCGGGGTGCGGGCGAGATTTAATTAACCCCTCCCTGGTTGCTGCCTTGGATGCAGATGTGGTCAAGTTGACCGAGCCCTTAGTATTTACCCAAATGGATGGATCCCCGATGAAAGAACCCTGTAAATACGAGACTGTACCGTTACGCATGGGGGCTGGGGATCATTGGGAGAGAAGGACCATTATCGTGGTCCCAGGGGCTAGATTCCCCTTGGTACTGGGAAACGCATGGCTCCATGGGCATGGCCGTATATTTTGTGGGGGGACAGAGTGGTAAAGTTCATATCCCCCAGATGCCAAAGCCACCTCTGGAACCCGAAGTGGGGGGTGACGCCTGTCAGTGACCAGGTTCGAGTGTGCTTAGCTGCTGAGGAACTAAAACAAATCCCTCGGGAATATAGGGATCTGGCTCAAGTGTTTGGCGAAGCCGAAGCTGATGAGCTGCCCCCCCATTGCAATTCTGACTGTGCTATCGAGCTGCTGCCGGGGCACAAAATGCCAAAAGGGAAAATCTATGCCATGAGCCCCTGGGAGAAAGTGGAGTTGCGGAAGTTTATTGACAAAACCCTTGCGTGAGGTTTCATCCGACCAGCTTCCTCCCCGTACGCAGCTCCTGTTCTCTTCCGAAAAAAGAAAAATGGGGGTTTGCATCTGTGCACAGACTATAGGGGGTTGAATGCTGTCTCTTCTACAAATGCGTACCCAATGCCATTGCTCAAGGATCTCCTCACTGAAGTGGCTAAAGGGAAAATCTTTTCAAAACTTGATCTGCGCGATGCTTACTTTCGGGTGCGCATAAGAGAGGGGGATGAGTATAAGACCGCTTTCAATACTCCTCTGGGCCAGTTCGAATATCTGGTGATGCCTTTCGGTCTTCAGGGCCCCCCGGGAGTCTTCATGAATTTGATAAATGAAGTGTTGCATGAGTACCTGTTTAAGGGGGTGCTTGTTTTCTTGGACGACGTTCTGATTTACTCCCCCAACAAGACCTCCCATGTGCAGTTGGTGAGAGAGGTCCTCAAAAAGTTGCACAAGCACAAACTGTTTGCCAAACTGTCTAAGTGCGAGTTCCACACACCAGAAATTGATTTCTTGGGCTACCACATCTCCCCACGGGACATAGAAATGGACCGGGGGAAGGTTAAAGACATTTTGGGGTAGGAGGCCCCCAGAACTCGCCGGCAACTCCAAAGTTTTTTAGGGTTTGCCAATTTCCATAGAAACTTTCTGCTGAACTTTGCCCAGGTGAGCTTACTCCTCACTGACTTGCTGAAAACAAAGGGGAAAGGTCCTGAAGCTACTAAGCCTGGAGCTAAGTTGATGTGGACCCAGGAATGCTGGGAGGCGTTCGACAAACTGAAAACCCTTTTCACCACCGAGCCCATCCTTGCACACCCAGACGAAACAAAAAAGTGTGTGGTGCAAACAAACGCCTCAGATGTAGCTATGGGTGGGGCGATTTTGCAAGAAGGAGCGGATGGCAAACTCCATCCCTTAGCCTACGTGTCTCGTAAATTCACCGACACCGAGCGCAATTGGTCGGTTTGGGACAGGGAAGCTGGGGCAATCCGGCTGGCTCTCTCAACATGGAGACATTGGCTGGAAGGGGCAAGGGTGCCGTTTGAAGTGCGGACAGATCACAAGAACCTTGAAATGCTTCGCACCCCCCGTAACTTAAATGCCAAGCAACTCTGGTGGGCTGATTTTTTTCTCTAAGTTTCAGTTCACTCTCCACCATTTCCCAGGGAAAGCGAACTCGCTGGCAGATGCCTTGTCCCGCCTCCCGCAGCACGAAAGCCAGCGGGAGGAGGTCCTAGAGTCTATGTTTACACCTTTCCACCTGGGCGGGGCGGTAACAACCCAGAGGCATGCTAAACATGCCTCCTCTATGCCCTCCCCTCCTGGGGGATGGGAGGCCAAATTCGCCACTGCCTTTTCGAAGCTCGACAAGTGGGAAGTGGAGGTGGGGGGAAGTTGGCCCTGGGGCTGGATGGGTGTTGGTATAAAGACACAAAACTGTTTGTTCCAAACCTCTTGCGGGGGGAAATTATGGGGCTAGTGCATGGATCCAAACTGGCTGGCCACACAGGTTTTGTGAAATCACTACATCTACAACGCACCATCTGGTGGCCCCACATGCGCAAGGATTTGTCTCTATTTGTATACTCCTGTCAAACGTGCATTATGTGTAAACCCAGGAAGGGAAAGCCCCCCGAATTACTGAAACCTTTACCAACGCCAAATAGACCATGGGAAGTTATTTCCATGGATTTCATCACCGATTTACCTCCCAGCAAGGCCATGACGGTAATTTGGGTGATTGTGGATTTATTCTCCAAGCAGGCTCATTTCATTCCTTTCCCCAGTGTGCCAACGGCTCGGACTTTGGCCAAAGCTTTCGTCAACCATGTGGTCAGGCTCCACACACTACCTACCAAAATAATAACAGACAGGGGCCCCCAATTTGTTTCAAAGTTTTGGGGTGAACTCCTGGAACTCATGGGCATTGAACGGGGCCTGAGCAGTGCTTATCATCCAGAGACCGATGGCCAGTCCGAACGGGTTAATCAAACCCTTGAACAATATTTGAGGTGTTTCACAAACTTCCAGCAGGATGATTGGACAGACCTACTGACTCATGCTGAATTTTGTTATAACAGTTCTTACCACGCTTCTACAGGAATGTCACCATTCAAAGTGGCTTTTGGTTATGACAGCCCCCCGATGCCCTTTCTGCCACTCCGGGGAAAGGGGGGGAGGCTTCTGAATGGAGCTCGGCGTTGAGAGAGGCATGGCCCAAGATCTGCGAAGCATTGGACATGGCTAAAGCTGCTTACAAACATCAGGCTGACAAGGAGAGGGTGGAGGGTTGGGCTCTGCAGCCGGGGAACTCTGTATATGTGTCTACTAAAAACCTACATTTGTCACAGTCGTGCCGAAAGTTGGCGTGGAAATACATTGGGCTGTTTAAAGTTGTTAAGCTGATTAATGAAGTGACTGTTGAATTGGACTTGCCTAAGAACTTGCGGAACATTCATCCAATTTTCCATTTCAGCTTACTGAAGCCTTGCCCAACGTCTAATCCCTGGTGCCCAAAGCCGTCTCGGCCACCCCCAATTCTGGTGGAAGGGGAGAAACATCATGAAATATCTGCGATTTTGGACTCTAAAATGAAACGTGGGCAATTGTTCTACCTGGTGGAATGGCTGCATTGGGGTCCCGAACATCAGGAGTGGGTGGCGGGGAAAGACGTGCGAGCCCCCAAACTCCTACGTAAATTTTATGCCCAATTCCCAGAAAAACCGGGCAGTCCCCTGTGGGCTGTGGGAGGGGGGTGATGTGTTTTTTGAGGGGGCAGGATGTCAGCTAGCTGCCATTTATATGTATTCTGCCCTTCCCTGTTCTCGCTTGCTTGCAGCTCAGCAGCTTGCAGTAAACATCCCAGGGAGACCGTGGGAGCTAGACACCATTATCAGTCTGGCCTTGTGAGGTAGGGAGGGCTTGCGGTCCACATTTGGTGTGAATCTTTCTGCTCTCAGGATATCCCGCGACTCTCCCGCTCGAAGTTCATTTGCTTAGCTAGTTGCCTTGCCCAGCTATATGTATTGGGATGTTCCCGCCTTCTAGTTATTCCTAACAATAATCCTGTGGACATGGTACCAGATTTGTACACTAATAAAGCATAACACTTCTTAGGAAACGTGTGTGAAGAGTTACTTGCTGTGGAACCTGACATCAGAAGAGTAAGGAAGATAAACTAGTCTCAAGTTTGAATCAAAATGGGGAAATTCTGCCTTAAACTGTTGGATCTGTTGTAAACAGCATCAGTTCCAGCAGTTTGGGTATCCTAGGCGAAGTTGTTTGTAACTTTACAGATTGGGAGCATTTAAGATTGTATTGCTAGCAGCAGTTGTACAGGCCCTGTGTCTGTGTGAGAGAAAACAAAGATCTTGCTGTTGTGGCTGTCTTGACATGTCGTTCCTGCTTTATAAAACAGAATAAACAGCTCTGTTCTAAGTCCCATCAACGTTGAGGCTTATATGTGACTCTGGCCTTCACTAAGGGGCCAGATTTCTTCCTGGTGTTAGTCTGTTATTGCATAAATGTTATTCCTTGCTGCTGGAACACATTGTCCTGGTTTCTCCTAACATACTTTTCTAATAGCAGTGAAAAGCAAATGTGTAAAATACCTTTCCCTATTTTCTCCTGTCCTTCACTTGGCATTGGGAAATAATACTTAGCAATAAATATGGAAGAATGTGTGTGATTTGTTACGTAACTTGTTTATCTCAAAGTCTGCAAAAATATTTCCCCCCTTGAATCCAATGAGGTTCTTAAACTGAGAAATAATTCTATCGTTTATGTATTTATTTAACTGAATGAGAACATAACATGATACATTCCATGTCCCCCCTAGCTTACAATGACTCTGAACAATCCAAAAGCATTCTGTGTACATCAGGACAGCTCTTTGATCAAGAGGAGAATGTCAAAAAAGCATGCAGGTTTAATCGCAGTAGCCTGGGACCATGCTCTGGACTAGAAGATTTCACTTTTGGCTATGCCAAAGGAACACCATGTGTTGTTATAAAAATGAATAGAGTAAGTACGAGAACTTTTGGGGGGCATAAACTGAATAGGGGCTTGCAGTTAGTGGGTGGCTTTGGTGGGTGGCTTTTGTGACAATGGATTCTGTGAAGAGGCGTTCTCATAGATTCCTTTGGTTGGGGTGCTTTCCAGATGCAGCAGGCAACCAAACATAGAGCTGCTCTTAACTTTAAATCATTGCTAGAGATTTTGCATGCTTCTGCTTCATGCATTAGAAACTCTGAGTCAGGCTGACGATATTAAAACTTTATTGCACAGAGGAGTTGCATCTTGTTCAACTTCTTCCATTTTGATCTCTCTTGCTACTTAAGAAACCGTGTAACTTTTGTGTTTAAACCACTACAATTTAGGCAGTGTGTGCTTTGGCTGTATGCCAGTACTACTGCTTTAAAAAAGCAAGAGGCTTGCCTGGGTCACACATGTGATTATCTGCTAGTTAGCCTGCAATATTCTCCACAAAAATGCACAACCTCTTTTTAATGTGCCTTTCTAGAAAAGAAGGTGAAGTCTAAGTTGAATTCTTGAAAACTATGCCATGGTCAAAGTATTTCCTTATTCAGTAGTTGACTGCATGTTATGTGACATGTTGCCTGCATATGCCATCTGGATTCAGCCATAAATGTTACATGCCTAATCTGAAGTAATGAACTGCTGTTGCTCAAAATGTCACGTGGAAGTGGAACCCTCTTGGGTGCTGTTGTGACTGCATTTTAAAATGGGACAGTATTAAAATACCTGAACCTGCCAATTGCTACTTAAATTGTTTTTCTTTCACTCTTATCGAAAAACATCCAGTCTACTTTTTTCTTTCAGTCTTACCCAACTTTGCTGCATACTGTAGCTGTCATCACACATGGGTTTTGTACTTGCAGGTTCCATGATCTTCACCATAGCATTTTTTAGCGGCCAAATGGTTTTTTTAATTTCCTTTTTCACCAGCATAAAAATTGGTTGGATTGAGCCCATGGTATAGGAACAAAAATCAGTGCAACCTAAAGGCAAAGTTCGAATAAGTTGCATATCTTGAAAAACTTGTGTCAGGATGGAATCTGTTTCCTGAATGACATTGTACCAAACAAAGACTTCACCTTTCCAAATCTTACTGCCAGTGACACTAGGGAAGGGGGAGGTGTGCCATGTACATATATTCAAAATACTATTTTAATAGCTGCATCAGTGGACAGCCTGACATGTAAACTTTTAGTTTGGCATGGCTACCCCATGCAAAGTGGCTATTCATCCCACTTCTTCCAACTCAGAATACGCAAGCTTGCAAGTCAGGAAGGTCACTTTTTGTGCGAACTGAAAGTGGATTATGAAAATAAGACTTCTACAGTTATTTGCTGTGCAATTGTATGTTCTTGTAAATGCATAACATTTATTCCATCCACCCAGAAAAGTCTTTTTTAATAGTGGGGTTTTCCCTCTGTGTTTCAGATCATTGGATTAAAACCTCAAGGAGACCCACACATAGAGTGTAATTCTAAGGTAAGAATTTGAAACTAAATATGCACGTACACTTGCCTCTTTGAAAGGGAGGGAAAAAACAAGCATAAAATTAACCAAAACCCACCATATTCGTTTGTTCTGAAAATTCGTATGCTCCCTTTTCAGACCTGCTGGGGTCAGCTCACAACAATAATGTAACACCAAACAGACAATGAAAACAAATTTTACCAAGTAAAAAAACATATCATTCCAGCCAATTAAAAACATGCCATATTTATGAGTACTTGTTAGTGCATTAAGAAAAAAAATAGTGCTTTTCATTTTTGGATTAGTTCACAAAAAACTTGCATTCTTCATATTTACTTTTGTTTTACTTTTGTTTTACTTTGATCTAAATTTCATTTTGCTCCATTTCATAACAAACATTTTGTTTTTGTTTTTTCCCCCATGCTGCAAATGCACCTTAGACAATATATAAATGATGGGTAAGACTTGAGCGTTGAAATAGTTTAGAATATTAAAATCTTAGTGTGTGCAGTATTTCTCTGTAAGCAGATGTTCCTTCTATTGTAGGTGTACATTTTAAATGAGAAACTAAATGCAGAGGTCCCTGTTCAGACTTAGCAAATACTTTCTGATTTTGGAAACAGTTGCACAATCACGTGTGCCTTCTCTCCAGTGAGTACTGCCCTCTCCCATACATGTACAGTATTATCACTACACCTGGTTATTCGTAACCTAAATTACAATGTTGCCATGTATGTCCTCAACTCATTTGGAGAACTTTATTAGTTCTTGAATAGTGGGTTTAGGTATATACCTGGTTTCTTGAAGTGGGTTTAGGTGTATACCTGGTTTCATTGTAACCTGAATTGGTGGTGGCCAGAGAAGGGTGATCATAGCTTATCCCAATTCCAAAACCAGAATTAAGTCTGAACTGGGCTCAGAGCTGTTTTAAATGTGTAGTATTAAGTATAATTTAAAACAAATACAAAAAGTTGATATATTTGCAGCACAAAATGCAGTACACTGATGGCTGTATTTAGCATTTCAGTTGATCCTGTTCTACAAATATAATTTTAGTCTTTTTTTTCTGATATACCAATCTTTCAAATTGCTTTCCCAACTTTCTGGTACGTATCATCTTGGGGAACTGTGTCCATAAAGATACTGTACAATTTTGATAATCCTTTCAGTCTTTAAATCTATTATGCTATGCTAAAATATCTTAATTCAATTGTTAAACTACATTCCCACCAGTTATTGACTTACAGGTATAATCCTAGGAATGGTGATTTCCCATTTTGCCCTTAACTTCTTCAAATCAAGTGTTAACAAATAACTGTTGTGTAATAATAATAATACTAGGACATAGATTAGCATTTCCCCAACCCCGAAAGACCGATGCTTGCACATGAGCAAGCACAAACTTTTGCCTGCCCCCCACCTCCTTGAAAGAAACCACGAGGGTTGGGGAGCCTATTAGCAGCCAGCGAGGGAGCGCTTGCCTATCAGGGACAATTGGCGGAACAAGGTTGAGGGCAGCAGCCATTCCTCAGCCATTCCAGCCAAGGACAAGCTCCCTGCCCACTCTCGGCTAGGGACCATGTGGGGTTAGCCAGTCGCTGGGTGTGGGGCTGAGTAGAAATTTTTTGGGCTCCCTCCGATTGGCCGGTGGGGGGGCTTTTTTGCCTGCTTCACATGGTCCAGGGGGGCACAGCATAAATAGGTCTGGTAACCCGGTTAGGCCCTTTTTGGGAAGGTGGGAAAGCACAGATTGAGGGGGTTTATTTGTGTTGGCAAGCACCCCGAGATATCAACGCGTGCGGGGACGGCGGGGTATAAATGAAATAAATAAATAAAATAAATAAACAATTGTAGGGGTATTCAAACTGGGTACCTAGTGGCTTAGCAGTCCGGGAGACCCGGAGGGGGGGCCTCTTTGGGGTTGGGGGAGCATGTGATGAGCCCTAAGGCTTAGCAGTCATGGGCTGGAATGTGCTCCCACATCTCCTCTACATATTGGACATGCGGGCCGTGACAAGTGGATACGGAAGGTTTCCGGACCTGGCTCTGAGCCAGGGTGGGTTTGCCCTAAGGAAGCCTGCTTTGCAGGCACAAGGCAACCTGTGCTTAATTGATATAAATGAGGCAGATCAGCTTATGCATAAATAAATTCCCAGTTTAACCCATGACATTTGTACCTGTTTCATTCGAGGGGTGGGTGGACAATTACTCTTCTTGCCACAGAAATCCTTGTAGCAGATCAGAGCAAACGGAGAGCCAAATTCTACTTAATACATCTAATAGACAATTATTTGATGCTGTCAAAAAATATGCAAGGAGGGGCATATAAAGTGTGTTTCTGCAAACCCAGGGAACACCCCCGGTTTCTGGAAAAATACCCTCCCCAAATTTTAACAAGGTTTGGGGACGATAAAAGGCCCAAACAGAAAAAAGTGAAGTGATGTTGTGGGAAAATAAAACTTTGGGTGGCATTTTCAGTTTCCAGAGAAACCCACGTTGGTGCCTGACAATGGAAGAAAGTGGAGGGGTGGGAAAAGAACAGGAGCAGTACGAGGATGGAGGAAGGAGAAGCATCAGGGGCTGTTGTGGCAGCAGCAAGTGGGGGGAGCAGTTGGGAGAAAAGAGATCAGGAGGGAGGGTGACTGGAGTGGGAAACCAGAAGAGCAGGCAAAAGGCAGGCAGTCAAAGCGGGGGGGGGGGGCAGCAGGGGCAGCAGTGGAAGAAATGGGATTTCCCTTCCCTGTGAGTGTTTGTGGTTCCATTTTTTTAAATCCTTAATAGATTTAATTACTATTTGTGACATCACCTTTTAGCCAGAGCTCTGTCTGTCCATTCTGATATGGCCCAATTTTTCAGAGGAGTAGTTATGTCTTGTTGAGTTGTTGTAGGGATGATATCCTTAGGATGGCAACCATTTGTACTTTCCTGTTTAAAATTCAGGAATATTTTGAAATATTACATAATTAGACCACTCTAATGCCTTCTGTTCATGCTTGTTCTGATTCTTGGAGTCTTGTTATTGCATAGTGCATGTATTTTTGAATGGGTAAGTTGTACTTGACTAACTTTTTGATTATTTGAGTCCTTGATGTTCAGAGTAAACAGTATGGGAGCAGTGGTTTAATAACAGAACTTAGGAAAAGTGATACATAAATGTTTCATTCAGTGTGCTGCTTCATTCATTCTTATCCATAAAATAACCCTATTGATTTAGACCAGCATCATTATTGGGAGAAGAAGGCAGAGCCTTGAGGATTAAGAAAGTTGCTTACCTAATAGTGGCTGGCCATCAGGTTTATGATTGAACTGACCATCTGCTTCTTTGCTGCTGCTCTTAATCACCATGCTACACAAGCTCTAAATGATGGGTTGGTAAAACATCCAAACAAAGTCACCTCAGTCCAGGAATCTGCTCCAGTTGCATGAGCACTGATTAATGCATGTGTAGAGCTTCCCATCCTGGGACTGTTTACTGTTCCATTTTGGCAGAGGGATGCAATCTGTGGGTACATGTCTCTGTGCATGTGGCTCACTGAAATTACAGGAACCCTGGTGTGTGCAAAAGATGGTGTGCTCAAAAGCACATAAGGTTCTTCAGGTAGGTCAGCATGCTACAAAACATCTTGTTTACTTTGGCAGGGTATCAGAAGAAAGCACAGTTTAATCCACTCTCATATACATGATGCGTAAGCTAAGAGCCTCTCCAGAGCCTAGTATTTTTAAAGTGAAATTCAGCATTTAAGTATGGGAATGGCTATCTTAAGTGTAGTGTGTTCTCCCATAGCAAAGCATCTGAACTGATTCTATTGGCTACTCCTTTTCCTTTGCCAGCCTATTTTAGTTCTGAATGAAAGATGTAATTCTTATCTTGTGTGGCCTAATAATATTCACATTTATTTATTTGATTTCTAGTCCACCCTCCCCTGCATATCAGGCTCAGGGCAGGTTACAACATATTAGAAAACCAATACAATGTTTAAAACACAGCCGCCCTGAGCCCTCGTGCGGGGAGGGTGGGATATAAATGGAATGAAATAAATAATAAATAAATAAAACACAATACTAAGATACCAATTAAAACTCAGTTAATGCTACAGTTTGATGGCGATTAGTAGTACCATCTGGAGCATCTACACCTCAGCGGACTCAACATATGGAATAGATGTATCTCACTCTAGAGAATGGGTGGAGAGGAGCAAACAACTAAAGTATGCCCGAAAGTGAGCAGAACAGATGGTGTATGTTCAGAGCAGACAGCATATGCTTGCAGGACAAGCAGAGCAGGGGGGGGGGGGGGGGGGGGGGCTGAGTCCACAGCCTCAACTATGCGCCTGGCAAAACAGCTCCTTTTTACAGGCCCTGCGGAATTGCATTAAATCCCGCAGTACCCAGATCTCATGTGGGAGAGTGTTCCACCAGGCTGGCGCCAGGGCCGAAAAAGCCCTGAGTCTGGTTGAGGCAAAGTGGACATCCTTTGCACCAGGGATCATCACAGTAGATCCTGATCCATAGACCAGAGAGCTCTTCAAGGGATATGCCAAAAGAGATGGTATGTCTTCTTGTGCCTCTGTCAGCCCAGCAAGAATCTTGGCTTTAAAACTGAGATCTCTCAGGAGAACAGCTGTTGCAGCGGGATTAATTTTTTTTGTCAATAAATTATTTCCAAACATTTGTACTGTATGCTAAATATTGACTTCTTCAAGCCATGTTTTGCTCCTCTGTTGTTTGATGTAAAACATAGATTGACAGTTATTATAAACCTTTCAAATCTCTGGAAAGGTGGAAACAATGTCAGTTCTTTGCAGCATGCTAACACAATTACCTTAGCAAAGTATTAAAAAATTGATAACCCCTCATTGGTTACATCTGTATAATTGAAAGAAGAACACATTTCCAAGAGATGTTTTAACAAATTCTGGGAGGGATCTGTGTGTGTGAACTGAGAGATTATGAGTGGCAGTTTCTTCATGTATTTGAAGAGCTTAAACCTGTTAGACTACAGGCATTGTTGTGGCTAACATTAATATACTCTTGTCACAAAGTATGAAGTTTGTGAGTGGATGCTCTTGGAGAGAAGCTGGCAAGAACAGCATCTATGCTAATCCTCAAGTTTTAGCACAGTAAAATTTGTGTATCAAAGTACACACTTTATTTTAAATGCATTTTATTCTTTTCCTACATTAATATTCTATATTTCACTTAAAATGAAGTCACTGTTTTTGTGTCACAAGTATCCCTGTGTAAAATGAATGGTAACCTGTTAGATTTGTGGATACTAGTACCTTTAATAGAAGTCATAAATGGAAGATATCTTCAAAACAGGCCATGGCATTTCTATAGGACGGTGGATTAAGTCAATATTCTATGAGTGGCCTTTGTTCACAGAACAGAACTTTCCTGGCTGTCTTGATGTTCAGGGACACACACACACACACACACACACCGCAACAGCGTTGAGTGTGACTGGGGGTTTACAGTGGGAGAGAGGAAATCAGTGATACGAATATGCTTGGTCTCCTTCCAGCCTTTGTCCCATCCCAAGTTATGCTTGTTGTGGAGCTAAGAATAGTAACGTTTCTCCAACACTGATGTTGTGCAATGCCAGGTCCATTAATAATAAAACAGCAACATTGCAAAACTACTTTGCAGTACAAAAAGTGGACCTGGCATGCATGACTGAGACTTGGGTAAGGGAGGGCAAGATGGCCGCCTTAAAAGAGCTCCCCCCCCCCGGTTTTGGTCCTTCATCAGTCCTGGACAAAAGGATTGGTGGCGGCGGTGATATTCATTGGAGAATCTTTCTTCTTCAGGCTACTCCCTGCCCCAGAGATCCTCTAGTACTGAGTGTGTTGGCCTAGCATGGGAGGCTGAGGAGAGTTTGGCTATCTGGCTGGTGTACTGGCCGCCTAGTGCACAAGCAAATACTTTGCTGAGCCTGTTGGAGGTGGTGTTGGGTTGGGCCCTGGAGTTTCCCAGACTAATAGTTCTGGGGGACTTCAGTGTCCATGCTGATGAGACTGCTTCCTTACAGGTAATGGACCTGGTGTCTTCCATGGCAGCACTGGGACTCTCAGTTTGTATCCGGTCCCACACATCAGGCGGGGCACACATTAGATCTGTTTTTTGTTGCAGGGATAAATGTGGATCCAGTTACTACTGAAGTAGTGTCATGGTTGGACCACTTTGTCCTGAAGGTTAATTTGGGTACCCCAGCCCCTTCCTGCTCAGGTGGCAAGCAGGTTTCCAGAATGCTCTGCGGGATCTGATACCCCCTGGCAACTCATTGGATGCTCTGATAGTAGACTGG
Source organism: Gekko japonicus (assembly GCF_001447785.1). NCBI lineage: Eukaryota > Metazoa > Chordata > Lepidosauria > Squamata > Gekkonidae > Gekko > Gekko japonicus. The sequence goes on along the minus strand of NW_015167534.1, from coordinate 715,413 downwards.
CATAGCCATCTGTCTGAAGCCATTGCTGAGATCACTCCCCAACACCCTATTTGCTCCCACTCCAGACTGGCACCATGGTATACCCCAGAGCTTTGGAAGATGAAGTGGGAGCTCAGACAGCTAGAGTTGGTCTGGCAACAGACTTGTGATGAAGCTATAAGAATATCTTATAGAATGTTTATGAAATTCTATGAGATGGCAGTGAAGACGGCAAAGAGAGATTTCTATGCAGCCTCCATTACAACTGCAAGCTCGTGCCTGGCTCAGTTATTTAGGATAATTAGGTCTTTAACCTCTCTTTCTGAGATAATTCAAAGTGTTAGTGAATTGGCAATCAACTGCAAGGCTTTTGCGAGCTTTTTTTGCAGATAAAATCTTGTTGCCCTGCCAGGACTTGCTGGCCAGTTTAGATACAATATGTGAACTACAGGTCCCTTGGCCACCTTCAGGTCCAATAGTGGACCAATTCAGCTGTCTCTTCCGGGATGATGTTGATAGGATCCTGGGTGCTGAGAAGCCTACCACTTGCCTCCTGGACCTGTGTCCATCATGCCTTGTAAAAGCCAGTAGAGATGGAGTATGCCCCCCCCCAGCAGACATCATAAATCTGTCCCTGGGTACAGGTGTCTTCCCAGGGAGTTTAAAGGAGGCGATGGTACGACCGCTCTTAAATAAATCATTCTTAGATCCTTTTGATCTGGCAAACTACCACCCAGTATCAAGTCTTCCATTCCTGGGTAAGTTAGTTGAGAGAGTGGCAGCAGAAAGAGCTCCAGGTGTTCCTGGATGACACATTGGCCCTAGACCCATTCCAATCCAGCTTCTGCCCCAGCCATGGACGGAGATGGCATTAATCACCCTCACAGATGATCTCCACAGATACCTGGATCGAGGAGAGTCAGCACTGTTGTTACTACCTGATGTGACAGCAGCATTTGACACAGTCCGTTATGATCTACCAACTCACCACTTCACCGATGTGGAGATACGAGGGATAAGCTTGAAGTGGTTTGTCTCTATGACAGACCCCTGAAGCATCCCCGGTCTCAGGCAGATTTCCCCACAAAATTATTTTTAGTTCCCCTCAGTGACTGAGCCGCCCTTCAGTAGTGTGTATATCTTCTTTATTTTATAAGCTTTTACTGACCCACCCTGTCACAGATATAAGTTTAGGCTTATGACCCAGCACAGGAACTAGAGGGAATACAGGAGCTGTCTTGTTTTAAAAATGAAATGGTACGTGAAGCAAAATTAATGTTCAAAAACAGAATAAAGATTTTAATAAACAGGGAATTTATGAGGATTCAAGATATAGAGATTGCTGAGGTAAAACTTTCAAATACATACACACAGAATTGAGGTTTTTGAACAAACAAGAGAGTGTTGTAGCTTATTTTCAGAGTTTCAAGTTCTTTTCTGTGAAAGGTTTTTGCTTATATATTTCAGCTGTTACAAAGAATCTTGAATATAATTACTTAGAGAATAGCTTTGTCTGTGCTTTTAGGTTTCTCCCTTTAGAGATCTAGGTTTTCCATTTAGATATTACAGGTTTTCACTAACTCCTGAAGTGTCTAAGCTTCTCCCCTTTATCACAGCAGGGTTCTCTTCCCAACCCCTTTCACTGGCAGGAAGTTGTTCTCCTTGTCCCTGAGAAGCAATAACTCCTTTTACTATTTGACTTGTATGGGAGTTCTCTCTAACTACCCAGACCTTCTGCCCAATCCTTCTCCAGTATCCATTGTCTGTATAAAGCTGTTTTGTAGCTTTCTTGACTGAAAATCTAAGTTGTCCCTCAGAGTAGTTCTAATATATTTAAGACAATGGGGTCCTTATTCTTCTTTTTGTAGAAGTACTTTTCTGGCTGTTGCCTATCAGAAAACACTGACTCCTGAATGTCTCTTCCCTCAGAAGCCAAACCCTCTGGCTACTGATCCTGACATTAGATTTCAGACAAAGACCAAAAGGAAAGACAACTTTTCCCTCCAGACCAGCTGTTTTATTTTCTCTCTAAGCCAGAGGCATTGAACTCATTAGTTATGAGGGCCGGATCGAACATAAATATCACTTTGTTGGGCCAGGCCATGTATGCCATAAAATGTAACACAAGGTACTGGATTGGATTAGGTGTGATATGCAGAGGGGTGGAGATATCAGCATTGGTAATGAGACAGAAAACCTAGGTCTCAGTTTGGTACAGGAGGATTCGGTCCAGGCGGATGCAAAGAATAAATGGAAATAAGTCTGCAGAAGTGAGCAGTGATTCACAAAAGCACATACCGTACCACAATTTTGTTAGTCTTTCAAAGTGCTAGTGGACTCTTACTCTTTCTACCACTATTAGAAACCACAACTTTCAAAAATCAGTGGGGGAACATTTTAACCTTCCAGGGCATTTAGTTGCAGTTCTCTTACAATGGACTTTCAAAGGGAGATTTAAAAAGACTGCTGAATTGCAACTGATCATGAAGCTAAAGACAATGCAAACTCCCGGACTGAACTGAGACCTAGGTTTCTTCTTTCATTACCAATGCCTGCTATTGTCTTTTGGCATCTGAAATCACTTCACTCACTTCACGGAGGAAGTGAGCAGTGATTCATGAAAGCTTATGCCCTGACTAATTTTGTTAGTCATTAAGGTGCTGCTGTACTCTTGCTCCCTTTCACTAATAAGGAATGCAAGCTATGCTGTTAGGTTTCTTCCTCATCTGTTAGAAATTGAAAGGGGGATCTCTCCAAATGCCATGGGATGGACTCCTTCTCTCTCTTTCACCTGGAATAAAATGTTTTTTGGTCTTAAACACAGGACTCTTCCCTCCCCCCATTCCTGGATTAAAACTTTTTTTGATCTTAAACACAGGACTCCCCCCATACCAGGAATAAAACATTTTTTGGTCTTAAGCACAGGACTCTCCCCCCCCCATACCTGGAATGAAACTTTTTTGGTCTAAACACAGGACTCTCTTTTTTTCTGGTGTGTTCCCGCTGGCTGGCTCTCTCCCTCCCTCCCTCCCTCTGTGAAGAAAAAGTGTGCTTATACCTGGAATGCCGTTTCATGCTTTGATCTCCTCCCCCGAAGAAGGCAAGTGCCAAGCAACTCTGCAGCGGCCGTTCGAGCCGGATTACCGGTTTAAGCTCTCTACCAGCCGACCTCTTGAAGATGGGCAACAACAGTAAGTGAAAAGAAGCAATGCGAAACCCGATTTGATCGTGCTAGATAACAATAAACGTGCCGCTTACCTGAACTGTGATAAGATAAAAATTGAAACAAGCGGTTGAGCGGGAAATGACCAAACATTCCCAGAAATCCGATTCCGGCAAAGAAAATAGTTGATTGAAGGCTTTAAAACAGTAAAAAAGAACATTGTTTAACATTCCTGCGGTGGGAATTGAGATATGTGCGCAGCCGAAAACCGAAACTGACGAACTGTATCGCGGGAGGAGCAGGCCGGTGTAACGAAAAAAATACTCCGAGGTGCTGGAACAGGAAGAGGAAGCCCTGAAAGAAGGGCTGAAGCCAACAGGAAGCCAACAGGAAGAGACTCGGAGCTACAAGAGAGCAGAACCGGAAGTGAGTGTATACGAACAGACGGGACCTGGAATACGGTAACCTGACCTACTCTATACCCGAATACCATAGAGAAGTTGCGCCCGACATTTTGAGGAGGACCTGACTTTAAATTTGACTTTAAACTTCTTTTAGAGGGTTTTTAAAAGCGAAAATAGAAGGGAATGGCTGATTGAAGGCTACCCTTTAGAAGAGACTGTTTGTTTGTGAATTTGCGCACCGCAGGAAAAGCACCAAAACGGAGACCAGAAGAGGACCGAAAAGAGCTGACTCTGATCCTGACGTTAAGCCAAAAGTGAGACCAAGAACTAATTCAACACCAACTAGGCTGACACCAACCCCCAAGATGTCAAAAGAGAGGGAGAAGGATAAGAAAGAGATGTATGCTGCCATGGAGGCAATGGAGAAAAGGATGCTGGAAGCAATACAAGCTATGGGAGAACAAAGTGAAAAAAGGATGGGGGAACAGATTGAAAAGCAACTGGAGGCACAAATGGCAAAGCAGACTCAGATTCATCTGAAACAACTTGAAGAGGTTCAGGAGAAGAACATAGCGGCAATTAAAGATTTGGTCACTACTGAGATAACTTCAATCAAGCAAGAAATAGAAGGAGTCAAAAAGGAGATTCAGGCTAATGCAACCAAAACTACGGAAGTGGAAGAGAAGATGCAACAAGTGGAAGAAAAACAGGATTCTTTGACTCAGCAATTTAGAAGATCAGAAACAATGATGGAGTTCAGAAGGATGCAAACCCATCTGAGATTCAGGGGCATTAAAGAGAAGGAAAATGAAGATATAAGAGATGAAATGATGAAGGCAATAACATCATATTTGGAAGAAGATGAAGGGACAATGGACTCTGATTTTGATTTGATATACAGAGTGAACTCCAGAATTGCAGAAAAGAAAAATTTACCAAGAGATGTTATTGTACAATTTGTAACAAGAACAACTACAGAAGATATTTTTAAGAAACAATTCACCGTCCCTTTTGAAATGGAAGGAAACAAGATTATGGTGATGAGAGAACTCCCCCGAGCAGTACTGCAAGACAGAAAAAGGTATAAGCCTTTGGTGGATAAACTGAGGACTTTGAATATTAGGTACAGATGGGAAATTCCACAAGGCTTATCCTTTACTTACAAAGGTGGGAGAGTCCAGATCAGGTCGGTGACGGATTTTTATAAATTTAAGGCGGACAATTCTGACGTCTTTGGAGAACTTTAAATTAAGAATCTACAATGGATTACAAATTGTTGTCATGGAACGTGAATGGATTAAATTCACCTAACAAGAGGAAAAGAATCAATTATTGGATACAAAAACAAAATTGTAACTTGATATGCTTGCAAGAAACTCATATTAGAAAACTGGATGCCAAATATTTAAAAAATGTTAAATTGGGATTAGAATTTTATTCCTCGGCCTTAAATAAGAAAAAAGGTGTGGTGATATATGTGAAAAAGGATTTACAACCTAAAGAAATTTTCAAAGATTTGGAAGGAAGATATGTGGGTGTGGAAGTGATGATTCAACAGAAAAAGACACTGGTGGTCAATATATACGCACCCAATGGAGCAAAAGAAAAGTTCTTTAAGGACTTAACTGAACACCTACAAGGACAAACTTATGATCAAGTTATTTTGGCCGGAGACTTTAATGGAACTATAGATCGGCTGGATAGACAATCACAAAAAGGCAACGAAATTAGTGGAAAATTGCCAAAGAACTTTTTTGAACTAGTCAAACAGGAAAAACTAGAAGATGTGTGGAGGAAATGGAACCCAACGCAGAAAGATTTTACTTTTTATTCCAATAGACATTGCTCTTTTTCCAGAATTGATATGATTTGGATGTCAGAAGAATTGTCAATGAAAACACAAAAAATAGAAATCCTGCCTAGATGTAACTCGGATCACAACCCTGTTTTGTGGACCTCTACTGAAAGGAATAAATCCTTTCTTTGGAGAATAAATGAAGATTTGTTGGATAAAAAAGGTGTTATGGAAATGTTAAAAGAAGAAACAAAACAATATTTCCAACAAAATCTGAATAAAGAGACTTCAATACAGGTAGTGTGGGACGCTTACAAAGCTGTGATGAGAGGGATTCTCATCTCACAAAATGTGAAGCAAAAGAAGGAAAAACTTCAAAGGCAAGTGGAAGTATTGGAACAAATAGCCCAAAAAGAAAAAGAACTGAAGAAGAAACCGGGGAAAAAGAAGATTATTAGAGAACTACAGTTGCTGAAAGAACAGCTGAATGATTTTTTGAACCAAGAGCTTTATTGGAATTTAAAGAAGTTACAACAGAAATCTTTTGAAGGGGCGAATAAACCGGGGAAATATCTAGCTTGGCAACTCAAAGCAAGAAAAGAAAGAAGAATGATAACCAAAATTATAGAAGAAGGAAAAGAATTCGTTGACCCTAATGGTATAAAGAGAAGTTTCTTCAAGTATTATGCTAAATTGTTTCAAGCAAATAGAATTGATCTTGAGAAGATTGAAAGATATTTAGAAGAGATTCCACTATCCAAAATAAGCAAAGAGTTTAAAGATTTACTAAATGGGCCAATCCAAACAGAGGAAGTGAGGAAGGCAATTGAAGAAGCGAAGTTGGGGAAGGCGCCAGGGCCGGACGGATTTACCGCGAAGTTTTATAAAAAAATGAAAGAGGAACTTGTCCCGGCCCTGGAAGCTTTATCCAACGACATACGGATGTGCAAGAAAGTGCCAGACTCATGGAAAGAGGCAATCATTTCATTGATACCAAAGGAAGGCCAAGAACTAACGAATGTAAAGAACTACAGGCCAATTTCTCTCCTAAATAATGACTATAAGATCTTTGCAAAAATTATTGCAGAAAGAGTGAAAAACTACTTACAAACAGTGATTTCAGAAGATCAAGCGGGCTTTCTGCCAAAAAGACAAATTCGAGATAATGTAAGAATAGTAATGGACGCAGTGGAATACTATGAAAAGCACCCTGAAAAAGAGGTAACTTTTTTGTTTGTGGATGCGGAAAAAGCATTTGACAATCTTAATTGGAAGTTTATGTTACAGATGATGGAAAAAATTGATACGGGACAACAGTTCAGAAATTGTATTGAAGCTATCTATTCGGAACAAAGAGCTACACTGAATGTAAATAAAGAATTGACCGATAGCTTCAAGGTACAGAAAGGTACTCGGCAGGGTTGTCCCTTGTCACCGCTATTGTTCATTTGGGTGTTGGAGGTACTTTTACAAAAAATACAACAAGATCAAGAGATTAAGGGTTTGACACATAAAGGTTTTAAATATAAATACCGTGCTTTTGCAGATGACGTAATGTTTATTGTGGAAAACCCGACGGAAGAGTTACCGTTACTATTTCAAAAAATAAAAGATTTTGGAGAATTGGCAGGATTTTATGTAAACAAGAATAAAACGAAGCTTATTTGCAAAAATATGACGAAACAAAAACAAGTGGAACTACAAAATTTGGTACAATGTGAAGTGGTAAAGAAGACGAAATACTTAGGCATTGAGTTAACTGCAAAGAATATAGACTTATATAAGAACAATTATGAAAAACTATGGGCTAAGTTAACCCAAGACTTTAAGAAATGGGACAAAATGAACTTGTCACTGATGGGAAGAATTTCAGTTATAAAAATGAATGTCCTACCACGTTTGATGTTCCTGTTCCAAACAATACCAATACTTAGTAAGACAGATTTGCTGCAAAGGTGGCAACAAGAACTATCAAAGTTTGTTTGGGCAGGCAAGAAACCGAGAATTAAGATGAAAATACTTTGTGATGCCAAGGACAGAGGTGGACTACAGCTACCAAATCTCAGATTATATTATGAAGCGGTTTGTATGACCTGGTTGAAGCAATGGGTGAAATTAGAAAATGATAAGCTATTGGGGTTAGAAGGTCATGATTGTAGATTTGGTTGGCATGCATATTTATGGTATGACAAAACAAAAATGGATAGCTTTTTTAAGCATCATGTGGTAAGAAAAGCATTATTTGTGGTATGGATGAGATATAAAAAATATTTTGGTGATGTAAGGCCACTTTGGATTGTACCAGTGGAAGTGTTAACATCTTACTCAAGACGTAGAGACAAAGATTGGTTGCTGTATAAAGACATAATAAAAAAAGAGGGAACAGAATGGGTAATGAAAAAGCAGAATGAAATTGAATATGAATATGAATGGTTGAAATACATGCAGATCTCTGACCTTTTTAGGTCAGACAAAAGAAATTATGGTTTTAGAGAGGAAAAAAATGAAATGGAAAAGGTATGGGAGAGTGGAGGGGGAAAAGATATCTCTAAAATGTATAAAGTGTTGTTAAAATGGTATACAGAAGATGAGACTGTGAAAGAGCAAATGTTAAAATGGGCAATAAATATGAATAAGGAAATTGACATAGAAACCTGGGAATATTTGTGGAAAAATGCTATTAAAATATCACCCTGTACCAATGTTAGAGAGAATTGTTACAAAATGATGTATAGGTGGTATATGACCCCAAAGAAAATTGCAAATATGAACCAGAATATGTCAAATAAATGTTGGAAATGTAAAAAACATGAGGGCTCATTTTACCATATGTGGTGGACTTGTGAAAAAGCTACACTCTTTTGGACAAAAGTCCACAAAGAAATGCAAAAAATACTTAAGTGCTCTTTCAAGAAAGCGCCTGAAATTCTGCTTTTGGGACTAAAAATGGAAGAAGTTAACTCGACTAAAAGGACTTTATTCTGGTACCTTATTACAACAGCGAGGATGATTTATGCACAATTTTGGAAGACTGAGAAAGTACCAGAAATCGAAGACTGGATACAAAAAGTTCTGTTCATGGCAGAAATGGACAAAATTACAAAGAAGTTGAATAATCAAGAAGACAACGTGTTTTTTCAAGAATGGAATGACTTTAAAATATATCTGGAAAAGAACTGGGATGTAAAACAAAACTTAATATGTTTAGATCAATATTAAGTCAAATGATGTTATCTTGAGGTTGGATGATAACAAATGATGTGTTAATGATATAATGAAATTTGTAAGAAGGGGGAGAAGCATTGCGGGAAGCCACTGGAGGGAGGGGAGGAAGGGAATGAGGTAAACAATGGACTGAATGATTTAATCTTATATGTTATGTTCCTAAGAAAATAAAAATTTGTTTACCAAAAAAAAAATGTTGTTGGTCTTCTGAACAGTCCCACAAGACACCATTTCCCCCCTCTCTGGAGAGGGGGAGAGGGGAGGAGCCCTCAGCCAATGGAGCCAAGGCTTTCTTTCTCTCCTCTGAAGCAGGAACTAGGAGTGACTGGCCAGAAGGAGCTGCAATGTTAGAAATGGAGGCAGGAAGCAGCACAGAGTCAGCTGCTCTCAGGCTACATTGCATCCCCCCCCCTGGGCTGTATCTTTGACACCCCTGCTCTAAGCAGATGCTGGCCAATCAGAGAGTGACTAGAGCAGCCAATCACATAAGTTCTTCTCTCCAGGGAAGATTAACTCTTGAACTCCCTGACTCTCTGACACAAGCAGCATTTTTAAAAGCCTGCTTTTCTTTGCAATCTGTCACAGTCTCATTTCTCCAAGGTCGGGGACAGAGGGTGGTGCTAGGGGAGAGAGCTTCATCATGATACCCTCTGGTATGTGGTGTCTCTCAAGAGGCTATTCTCTTCTTGATGCTATTTAACATCTCACCCAGTTGGTGTGGAGATTTGGGCTGGGTTGTCATCAGTATGCAGATGACACCCATCTGTATCTGTTGATGGATGGCCAGCTGAGCACCACCCCTGATAATCTGGCAGAGGGTTTTGGCGCTGTGGTTGAGTGGTTGAAACAGAGTTGGTTGAAATTAAATCCATCAAAGATGGAAGTCCTGTGGCTGAGCCGGGGAGACTTGGGGTTAGGATGCTGACTCCCAACTCTTGGCAAGGTGCCTCTAACACTAGTGTCAACAGTCAAGAGTTTGGGTGTGATTCTGGATTCCTCCCTTATAATGGAGGCCCAGATCACAAATGTTGCCAGACTGGCATTTCTATATATCTGCCAGACTAGGCAGCTAGCTCCCTTCCTATCTTGCCTCAACTTAGCCACAGTGATCCATGCAAGGTCCACCTCCAGACTATACTACTGTAACTCACTCTATGCAGGGCTACTCCTGAGACTGATGCAGAAATTTCAGCTGGTCCAGAATGCAGCAGCACGAGTTCTTACTGGAACTCCAGTGAGAGTCCATATTCAACCAGTACTTTGCCAGCTGCACTGGCTCCAGATTGAATGCTGGATCAGGTTCAGATGTTGGTTTTAACCTTTAAAGCCCTATACGGTATGGGACCAACATACCTCTTTTGGTATACCCCCCCCCCTTCTTGCCTCTCTCCAGTTTTGAGGAAACCAAATTTTTCTCTGATAAGGTTAGTTGTATTGTTAAGCACTGTCTGTTTTGTTATGATTAGTATTAGATTAGTATTTTAAGAACGGTTTTAATTAACTTATGATTGCTATTTATAAATATGTTGTTACTTTTCCTGAACCCTGCAGTAGCAAGGGAGGATGAGTCATAAATAAAATTAATAAATATCTCCCCCCCCCCCAGAAGCAGAACTGTAGGGTCTAATTTGCTGTATAAGGAGTACCAGATACCTTTAATGCTTTCTCAAGAACAGAAAGATGGGACATAAATGAATAATTCAGACTTCAAGAGGTGTGCAAGATGCATCCCCACTCATTCATAGGAATTCATGTATCAATTTCACCCCCTTTGAAACATGTAACATCTTAAATCTTTAAAAATCTGCTGTTTGTCTAAATCTGCTGTTTGTCTGGACAAATAGTTTCTATAAATAGAATTTTAACTGTTACATAGAAAGCTTGTTGCACTTACAAACTTGTGATTTCTGTATTCTAGTTCTAATTCTTAGGCTATTACTCTAAATGCCTATCATAATATTTTTTTAAAGAACCTAATTTGTGTTGTATATTCATCTCTAGGAAGAAAAGAAAGCACAGATAGCTTACTTTCCTTCTGGGGGAAGATTTGACCTAATGTATTTCCCATACTATGGGAAACGCTTACACGTGAGTATTTTTGTGTATGTAGTACTTTGAGAAATAAAAAAGTGAACATAATCCAACTGTACTGCATTTCACCTGAAAATCTGTTGTCTTTGTCTGTGGGACGATTTAGCATGAGGGATCTGTAAAAGACAATTTCTCTATACTTCTTTGAATGTGAACATAAATATATTTATTTCTAGAGAACCTACTGGAGTCAGCTCACAAAGTAAAACCTAAATATAACAGCATAAAACCATAAAAATTAACAAACTATTATCCAGCCAGAGCATGAATCCAGCATAAAACAGAGAGTAGGGCACCACTACCATTGGAAGAAGCAGTTGAATACTCCACAAGTTAGTGCTGGTTTTCATTTGTTGTGGCACAACTTGAATGTATGACAGTCTGGCTCCAGGTTTGCCCCAATGGAGGAAGAAGAATGTGGCTCTGAACTGGGCTGTAGATTTTTAAATGCAAGTGTGAAAGTTATTTGCATCCCACCTTTCCACCCAGTTATGTCACTCAAGAGAGTGAACAACCATTAAAAAGACATTAAAATCCACTTAAAAACAGTACGTGTGTGTGTGTATAAAACAAACAAAAAAGAGGGTCAGTAAGGGAATGCTAGACAAAACAAGAGTCTTCATGCCCTTGCAAAGGATAAAGATCGAGGGAGATAGTGTTGAGCAAACTGTTCACAGCTGGCCACTGAGCAGTATAAATATAAATCCAAAGTAAAACTAGTGTGTCACATGTCATACCAGTTGTCTCTAAAGCAAGTTTGTCTGTCTTTATGCAACAGCATCAACAGCGCAGTCCTAAGCAAATATACATGGTTCTTACAAGGCTTTAACTGTGTTTCAGATTGCACTGTAAATCTGCAGCGTAATCCCAGTTTGTTTGGAAATAAGTTTCATTTAACATTCTGGGACTTACATATGACTAAACATGTATAGGTAACATAGTTATATTTCTTTCATTAGTGTTGTTAAGCCAACTTAAAAAACAAACTGCTGTTTTCTCTCTCTTTTTTAAACTAGCCTGACTACTTACAGCCACTAGTGGCTGTCCAACTAACATTTAACACAACCAGTGCCAAAGACGATGTAACAGTTGATTGCAAGATCATGGGATCAAAAAATTTGAGAAACGAAGATGATCGTGACAAGTTTCTTGGACGAGTTTCCTTCAAATTTCAGATATCTGAATAGAAGTCGTCAGTATCTTCACAAAGTAAACCTTTGGGGGGGTTGTTTTTTGTTTTGGGTTTTTTTGTTTGTTTGTTTTGTATCAGCGGGACCTGCCATTCTGGGAGACGAGACCACCTTGGAGAAGCTTGGGGTGGAACATGGCATTCAGGGTAGCATAATGTGCTTCCAAATCATGTTTTAAATCCTTCACAAAGTAACTGCCTGTCATGATTTTGCCTGCCCTGTTGGATCAATGTACAGACATAGTTTGTCACTTTAGGGACCTGTAAATAGCTTCTGGAAATGTAATAATGGTGGTCTTTGTTCTGTTGCAAAATGTGGGCTTTATCCCCAAGTGAGTGTCTCAAACGTAATGTGCTGTGCTATGTAAATATTGTATTGGTTTAACACTGGTTTAACTCTCATATCAGTACCAACATACTTTTAAAGAGTAAAATATGAGAATTAAAACTACCGGACCCAAAATAGTGAGTTGTGTTTGTACAGAGACACTTAAGTCCTGTATCGGGTGCTAGGTAGTAGGAAAATATAAAATGGATTCTAAGTGTTAGTATTGATTTGACATTATTTAAGTACTAAACTAGTCTATTGTGCTTGTCATTGTACAGGTATTGTGTGTACATGTAATGTTTGGTCTAGATTTGGTATTTTAGTTGAGGAATTGACTGTTACCGTATTGTTCATTGCTTGCTGTATGTGGAGCACAGATAAAACCAATACAATGTCACTTTTAAAACTTTTTAGTTGAGAACTATCAGTATGAAACAATTTCTTTAAGATGTTTATGGTTTAGAAACCTGGTAACAATTGTACTACAAAGCTGCTTGAACGAAAAGACCTCACTATGTGGGAGTAGACTTACACTTTCCATTTTAAAAAGAAAACCCTGAATGGAGAAACGCTTGTTCAAAATTTAAAGCTCCGTAAGGATTGTCTTGATTAAACATTCCTTTGTTTAATTTATAAAGTTTCAGATGGGTTTTATTCTGCATAATTTGTGTACAAAATAGGGCATGCTATGGCCTCTTCAGCACTAAGAGTCAAATATTCCCTTAACTGTTTAAACCAGGTCTCAGTATGAAATGAACCTTTCCTATTTGAGATAACTATACACACTGCTTTCCCCAGTTTTAAAAAAGCAGTTCGCAGGTTTCATTGACACATACTACTTAAACTCACCAACTAGACAGTTGGTATTCCAGCAAGGAGAGGCACTTATGGGTCACCAGATTCAAAAGTTTCCCACCTCCCCTTCCTCCTGGTATAAATCGCTGAGCTTCCAGGAACCATGTGGGAGGGGCCTGGAGTAGAAGAGGGAAATTGACAAAAATCCCTGTTCCTAGGTACTGTGGATCATACTTCCATAGGTAAGAAGAAGAAGAGATTGGATTTCTACCTGAAGGAGTCTCAGAGTGGGTTACAATTTCTTTTCCCTTCCCCTGTGAGGTAGGTGGGGCTGAGAGAACGCTTTTGAGAACTGCTCTTTCAAGAACAGCTCTGACAGAACGATGGCTTGCCCAAGGTCATCCATCCAAAGAAAGCTTTTTATCCTTTCTTAGTGTTGGGAATGGTTACCTACATTACTCTAGGTGCTTATGGTACTAGAATTGGTAATTCCTAAAACTGAACTATGTACAGTTGTTGTTGATTAATGATGCATGACACTGAACACAGTGAGAGCAGTCACTGGCCATAGACTTGCAGAGATTGTTAATCTGGAAGAACTCCAGATGTTCCAGAGGCTTTGCTGCTTGGAAGTTTTTTAAAATGCGGATTAAGGATTCTGGTGCATGTTCCAGTGGATTCAAGACCCATGAACTTTGGCAGAATGTGCAGGGCGCCCTTCTCTCTCACACACAGTCAATTATGCTGCATTATGGGTTTTAATGGGTCAAGCCAGTGTTGTCTATCATGTCGAACAAGATACGAGTGGTAGCTAGCTAGCTGTGCTTGCTAGGTTATGACTCTGGCTTTAGTTAGTTCAGGACAAGTTGCTGTTTGCCTGCTGTAGCTGTGGAATTAAGCCATCAGTCATTACTGTTGTGAAAATGATTAAGGAGTAGAATTGACAGCTTTATTTGAAGTCTGATGATTTACACTTGGAGCTTTCACCCCATGGGGCCAGGACCCTCAGGGAGGCCACAGAGGCCCACATACTGGGTCATGATTCCCTACAGAGCAAGCATTTTTTGCTGCTTTTTGGAATGACCTGCCATTAGTGGACATGTACAGACAGCAAGGGTGCCATCCCCCCTGGCTTATTGCAGGCATGCTGAGAGCAGAAAGGCAAAGTCAGCACTAAAGATTCCTGTATTGCTGGCTAAGCGCCGTAACAATAAAATTCACTAAAGATTCCTGCGTGGCCCTTTCTACAATATGCCACCTTGTGCTCAGCTTGTATCCTGGCCTTGGCGCGCGCTCTCTCTCTCTCTCTCTCTCTCTCTCTCTCTCTCTCTCTCTCTCTGTCTCTCTCTCTCTCTCTCTGTCTCTGTCTCTCTGTCTCTGTCTCCTGCATAGGTTCTTCAGACACTGATGAGGTCATGACTCTGGGGCCACACAACTCAAATGACCTGCTTGTGGTTCTGTTGGTCCTAGGCCTGGAAAGGGATGAAGACCACTGATTTAAAATACATATGGGTTGTGACTTCATTCCTGATACCGGTGTCAATCCACTTTTGCCAGTTCCCACAGTAAAAATCCAGTTGGAAAGTGCATTGAAAGTGGATTATTTAGTGTGTATGATTGCAGCCATAAAAAGGCTTCCATTTATTCAACCTCTGTGGAAATAATTTATTTAGGTTGATCATAGTTTAAAACAGTTTGTCCATAGGCTACTACTTGGCCTTAGATGCAGGTTGAAAGGGTAGTGATTTTTGTTTTTCTAACAGGACCATGTTTCCTGGATTTTAAGAGCAAGTGCCTGTAATTCAGAAATTAGTCTAACAAACATGGCTGTTTGGCCAAAATTAAGACTACTGTAAAGAGAGTTCTTTAAATCCACTAACCCAGCAACTTGATATTAGTGGATGATGACAGCAGAGAAGTTGCTTATCATGAGGTAGACACCACTAAATGAAACAGTTTACTTCTATTGAGGTAGTGTATTACCTTACATGTAATTTATTCTCTGAATCATGAAGTATTGTGTGGTACAGGATGGTAATTGTCACTGCTTAATCATACTTAATGTCTCTCATAAGATGCAGTGTATTGACTAGAGAGGCTTGTAGCAATAAACTAGGGCTGATTCATTTCTGGATTAGCCTTGTGGACCTTCAGCTTGGGCAATACTGGGTGCAAAGCCTTGCTTTATCAGTTATGCTGCTGAAGATGTAAGAATACTGTTAGGACTCGTACTGCTGCAATATGGCCTGGCCTCTCCAGTAATAACTGAGGAATACAAATATAGGGAAGAAAGACACATTCAGCATGGGAATGCTGTTTGGGAAGCAGGTTTTTCAAAGTCTAATCAGGGCTATTTTTGGGCAGGAACGGAGTTCCAGCTGGCTCCTGAGTTGGCCACACCTAGCAGGAACTCATTAGAATTGGCTACATTTGGGGTGTGTGGCCTAACATGCAAAGGGGTTCCTGCTACAAAAAAGCCCTGGGTTTTGACAACAAACAAGGTAAACAGAATAAGAAGCAAAAGGTGTGTGTGGCTAGATGACCACACTTCTGGTAACATGGGGTGTGTGGCCTAATATGCTAATGAGCTGTATTGTCATGGGTGTGGCCTAATATGCTAATGAGTTCCTGCTGTTGGGTGTGGCCTATTATGCTAATGAGTTCCTGCTGGGCTTTTTCTACAAAAAAAGCCCTGAGTCTAATAATACGGTGCGATCATAGCTGGCTTATCAAGATTTTATCTTGCATCCTCCAGCTGATACCAGAGTTATTTTTGATTGCTATTTCAGAACTATTACTGGGGTGTTGAAAAAAGAGTAGTTTGTGTCAGAGTTCTCCCACCCACCTCACAGGGTGTCTGTTGTGGGGAGGGGAAGGGAAAGGAGTTTGTAAGCCGCTCTGAGCCTCCAAGTGAAGGGCGGGGTATAAATCCAATCTCTTCTCTTCTTCTTCTCTTAGTCTCCGATTCGACCGCTTGATCCCCAGTGCTTGTCCTGGTCAGCGTCACTAGATTCCATACGGACACTCGCAGGAGGGACCATCGGGGCGAAGAGGCGCCTCAATTCCCCAGCATTGCGCTGGCGAAGAGGCGACCTCTCAAAAGCCCCATGGCTAGAAGCCCTTCGCCGGGCCTCTTGGGGGGCAACGAGCCTGCGTACCCCCTCCTTCCTGCTCGTGCGCAGCTCGTATCCCCGGGAGGTCCGGGAGATGCAACTGCTCAGCATGCCGCCATCCACCGGAAGTCGATGTCAACCTTTGTTGAGTGGAGAGGCAGGCCACTGTGTTTTGTACCAGCTAGGCAGTTTTGTTCTCCAAATGATTTTTTTTTTTAGGTGTATTACTGTGTATTTCTGGTCTTGCTGTGCCTTTGTAGCAGCCCTAATAACACAGACTAGCCTGACCTTGTAAGAGCCCCTGAAATTTCAGGATGATTTCAAATCCAGTTGGATTAAGGCAGTTTACTTTCATATTCATAGAATTGGTTTTTCACCTCAGCTACTTTTATCCCTATGGATTTGAATAAGCCAAAGGGTAATTAAACAAAGAACTGAGGATATTGAACGACAATCTGACATTTGGCTTCAAAACTCGGGGTGTTGCTAAATATCAAAAGTACCATTGAGCCGACTACATATTTGACTTTAGTGGAGGGAAAGAAATCTAGAAGGGCATTTACCCAAGCTAGATGTTCTGCCCTTCCATCAGCGGTTATTCAAGGCAGGTACAATAAAAACCCCTACCCAGATGGCCTTTCATGCAAGGTTGAATCAGTAGAGCATATGTTTTTCAGTTGCCCATTCTACAGAGAGGCTCGTCTTAAAATTATTACCCCATTAGTTGATAGGATACCTGGTCACATTAATACCAACAAAGCAAGGCTTCATTGTCTTATATCAGATAAGAATGCAGCGATTACACATGCAGTTGCTGAGTTCTGTGCATTGTTTCTTAGATTGTCGGAGTCACATTTTAAAAGTTTTTAAATTTAGATTTTTACTCTGTATATTATCTCTGTTTCCCCCCCCCCTTCCTTATATTATGTTAATATTGTATGCTGGTCTTAAGACCTTAATAATAAAACTAAACTAAACTAGACCTAGTCAGAGCTCAGCTGCTAAGCAGAGTCAGTACCTGGATGGGAGACCACAAGAGAAGACTAGGCTGCCATGCAGATGAAGGCAACAGCAAACTGCCTCTGATTATCTCTTGCCTTGAAAACCCCATGAGGTAGAACTTTGTGGTGTTGCCGTGAGTTGGTTGCAAATTGACAGTGTGCTTTACCTTATAGTGCTTTCAGCAGATACTGGAGAACTACTTTATTGGGTCCACATCCTTAAACTTTACTGCCTAAATCTTAATACAAATCTTTTCACTAACTCAAAACATAAAATTTACTAATGGAAACAATTTCATTGAATGGACTAGGAGGACTTTAACTTGAACTATACCTGGAATATAAGACTAGAATAATATATTGTATATTATATCCCCCTTGATAACAAAACTACTCCTAGGGTTTGTATTGCCTCTGCAAATAACAATGGAAAAGGAATACAAACACGAGAGTACTGAAGGATGATAGGGAAATGGCTGAGAAGTTGAATGCATTTTTTGCTTCTGACCTCACTGTGGAAGATGGGAGGTGCTTGCCCACTCCAGAACCGCTGAGTTCGAGAGGGGTGTTGAAAGACCTGAGTCAGATTGAGGTGATGAGAGAGGAGATCCTACGACTGATAGACAACTTAAAAACTGATAAATCACCAGGCCCAGATGGCATACATCTGAGAGTTCTGAAAGAACTCAAATGTGAACTTGTGGATCTCCTTACAAAAATATGTAATCTTTCATTAAAATCTACATCCATTCCTGAGGACTGGAAGGTAGCTAATGTCACTCCCATCTTTAAAAAGGGTTCCAGGGATTGGGGAAATTACAGGCCAGTCAGTCTGACATCGATACTGGGTAAGTTAGTGGAAACCGTTATTAAGGAAAGAATTAGTAGGCACATTGATGAACAAAACCTATTGAGGCAGACTCAGCATGGGTTCTGTAAGGGAAGATCTTGTCTCACTAACCTGTGTTTTTTGAGGGAATGAACAAACATGTGGACAAGGGGGACCCAATAGATGTTGTTTACCTTGACTTCAGCTCTTGCCTTGCCCTTCCGGTGCTCTTCTGCGCTGCTCTGTGTCCGCCCCCCCCCCCCAATTCCTGAAGGAATAGGAAGAACGCACGACTGCCTAAATTTTACTTTGAAAGATTAGCTCTCGCAGGCCTGAAACACGCAGCTTGCTAGAGTCTAAAATCACCCCCAGCCAACCCATCCCGAAGTCTTCCCCCAACGTGGCAAAACTAACAGAAGACAGGCGCTGCGGCACAGATATCCCCCTGAGAACATACCAACCCCGCGACAAAGAGGGGTGGAGAGGAAAGAGCCTCTCCATTCGTTTGAAACCACCGAACCCAAACCTCCCAATTGCAGTTCGCTGTAGACTTAGTAAACACTGCATGTGATACAACCGTTACATCTTCCATTCCTCCCAGCTACAGTTTTAAAAAGACTTCTGTTCTCTCTCACTCCCCCCCCCTCTTATCTGTATTTGGAACAGCCCACCACTCTAACGAGCACAGTGTTTGCACAAAGCCCATGGAACTTCCTACGGGGTTTCCCTATCACTTCCAGGGGCTAGAAGACGCATTAACCTTTTATTTGCTGAACCTGATGTGAACATTTTCCATAGGAACCTGGGAAATTCATTTATAGCTTAGGGCTGTAGGGTTGCAATTGACTGCATGCCACGTCCATTAAAAGGGGGCTGGTCCCCCCCCCCTCTGAGAGAATGAATGAATGAATGAATGAATGAATGAATGTGGGAGACTGGCAGAGAGCATCACTGCATAAGAATTTAAGAAGAACCCTGCCAGTTCAGATCAATGGTCTGTCTGGTCAAGCATCCTGTCTCACACGGTGGCCACTGCCACAGGAGGTGGTGGCAGCTACAAGCATGGATAGCTTCAAGAGGGAATTAGATAAGCATATGGAGCAGAGGTCCATCAGTGGCTATTAGCCACAAGGTATAGATAGGAACTTTGGGTCTGGGGCAAGGGATGCTCTGTCTTCTTGGTGCTTGGGGGGGTCAACAGTGGGAGGGCTTCTAGTGTCCTGGCCTCACTGCTGGACCTCCTGATGGCACCTGGTATTTATGGCCACTGTGTGACAGAGTGTTGGACTAGATAGGCCATTGGCCTGATCCAACACTGGCTTCTCTTATGTTCTTATGTTAACCAGTTCATCCGGAGGGCCAACAACAGGGCAGGAGAGGCCGAGGCTTTCATTAGAAGAAGAGGAGGAGGAGCAGATTGGATTTATACCCTGCCCTTCACTACCCAAAGGTGTCCCAGAACGGCTTACAAACTCCTTTCCCTTCCCCTCCCCACAACAGACACCCTGTGAGGTAGGTGGGGCTGAGAGAGCTCTTGACAGAAACTGCTCTTTTTCAAGAACAGCTCTTATCAGAACTACAGCTTGCCCAAGGTCATCCAACCAGGTGCAAGTGGAGAAGTGGGGAATCAAACCCGGTTCTCCCAGATTAGAATCCGCACACAGACCAGTGGTCCATCTAGTCCAGCATCCTGTCTCACATGGTGGCTACCCAGTTCCTCTGGATGACCAGCAACAGGGCATAGAGGCTGAGGCCTTCCCCTGACATTGCCTCCTGGCTTTGGGATTCAGAGGATTAGTGCCTCTGAATGTGGAGGTTCCCCTCAGTCACCATGGCTAGTAGCTATTTGATAGACTGATCCTCCATGAAACGATCTAATCCCCTTTGGAATCCCATTTTAATAGCTCTCTGTGTAACGAAGGAGATAGACGACACCACCTAAAATTTTGGGTGTTGCACCTGGGACCTCCCGCATGCCAAGCAGTGGCTCTGCCAACTGAGCTGTGGCCCCTCCCCTGAATGGAACTCTCACACGTAGCTGCCTTATATGCAGAGGTCATTTTGGGGGGATCGCGGGGGATCGCAGTTCCCCCGGGTGAGGTACGGTGGGCGGGGCACATGACGAAGCCCCGCCCCCTGCTTCCGGCCGCTCCGCTTCCGGCCTTCATTCAGCCAGGAGGAGGCAGGAGAAGAGGGAGGGTAAGTTGCTTCCTCCCTGGGGGGATCACAGTTCCCCCGGGTGAGGTACGGGGGGCGGGGCACATGACGAAGCCCTGCCCCCCGCTTCCGGCTGCCCCGCTTCCGGCCTTCATTCAGCCAGGAGGAGGCAGGAGAAGAGGGAGGGTAAGTTGCTTCCTCCCTGCCTCTCCCCACCCCTGCCTGCCTGGGGCCAGGGAGGGCCTTCGCGGGGCTTCCTTGCACTCCCGCCGGCCTTGCAGGTCCACCGCCGGGCCCCTTATGGGGCTCGGGGACCGTTGGGGGCAGGGGTGGTGGTGGCCTTATGACACATTTCCGGTGATGTCGGGGTGTGGCCTTATGACACACTTCCGGTGATGTCAGGGGGTGTGGCCTTATGACACACTCCCGGTGATGTCAGGGGGTGTGGCATATGCTAATGAGTTATGCTAATGAGTTCCCCTAGCTCTTTTTCTACGAAACGACCCCTGCTTATATGGAATCAGACCCGTGGTCCATCCAGGTCAGAATTGTCTATTTAGACTGGCCGTAGCTCTCCAAGGTTTTATGCCAAGTTCTTTCGCAACACCTGCAGCCTGATCCTTAACTGGAGACGCCAGGGATTGAACCGGGGACCTCCTGCATGCAAAGTGGGTGCTCTAACACTGTGCCACATACCTTCCCCCCTATGATCTTTGTCATGACGGCTGGTGGAATATACTGGGTTCAGACGCACTGAGTGATTAGCTCATAGTTTTTTAGTGTTTTCATTTCGCAGATCGCAGAAGGGGGTGTGACACATAGGGTCGGCACCCGGTGACCCTGCACGTGGGAGATAGGGTCCTCTTGATCAACGGGGTAGACATCCAGGCAAGCACCACAACCCTAGAGTCGGATTCGACTGGCTTTCGAGCAAGGGAACCTTTACCTTTAAACTTTAAAGGTAAGACGGGGTGTTTTGCGCATGCGTGAAGCTCGCCATTCTCTGGATAGTTGCCTATGCGCATGTGCAAACTGAGAGGTTTTTTTAAAAAAAAACACCATGCCCGCTGCATGTGAACGGGCATACAGCGATGGGATCTGCAGACAGGAGGTGAGTGTGATCGCGTTTCAGCCGGCATAAACTGCACTGGTTGGAACCTGTGCAGTTTATGCCGGCTGAAACGCCCCGTCTGAACGCACCCAAAGAGTGATTAACACATGGAATTCACTGCCACAGGAGCTGGTGGCTGCTACAAGCATGGATGGCTTCAAGAGGGAATTAGATAAGCATATGGAGCAGAAGTCCATCAGTGGCCACAAGGTATAGATAGGAACTCTCAGGCTGGGGCAAGTGATGCTCTGTATTCTTGGTGCTTTGGAGGGGGCAACAGTGGGAGGGCTTCTAGTGTCCTGGCACAACTGCTGGACCTCCTGATGGCATCTGGTTTTTTTGGCCACTGTGTGACAGTGTTGGACTAGATGGGCCATTGGCCTGATCCAACGTTGGCTTCTCTTATGTTCTTATATGAATATTTCATAATATGAAAATAGAAAAAACACTTAGACTTGAAATTTGAATATTTATTGTTTAAAAAGTGTACAGCATTTAGCTTAGGCTATTAGATTAAATTCTGCAAATAACAAAGCATTAAAAGCAGAATACTGCCTATAACATTATACATATTTGTATAATATGTTGAATATAAGCAATGTACTTTTTTAAAAAAATCACTTTCTTGGAGCTGTGAAGGCAACCTTCATACTGTGAGACAGATCAAAGCTGACAGTTTGGGCGGGCTGCATTTCCACATACATTGCTATAATATCTGAATATTATTCTACATGCATCTTCACTGTATTACTTCGCATCACCCTACTCTGTAGTTCAAAACCTCTACAGGATTGGTTCAGAGGACTTGCACCGTCTTTGCATGTAGTCATACTAGCAGAATCATCTGCCCATATGCTAAGTGACAGTTTGAACTATGCAAATACAGCATATGCAAGCACAGACAACTGAAATACTTCTGGTCTCTTGAAGTTCATTTAGCAAGCATGTAATTAGTATGCTACCGTAAACAAGTAGCCTAGATAGTCCCAAGGTCCTAGCTTTATTGCTCTTGCCTGTGCTTTCTGCCTCAGTACTGCATTCTAAATATATGTTGTCATACCATACTATTAGGCTACTGCTCTCAAAGACTGATCCCCCAGACAACTGTGATGCAGCCCTTCTTCCATGGTTCTCTCTCATACTTTTGTCTTCTCTTGCCTTCCTTTAGCTACTTCACTATCCTACTGTGCATCTGCTACATTCTATGAACATTAATTTACTCTCCGCAATCAATGAACATTTTGCTGTATTAAAAATGTCTTTAAAACTGGGATGACAGACTCTGTCTGGGATTGCCCAAGTGGTGTGTGTGTGTGTGTGTTTAGTCTAACCACTCCCCCCAACTCGAAGAAGGAGTTCTTGGAGTGGAGGAGAGAGGAGACCACAAAACATAATTCAGATATCCTGGATCCCACAGAGAAGTTTGGCCTTGAAATATAGACAAGAGGCTGGCTGTAAACACAGCAAAATTATGTTCTTTCTCTTGGTGCACTGCCAAGTTTTCAGTTCGGATCATCTTGTCCAAAATTATAGTGACTCATGGCTCCTGTAGACCTGAAGAATATCAAAGGAGCTCTGTTATGGAGAAAATATATCTGTCCTCTCTCCAGACAACGGACAGTGGCCACAACAACTTACTGAGCCAGTAATAGCAGTGTAATGTCAGCGAGCTGCCATGGTGTTCTGTGTTACCTGTATGGCTGTACAGTTCATTCCCCCCCCCTCTGCCTGCTAGCTTGTATTTTACTCTGCTGTAACGCTTAAGCCAAACATCTGGTGGACGTGGTGTATAGAAAAAAATGCCCCCCCCACTCTTATCTCCCCCAAATGTACTCTCTACTACGGAATCATCTCTGCTACATAATTTAGGTATTGAAACCACAGCAATTGTACTTGGGAGCCTGATGTCATGACCTCATTAATGACCTCAGCAAATTTAAAAATCATTATCTCCTTACTCTTCGCTCCTCTCATTTGGGTAGCAACTCTGCTATCCTGTTTCATCAAGGCCAACTCCATAGAAAAGTAGATGATCCCCCTATATAATCTTGGCCATTAGCAGAGAATTCAGAGCACAGCCAGTCCCTGCTACGAAGACCCACAACCAATAAGGAGGATCCATTTTGAACATTTTTTAAAAAAGCAAGAAAAATTATATATATATTAATCCATAAATGCAACAGACACTCTAGCAATACACTTGCCTTGTAACAAAGATTTAAACACGCTCTTTCAGCGGTCAGCAGTGACCACAATAATAAATCCTGCTCTTTCAAAAACAGCAATTTGAATTCTTAATTAGAGTGCTTCTGAGTAATTGTGGAGCACCAGAAGCCAAAAACATACATTCAGGTTGGGGCACTGCTCTCTGGCATAAAAGTTTAAGGCAAGTCTTAAACTGGTACTGATTTCAGAACGTTCCAGGAAGTCCACACCCTGACTAACTGCCACTAGATCCATATAATTATTTAGCTCATACCGGAGCCTGTGATAACTGTTCTGACCTGCCTCCATCTCTAGCTTTATGCACTGTCGAGTAGTACTATTCAAAGGAAAAATATTTTAAAAGCATTAAATGGTTAATTAACTGGAGCTGGATCTTATACATTTCCTATGTATTTTTGGAAGGTAGTTGCCTCTTGCAGGACATCTATCTTTTCCCTCCCTCTCACTTAAATAAAGAGTACCCTTTTTAGAAGTCACACATATATTACAGAAATATAACCAGAAAACTATATAAAGGAGGAAATCCAAGTATCAAAAAATGGCCCTTCAACTGCAGATGTAGTAGTAAAAAAGGTAAAGGTTTCCCTTGCTTGAAAGCCAGTTGAATCAGACTCTAGGGATGCGGTGTTCATCTCCGTTTCCAAGCCGAAGAGCCAGCGCTGTCCAAAGACATTTCTGTGGTCATGTGGCCGGCATGACTAGATGCCGAGGCACACGGAACGCTGTTACCTTCCCACCGAACTGGTACCTATTTATCTACTTGTAATTTCTTGCTTTCAAACTGCTAGGTTGGCAGGAGCTGGGACCAGAGACAGGAGCTCACTCCGTCATGCGGCAGTTGGGTCTCGAACTGCTGAACTACCGATCTTTTGGTCTGCAGTTAGGGTCTTATCCACTTGAGCCACCACAGCCTCTGCAGATATAGTACTATTTAGCAATACCTTTTCCTCATTTTCATGGGGAGGGCGGGATAGAAACCCAATAAATAAATAAAGTATGGCAGGGCAATTTTTGTATTTTGTAGCAATGTTACTTTCATATATTTTCCAGAGAGACACAAGCAACAGAAATGTTTACACTACTTTAAGGAAAACTGAAATGTGTATTTAAGGTCAACCTTATTTTCCCCCATCCCCCCAAAGCAGCAATTCTTTGTTGCCTCAAATCTAAAATCGTGAGCCGACACAAGTTGTACATAAAAATAAGATTTTGCTAGTATATGTGTAGGTATCTTATATCTGCTCGTTAATTTCAAGTTACTACAGAATTAATGTTTCATACAAAACATAAATCCTTTTGCTTTCAATGGGATTATCTTCTAGGTAGATATTCAGAGGATCCAGCTCATATTTTCACAGGTACCTACAGGATCTTCAAATATGGTAGGTGACAAAATAAATGACTAGAATATAAAATAAAGGATAAGATGGTCAAAAATATCAGGGGGGAAATTCTGTATGGCCACGGAAAGACGTCAGGCCATTTGGTCTCTACATCCTAGAGGTGACAGGTAACTAGGGTTGGCAGCTAGCCAGGAAAAAAATTCTTGCCCCTTTAAATTGAAGGTTAATGTGTGGAAATGGGCAGTTGAAGCTTTTCAGGGCATGGAGATCAAGAACATCCCCTGGTATTTTCTGCAGATCAAACTGGTATTAAAGGGACAGATAGAACGACTAGTTTACAAGCTGACAACCCTACAGGTAACAACAGTTAATGTTTCATACAAAAAGTCTCTGTAATTGCAGGCATAGATTTTCTCTGTGAGAATTAAATCATCATGTGTACACACACAAAAGAATACAGGGCCTTTGTAAGTTAAAAGCCTGCCCTAAGATACAACCTACATGTATCACACTTTCTATGTAGGTGGCAGAACAAACAACCCTACAATTTATTTTTTAAAATGATCTCTTGCAACACTAGACTTTCTACAAATGCTTATAAAGAAGGCATTGTTTGAATCTGGGTCTTAAATCTGTAGAGCTGGAGCAGTTTAACAAATAATAAGTATATTCAGATACTCCAATTTTGCTTTGACTAATTAAAAAAAAAAACCCTTTCCCACTGCTGTCCTGTGAAAAGCAAAAGCAATCCTTATTCCAATGGAAAATGCTGAGCTCTTTAAAACCCAAGAACATGTTGCCAAGACCAAATTATGCTCTCTACTACAAAGGCTTCATAAAAAATATTTACATTAAAAATTTCCCCAATTATAAGTCTCAGGTTCCCCCCACCACAACCTCATTATTTTACCCTTTGGTGCACTTTGCTGGTCAGCCAACCCAGTCAACAAGCCTTATACTTCTAGCCCCAAGGCCAGCTTCTGTGATCCTTGCAGTGTGGTGTCATGGGGCCAATAGATCAAACCAGAAATTATAGGTGATCCAACTCAAAGAAACACTGGATTAGGGGTGGGGGAAGTTTACTATTTAAAGTCAGCTTTAAAGTATACAACTGAAATCTACACATATGTAAAATATGGACATATTTTGCTTTTGAGTGTAGCATTTTAATATCCTAAATTACTGTTGTTAAGGCTGCAGATTACTGGATTAAAACACATGTAGCTTTCTTATACTGAGTCAGTCTATTGGTCCATCTAGCTCTGAATTGCCTACTTTGAAAAGCGGTTCTCTAGGGCCTCAGGAGGAGAAACATCTCTTCAACATCTGCCACCACCGATGCCTAATCCACAAAAGTTCAAGATATTCGCTATAGCAAATGTCACAGAGCTCATTGTGCAAAAAGGGCTTTGTCTGAGAATAGCTATCATTGTAAGCAGCTCTGAGGCTGTGAAAGAAACGGTGAACTATAAATACAGAGTCCATCATCCTGAGCCAGTGTTTGCAAGTAGGTAGTGATATCAGAGCTATTTGGAACTTCAGAGACTGGTATAATCCTGCTGTGGCCACAACATCGAAAGGAGTCGATATTTTGTCCCATTTCCAAGCATGTTTTTTCTTGGACCCTAAGGCTGAAGATCATGGGTAGGATTGGGCGGCTGCCTAACCCAAAACAAGAAGTTCAGTTGGAATTGTATTTTGCATACCACTTTCGTGATGAGTCAGTGTGATGCGTTACAACATGAAACAATGTCTGTGAAGGCAGAATGAGACTACATTTTGTTACTTTTCCATTAAAGGATTCACTTTAAACTCATGTATACCCTTCTCTAATGAGAAATGTAAAGGGGGAAAAAGACACAGGGTTTCAGAGCTGCTCCACATGAGCACACAAGAAACTGCCTTGTCACCGAGCCAGTCAGAGATTGGTCATATCAAGTTCTTATCATATCATGTTTTGGCTGGCAGCAGGTCTCAGGATTTCAGGTACAGATCTTCTACATCGGCTATTTCCTGATCGTTCTATAGCTATAGCTGCAGCTGCCATGAATTGAACCCGGGACCCTCTGTATGCAGTAGATGCTCTACTACTGAGCCAAGGTCACTCCCATGCAGTACATTTGATGCAAGTATTTCCTAAATTTTACTTGTTCCTGGAGCTCTAAAAAAAGGAATAGCAAAGGTTAAAGAAAAAAATCAGCATACATGTTGCAATTAGCTAAGTCCCTTAAATCTGCCTTTAGAAAGAGGCAGCCAGCTTCATACACTTCTACATGAAGGTCACTAAACAATTTCTGCATAAAACACTCAAAATATCTCAACCACTGTTGCTTAATTGAATTCTAGTTGCAGTATATTTGACACAGACATTTAAGCTATCATCTTGCGAGATCCAAGTAAACATGCATTTTCCACTATTTGCATTACCAGCAGCATGTAACATTAGGGGGAGGAAGCGAAGAACTAAGATCAACCGGCTGGTGGTAAACTCTTCAGAGCTGGACACTTAAGTGTTGAAATCAGTGATGTTTTATATTTATTTTGAAAGCATCAATTTGACTTGACCCCATTTCTCCTGCAGTGTACTCTGTAAGATGTATTTTTGAAATGAGGAACACATGCTATGAACACTAACCTTTGACAACTATCCTTTGCCACAGTGTTTTGCTTGAAAACAAGAACAACCCCAGTTGTCTTTAAATTATTTTATTCAGCTCTACAGTTTAGCTTTATTTCTCAGGTCACAAACAGCTGAATGTGGGTTTTTTTCCCCCAGAGTGTGCATGCTTTTTATTTCAGATGCAACTACTTTCCCAATTTTGAACACTCCTTACTTGCAGCATTATCATAAAATACAAGATCACTTGAAAAGTACAGAAATAGATTCTTATATAAAATTTTCATACAAAAATAACAGCTATTTATTTATAAAGTGTGATACTACAAAGTAGCACTTTTCTATTAGATCAGATACATTTACATCTAAATAGCAATAGTCTTGCAAAGTGAAAAAAGTTGGTTTCTTTGTACCTTTGTCTTCCAATGTTTCATGCACATATAGTGCTACCATATTTTTCACACACAAAACTCAGTTTAAACATAATGCAAAACCATGATTTTAACCATGGTTAATTTTGTGAAGCCAGAATTCAGCTTGCAACAACTTCTGGTTTACTTCAACAAAAGCTAGTTTTATTTCCTTCTCTCTGTGGTCTAGAAGGGTGTCAGAAAGCAAGCCTGGATTAAGCCAGGTTGTCTACAATCAAATATCACACAAAACCATAACTAAAACTGTGGTTAATAAACCAGCTTAAGATCCTGCTTTGCCAGACCCTAACTAAGCACAGTTAATGAAGTGGCCTGCATTCAGACAATCACACATCAGACCACAATATTCAGTTAACCTCTTGTGTCAGAATAAGGCTCCTCAGCACTAGAGGACTGGACTGCCATCAGCTGAGCAGAGTGGTAGGATGCAAGCCATTATGCAGTAGTAAAATTACTTTTAAAAACTCAGCAACAGTCTCTCTACATTAGCTGAGCAATAGAACAGCAAAATTAATGGAAGATACATAATTAATGATACATAATGAATGGAACATTAAAGCTGCTGCAAGGTCTTATGAACTCTAGACTCAACTTGTTGCAAGTTGCAGGGCTGGTTGACATGTTATGCCCATGACATGTAGCCTCCTGCAATCAGCAACTACTTTTGCATGAAGTTTGAGAGGTAGCTTACATGGGTCACCCCACACTATGAATAATTTCCATGCTGCTGCCTTTCAAATAACCGCTGTGCTGGGACGGATGTTTAAATGAGCTTTGGACCCTTTAGTTTGGAGAAACCTCACTAGCAAGGTTTTGAGAAATACATGAAGGAGAAATTTTTTACATAGTTTGGGAGACAGAAAAAGGTATGTCTTAGCAGCATTTATTCCTAAGGGATAGTTAAAATTTAAATAAAAAAGCAACAAAACAGGAATCTAGAATGTTTGTCAAACAGCTCACAATCCTCAAGTGATGTTTAAATGCACACTTTCACCTGTTACCATTTTGTATAACTCTTACAGCACGGTGAGTTCTCTCTACCAATTACAGTGCTTTCAACAATATATTTAATATATCTAAATACTCAGTGTGACCCCCACCTGTGGATACTTAAATCCAAAGACTGGGGCTCTTTCTACAAACCTGAGGGAGGCCCCAGGTTTGTAGAAAAACCTGACATCTTAAAAAAACAACTGGGGGAGTTAACCCTCCCAAGTGATAAAAGGATCACATATAGTTTTGAGAAACAAATAGCCACAGTAGCCATTGTCAGGTAACCACAACTGTACTGTCTTCTTGGCAATACTTGGTTTCTGTCAGTAAAGTGCAGGGGGAGGGGGCAGATTCCATTCTAGAGCCATTCTGGCCTTTGGTGGAGGACTCATTATAGCTGGGCTGGCAGCTACCACTGGGCAACTTGCATGACTCACCCAGCTGCTTGCTACTGTTCAACAATGACCACCCCATGAAAGCCAGTGTGATGCAGTGTTGCATCCCCATTTTGCCATGGAAGTTCACTGGGTGACTTTGGGCCAATCACACATACACTCAACCTAACTTACCTCACAGGGTTGTTGTGAGCATAAAATGGAGGAGAGGAGAATGATGTAAGCGGCTTTGGTTCCCCACTGTGAAAAATGGTGGAGTACAAATGAAGTAAATAATAAAGATGAAGATGGGGGCAGATAAAAGGTAGATTGGTTGACGGACGGGAAGGAGAGAAGGAAGCAAGAAAAGGTGAGGATATGGGGATTGCCAGGAGGAAGGAAAGAGGAAATCGTATGGGAAGGGGATACAGTAGAAAATGAACTGCCCCTCTGAAGTCCTTGTAGGTTCCCCACTGTGCAAATGGGCCTGGTCAAGCAGCCAGCACTGTACCATTAGGCCATAGTCTTCCCAGGTAGAGGAAAGGAAAGATGAAGACGGTAGGGGGAGGCAAATAGAGGTAGGTTGACTGGTTGACTATTGGTGTAGCCCTCATATGTGGACGGATCCCAATATGGGATAACAAATGCTTGCCATGTGTACATGGATAATCAGTTCACCAAGAGGTTACAGATTTTAACACCTGTGGGTCAGCTATCCCCCTCCATCTGGGGAAGGAATACAGTCCTTCCATTCCCCATACCAAGCTAGAATGATGCCTGCATTTGCAAGCGCACCAAGGGAGTGTTATGCCTTAAAACTGGATCATTTTGCAACTGTTACATTAGTTTCCCTCCAAGAATTATTAGATATCTTTCATAAATCAAGTTGTACAGTACTCTGCAATTTCACAAAGTGAAAGAAAAGCACAGAGCGTAGTAAGTGGCTCAGAATTTGGCACCAAGAGAATCTTAAGTTTCCAGCACTTAAGAGCTTCATAAACATGCTTGGAAATGCATGGGCATTGCCTGCTGAATACCTCAGAAGCAGAAGGTTGTTCAGATGCAGTGGCTTTGCTGTCCAGCATAATTTCATGCCTTTCCAAAAGAAGCTATGCAGAATACTAAATCACTGCAAAACAACTTCTCTTGTTTGTATCACAGAATTTGACTTTTTTAATGGTGCAGAATTTGTGAGTCCATGGGTGTGTATATACAGGAAGCAAGCAGATTTGTTTCATGAGAAGAATAAAACTGAAATGAATGGAAACTTGGCAAGAAACTTGGTAATGCACCCTAGAGAGAGCTGTCACTGTTTGTGGGATCAGATTTCCAGAAATAATACTATTTCTTTAAATTTAGCTTCATCAGAGACTGGAATAGAACATTCTCCAACCTTCCTCTTGAAACATAGAATCTGAATCAAAACCAGTACTTTCTGTCAGTTTTCTTTGGTTTCAAAGGCCTTGTCCCAGAATACATCAAATATTGCTTATCAAAGATCTGATGCCAAGTATGGGCAACTATGTTTGGAACAGTTCATAAATACTCCCTAAGAAGACCTAGTAAAAGTTCATGAATCCAGAATACACTTTGGGCTAGATCTATAAACACAAATGTAGCATGACTTCAGGTGTGTGTATTGGGTAAGTATGTGAGAGGAAATTCAGTTATAAAACTTGAGTATTATTTCCAACTTGAGAGCACACTCAAAGTGACATACACTAAAAAGAAAATTCACAGCAAGATTCAAAGTCTTGCTCTTGGATATATTCAGGATTAATTGGCAACAAGCCACCATATTTTCAGATAATCTTGTGGCTACTTTTATAGCCTGTACCAATCAGAGGTATTGTGGCTTGAAACATGGAGGGGAAGAGTCAACTGCCACTCCAGCCTTTCCAAAAGGCATCCTTACCTATGGGCACAATGTATGACTAGAGTACAGGAATACTGTGATGCATTATCCCACGTGCAGAATTGGTCTGGGAAGGACAGACCATAAGATCCCTCCCAAATCAGACTAGTGGTCGACCTAGTCCAGCAACATGTTTCACACAGCAGCCAAGTGGCTGCCCTAGAGGGCTAATACAGAATGCATCTGCAGAAATACAGACTGATACTGCATTTTAAAAAATTATTTGCATGTAGCCTGATGACACAGGGACAGAACTATGCATCTACTCTTGTTTGTTGCGTGCAATGGGATCAGTTATGGCAGTGCAGATGTAGGACAGCTGTGTATGGGAAAGGGCTGCTGAATACTACTTTTCTTATATCTCCCCTCCCCCCATCTTCCCACTTTCTATAAAGTCCAAATGGCAAACAACAGACGCAAATCTGGTTTCTTCAGATACAGGTGTATCCCATTTATGTTATGAAGTGTATGTACGGAGGTTGCAATGTAAAGAGTTAAAGGGTGTACAGATGGGACTGTTATACTATTTCCTAACAAAACAAAAAACCCCACATAAGCTCTTTTCTATTAGCCATGCTTACTTCCAGTAATGGGGGAGAGGGGGCAGCAAGGGGAACATAATCCAGAAAGAATACAAGCAGCAGGGTGGATGGGAAGGAGATGCTCACAATGCTCCTCTGACATGTAACCAGAGGAAAATGCACACACCAACCCAACCTACTTTACACATGAAGTAGGCAGACTCATTTAAAAGCTTTAAAGGTGTAGGTTTGCTGTTGTCAAGGACAGCTTGGCCTTCAGATTTCAAACAGAGGCTAAAGAGCAGATGAGAGTTTGAATGAAGATAAAGGCTGAGCCTTTCCACTTCCCCAGTTTTCTGGCACAATAAGGCCAAGTTAAATTAAAGCTCTGTTCAGACATAGTGTCTGGAGCTTGCTCAGTCCTGCTTTCAGTGTTGTAGAAACAGAGGTATGAGAAAGGCCACTTGATAACTTGCCAAATCTCACATAACAACCATTAAAAAAATTAAACAGGTATTTTTAGCTCCCAGGTTGCAAGGTACTGGAAGACTAAAAATGGTTTCATAGAGTTGATCTTCTGATAGTTAACACTTATCTGGAAAAATTCACTGTAAAATGTAACTAGCACAGAGAAGAATATGAAGCTAAAATATAGTCCTTTCATTCTCCCAAAACTAGATCACAATACTTTCTGATCAAATGGCTTTATTTTTTTTAAAAAAAAAGTTAAAAAAATGTCTCTGAGATTACAAGTAAAAACACTCCTTAAATTATGGTATTAAGCATCTGGAGATTAATAACATCTTTTCATGCTGTTACTTACAAACCATGGAGCAATTTTTCTTATTAGCAGTGCGTTAAGCATAGATGGAGTTACATAGCCATAATTTTTTAAAAACCTGAGACCAGAAGTTCAGTGACAAAATTTCCTTTCAATTCTTTAAAAATAGTTTTAATCTTATATAAATTATGGTTGTAATCTTATATAAATTATTGTTGGTCTTGTGTAGATTTTTTGGAAATGTCTTAGCACTATTTCAGAGTATAATTTTATTTCATGGTAACTATATTATCTTGGTAGTAGTAGCATATTCTTAACCTACAATTATATAAAACACTACAGCCTACAATTTTAAATCCCTGTAATCATTTTCATTTATAAAAACCAGGTAACACCACAGCCCAATTAAAACCCTAATATTTAGTACTGGTTATCTTTTAATGTATTTATGCTCAGTATCATCCTTAGGGATGGGCATGAACTGGCTCACAAACTGAAATTTGGGCTGAACTTGGGCTGGTTCAGAGTTTGCAAAAAAAGGGGGAACCAAACTCACCAGACTGGCTCGGTTGGGGTCCTTTAGGGTCAGTTCTGGGGCTGCCCCAAACCGAACTGCTTTTTTTGGCTTTGTGCCCATCCCTAATTGTCCTGCTACTTAATAATCAATAGTAGAAAGGATCTGTTGAAATGCTAAATTTCAAGTTCTTAAAATGGAAGAGCCTCCAAGCTCAGATACATTTTCATGAATAAATCTGTGTAACTATTTTGGTAAACAGCAAGCTGATATGACCAAAACATGCATCTCAATAGCCTCCTAATGTTATTAAGCTTGGAGGATGATCTTTTGCAAAAAACTAGTATTGTCAAGAGCCCATGAGATAAGAAGCATCTTAGAAAATCAAGGACAGCAGCTATGGAAGCAATACACCACGTTACAGAAACCCAAATTATGCACTTTACTTACACTCTCCTATCTTTCCAGAAAATGTTCTTTTTCTTGGTTGTACATAACAAGGCAGATCCAACCATTCTGCCTGTGGGCCCAGAAAGGGTGAGTGTGCAGCTGCTATGCTGGCCACGTGACACAGTTGTGCTGGGGCATTATATACTGTTGGCTTGCCCAAGGCCTTATGGGAACTCCCAGTTTGCCAGGCAACAACATTGAGGCTGACTCAAGTAACTACCAGGATCCAGCAGGCAACATGCATTTTTATGGCCCAGTAGGCCCCAATGCACCAAGCAAGTTATTGCACAGCTACATTGCAAACTGACAGCCTGCTGTCCAGGACTACAATACACACACGGCAGCTGTCAGACTCTCCTATCCAATCTAAGGAAGACCAACAAATGAGATCTGGATACAGGTACAAATGACACAGTATATTTTCACCCTAGAGTGTCCACCTGCCTGTGTGGAGGCTTCTCCACTCTGTCCTACAGACATGAATTCAAGGACTGGATCATGCCCTGTGCTTAGTGTTTCTCATACGGGATGAATCTTTCCTAAATCTCAAAGACATACAGCAAAAGGGGAAGAAAACTGCATAAAGAACATGAGCTCACACTAAGTGCACAGGAACACCGTTTTGTAGGGCTGGTTTCTGCCTTTATTCTGGTGAAGAGGGATCATCTTCATCCTCGTCCTCATCCTCAAATGAACATGGGGTTTCACCACGTGATTCTGAATAGTGTGATGTTGCACCGCTGGACTGCTGGCTGCTGGGAGCGACAAGGTGCCCTGTTGCTAAGGCCACTTCAGCATCTAGATATAGCCCTGGATTTCCACTATCAGAAAAGCAGAAAATTAGTTATCAGAAAAGCCTATCTCCTATTTAACAGCTTTTTAGATGTGTTTTAAAAGGTGAAATCCATTAAACTCTGCGGCTATAAAATTTCCATTTATTTTGTTTATATGATTGTCCAACACAACACCTGGTAGATTATAGCATATATGAAGACAGAAGCTTGGGCTTGATTCACAGATCCATATTTGCCACTTGTCAATTTTTAACGGAAGTAATTACTTCTACTTGGTCATGAAAATGATGAAAGCTAATGTGGTGTACAGTACAGGATTAGGAGTGTTTGCTTCCCCTCTCTGACATGATATTCACAGGGTGACCTTGGGTCAGCCACTATCTTCCAGCCCAGACTGGAAACAGGTGAGAACATATGCCACCCCAAAGCCCCTTAGAAGACGAGCAGGGAAAAGAAACCAAAAGAAGTGTGACTAACCTATTCCAGACTAACTTCCATATACAGAACATTACAATAACCTAATATCAGGTCATACATAACATTCTTCAGAAGAGAAGAGAAACAGTTTGCACATTCTGCTGAAAAGTCAACAGGGGAAAAGGGGAGGTGAACAAAAGAACAAGATGCAGACAGATCCAGGAAAAGGTGCAAAGGAAACATTTTAATAAAAAACTGAATGCAGTTGCAGATATATTTCAAAATCCTATTAGGGAAATTATGAGACTATACACATGTAAATGTTACTTATGAAACAGAGAAGTTGAAGAAAATCCATGCAAAGAAATTAATTCAGCTTTTCTTATCCATATTCACATATGTATGTTCCCACAATTCCCCTGAAGTTTTCAAAACAAAGAGGAAACTGTATTCAAAATTTTATGGAACATTTTTCGACACATCACTTTTTTTTGCTCTGCTTGGGTCCCACATTCTGCCATGAGGTATCAAGTGCTGAGTAGTTGACTGATAAAAGGCTGAAGCTCATGCATCTGTGCTCTTAGCAGTTTAAACAAGTAGTTGTGTAGTTCCTTGTTTAAGGTCACAATGCAAAACATGCCTAATTATTCTTAAACCTAAATGCACATTTCCTCATTCACAATCCAAAGATAAATCTCGGAAGCATGTATAAGGGAAAGGCAACTGTGATGACCTCTTATTTGGGGAGGTCTGGTTTTACTTTAAAATGTTCTTATGTTTTTGCTCTCAGGGTAATCTCGCCGCCACCAGGAAAATTTAAGGCTTTCCACACCTTTATACTAATATATTTCTTCTTCTGGTTTGGTATTGTGGCACGGGGTCTAGGCCTTTCGAGGAACTATGTGTTTCCTGGGAAGAATTTCGTTCAGAACTTGTATCTTAAATAAAAGTAGATTTATTTGATGTTCACACACTCTTCCCTCTTATTGACAGGGATCAGGGCATGTCACTTTGTCACAATATTTTACTTAGGCCATATATGGTTACTGTTTCTTTATGCTTTAACTTTTCATAACACACACAAGACTGAGTCTCCTTCAACTCAGAGACAGAACTGACTAACTGCTTAACACAGAGACTTTTACTTTTATATTCCACACAGGAACCTCTCACACAGAGAACTCAGGATAAAACTCATATTAACTCTTTTTACACAGCACACACTGCTCTGACTAACTGTTTAACTCCACAGTCATCTCACTAACTGTCTTTCTCAACTGTCATCATAAACTGTCTAAACTCTAACAGTCACTCCTGATAGACATTCAAATCATCCACACAGCATCCATTCCAAACCCTCTCCCCCTCTCTGTCACTCACCAATCACACCACTTGCCCGTTTCAGCATTCTAGATTGTCCCACACAGCCATATAAACCAAACTTTTAAACACACACACACCCAGTAAAACATGGAATCGTTACAGCAACCAACACAGATGTAGCCAAAAAAAGCCTTACAAAGAATCAACTTAATATGGATTTGTTAGTATTTAGTGGGAAACAAATGCTCTGGGGAGGCTTTTATATACAGAGCTATTTCAAACCACATAACAGCAAATCAGCATATATTTACCTTGACTTAGAAACAGCAGCATCACCAGCTATATCAAAAGATAAATCTACTTGAGTAGAACTGAAAACTGGCCCCTTGTTCACCCAAGATATTCCTGCAGACATGTCTAAAAGAAAGCATGAAGTTAATTACAATGCCACATACACTTGTCACTTAAGATAAAAATCAAGTGTACACATAAGATCAGAACCATTCCAACTTCTGACGTGTGTGTTCTCAAAGCACAAAGCTCACACCATTCTGAAAACTTAGCAATTTCCTGAAAATTCCAACTTCCTTTTACTCTGCAATCAAGGGGCAGTATCTGTTAAGACTTTTGAAGTGTTCTACACCCCCCTAGTTTCTAATTCTTCTCATACCACTGTATAAACTGTGTGCAAAGTATTCAGAACCTATGAGTAGGGACTCTCAGAAGCCTGCTGGGCAGCAGACCCACTTGGTCCCACCCACTTTCTAAAAATTCTTGGTAGGCCCTATAAAAGGCATTATGGTGCCCACAGGTGCCATGTTGGGGATTCCTATTGTACCATCTTTACAGTATTATGTAGCTTTTTGTACACAGCGTAGGTTACTATCAGCATTAAAGGTCAACAAGGTTAAACCAAAGAAAGAGAATTTTACATAAAAACAGTATTTGTGAGGCTAGAATAATAAATTAGCTTTACATTGTGTAAAACGTCTTCATTCCAACAGAGCTGGCATGAGTCCTCCTTTATGAACAAGCAAGTAGACTACCTGGAACCAGGTGTTCACCAATTTGAATTTATACACAGCTTTGTTGCTATAATTTTTGTGTTTCTAATTCCTGACTTCACCATACTATGATTAATAAAATGGGTTGTGTATCTCAAGTCAAGTGTGGCTTTAGAGTTTGATTTAAAGCACTAGAATGAGGAAGTGAACAACATATGAAGTTCAGGAGTCAAAACATAACTCTAACTCTAACATGCCCTACATCATCATGAGAAAACCCCTTCGAGGACAGAATTACACCATAGATCCAGTAAGTTGAATTTGGATAATTGGCACAAAGGGTCATTTGCATAGGTTAGTAAGGAAGTAAATGAAATAATAGAATACTTAAGTTTATCTGCCATCATTGTTGGCTCACATTTTCAAGAAATTATTTTAAATCAGAAAGGCAGGAAACAAGATCATCTACTTATTAGGAAGAACAAACTTCATGGTCTGGTTAACTTTTTCTAGAGCTGCCATATTCATTGTATGAAATTAATACAACACAATCATGTTCATATAAATGATTGTTCAGTATCTGAGATCTCAGAAGTTTATTCAGTATGTTCAAGAAGTATGTTGCTTATTATACTTCATATATTTATACCCTTGAATCTAAAACCTGAGAAAATGTGAATTTCAGTACAGTTGCTCTGCTTATAAAAACTTCTATGTAAACAATCACTGTTTAATCTGAATTTCAAATGCTACAGTTTGGCACAGACAATAAAGCAACTGTTGTCAAGTTGGTAGAGCAAACCCAGTTGACACTAAAGCTGCTACCTGGGTCACTGGAATTCCTGGTTGGTGGTTATCAAATTAGGAAGCACATTCAGGCATAAATTCTAAACATAGCTGCACTTTATTAAGCCGTGATTCAAAGACAATTATTTGTGAACAACTGTTAAAAGAGGCACATACAACCATCTGAACTTTTATGAATGCATACTCTTAAATTTTCTCTATACCACAGGCTTTGAAAGAAAGGATTATCCCAACAATAGGAAGAAAAGTTAGATGTTGCTGAGAACTTTACACAAACCTCATACCTAGCCTCTTCTTGAAAATTTTACAACACATAATTAAAGTAGCTACATTGTTTGAAGAGGTGTCTGATTTCAATAGTTAGGCAGATTAGCCACAATCCTGCTGTACAGTTTATGTTATGATTATAAGAACAGATAAGAGTCTTTGAACTATTGTTTGCTCTTTGATGCACAACATTAGATAAAACTACTTGTTAAGGGTTTTCTATTCCTTGGGCTCAATCATCAACCACAAGGAATGAGACTGGGAAGGGCAGCCGTTACGAGCTAGAAAAGATTGTTAAATGTAAGGATGTGTAGCTGGCAACCAAGATCATGATAATGTATACTATAATGTTCCCCCTTACTATGTATAGGTGTGAAAGTTGGACAGTGAAGAAAGCTGATGGGAAGAAAATTGATAAATCAGTTAGTTCTTGATCAAATCAAGCCTGAACTCTTCCTAGAAGTTAAAATGACCAAAATGAAGCCATCATACTTTGGTCATATTATGAGAAGACAAGAATCACTGGAAAAGACAATAAGGCTAGGAAAAGTTGAAGGCAGGAGGAAGAGGAAGACGGATTGACTCAATTAAGGAAGCCATGGCCCTCAGTCTGCAAGATCTGAGCAAGGCTGTTAGCAATAGGCTGTTTTGTAGGGTCATTAATTCAGAGGGTTGCCATAAGTCCAAAGTGACTTGATAGCACTTAACACACAAACCTGCCCAAGCCTCCCTTAACACTGTGTCTCCTAAAATGGTGCGAGAGGGCAGCTCATGGAATCATTACCATGGCCAAATAGCAATGAAATCAACACTAAATACCTTCAATAATATATATGTCAATATGGGATTCACCACTGGCAGTCAAGAGCTTTCTGGAAATACTACTCACGTTATTAGGGACTCTGGGGCAAGTGATGCTCTGTCTTCTTGGTGCTTGGGGGGGGGTCAACAGTGGGAGGGCTTCTAATGTCCTGGCCCCACTGGTGGACCTCCTGATGGCACCTGGTATTTCAGGCCACTGTGTGACACAGAGTGTTGGACTGGATGGGCCTTTGGCCTGATTCAACATTGGTGTCTCTTATGTTCTCTTATGTATGTGTAACACATTCTGTCCATGTGATATGCAAAAGGCATTTTGAGGGGGAAAAGATACTTTAATATAGAAAACAAGTGTGCCATCATTAAAATATGTCTACAGCGGCAGACATATTGAAATGTTAAATGCAAGTTAGGGCAGTAGTTTTTACCAGTGGGTTGTGGTCTACTGCTACCCATGGTTTAACCTACAGGTGGTTGGGAAAGTGCTGTTGCCACTGTTTCGGTTTTCCCCTCCAAAGGCCCCAAGTTGTCACATTTCAGAAATTCCTGGACAGAGAAAAGAAACTCCAGAGATTTGTGTGTGTGTTTACACCGAACATTTCTTGAGATGTGGGAGTAGCACACTTTAAGTCATGTAGCTCTTCAGTTGTGTTGACTGAGGAAAAAGGTTTACTGGATATATTGCTCCTGCTACTAAAGTCCGCTAGCGCAGCTGCTACAATCTGCAGACATCTAAAAAAGAGGCAAACCCTGCACATGCTTGCATATTTGTAATGGAAACAAATGCAGGAGGATTGTGATTCATTTTGGGCTGCAAATTCAGAAGTGGGAAAGAAATGTGGGCATCTTCCTAAGAGGAGTCACACACAATGGAATTAGGGGGGGAAGAATGAAGCCCAGATTAGAGATCTGTGAAAATGAATGAGTTTCAGAAGAAATCTTTCTTATCTTCCAGAAGAAAGATAGAGAGCCAGTGTGGCATGGTGGTTAACAGTGTCCTACTAGGAGACGCAGGTTCGAATTCCCACTTGTGCCATGGAAGCTTGCTGGGTGACCTTGAGCCAATCACACTCAGCCTAGGCTACCTCACAGGGTTATTGTGAGGATAAAATGGAGGAAAGGGGAACAGTATAAAGCTACTTTGGGTTCAAACTGGGGAGAAAAGCTGGGCACTAATGAATCAAATAAATATATAATTAAAAAATTCTGCTTACAAAATCACATCAATCTGGCTATCATACTATTTGAATTTATACTGACTAGACTACTGCAAAGTGCTCTACATAAAGCTGCCCTTGGGGATACTTTGGAAACTTCAGGTGATCCAAAATGCAGCTGCCAGGCTGTTGACTGGCTCATCTTGGTCTACTAATTTACAGCCAATCATGAGGCAGCTGCACTGGTCGTGAATTTACTTCTGGATTAGGTTTAAAATGCTGGTTATAACCTTTAAAGCCCTAAACGGTCTGGGACTAGCATACCTGAAGGACACCTCTCCTGATATAACCCCCACAGTTTGTGCTCATCATCGCACAATTTTTTGACAGTGCCTGGTCCTCGGCAAGTCTGTCTTGCTTCTATCAGGGCAAGGGCTTTTTCCACACAGCCCATCCTGGTGGAATGCTTTATCAGAGGAGACATGTGCCCAGTGGGACCTGCTAAAGTTCTGCAGGGCATGCAAGACAGAATTGTTTGGCCTTCCGTTAATCCTTTGGTTTGCAGCTGTTCTGGGTTTACCAGACATTTTCTTTTTTAAACATTTTCTAGGTACCAGAAGAATGTCAAGATTTTAACTGTTCTAATGATGAGGCTTATGGTTCTATTGTATTGCAGCTGAATAATATCTCAATGAGTTTGTTGCATTTCTTTTTCTCGTATTTAAGGCTTCTCTCCTTAAGCTCTTAGCCTAGAGGGAGGAGGATGATCTACCAGCAGAAAGACAGAAACTGAGAGGAAGACTTGCTTTGTTTTTTGAAGCCCCCTTACTGTTTGTCTCTGTCTCTTGTAATAGTTTTTGTATTGAATTCTTTGTATTGTAAGGTGCTATGGGTCCCCATCAGGGGAAAAAAAGGAATATGAATAAATACATCCACAGGGGGAAGGGTGATTTCTGGTTTGTCCCCATCAAGCATAGGTATAAACTTCACCCTGGCATCATTCCCTCAGCTTTCCCACAAAAGGGGATGAATTCAGACCTGACATATGAATTTAAATGGTTCAGTGAAACTCATACAACTTTATTTTAGACACATGGGGAATGGCTGCAAGAGGAGCATGATAGACCATAGGGATGTGCATTCAGTTCGTCTGAACCGAATGCACCCCTGAACATGGCCCATTCGGGCCCCTTTCAGGTTGCTGCGGGCTGATTCAGATTCTCTGATCTGAATTGGTATGCCGCCAAATTGCCACCAAATTTGGCCCCATTATATCCTATGGGCCATTGAAATCAATGGCAAAAACATAGGGTATATTCTGGGGGCTGGAGGGGAGGGGGTTCGGGGGAGAGGCTCCAAACTCGCAGGGTAGCTGCTGGAGCCTCGCCCCAAGATACCCACCAAGTTTCAAGAACATTGAACCAGGGGGTTCAATTCTACGGGCCCCCAAACAGGTTGCCCCATCTCCTCCATTGTTCTCTATGGTGGGTAAAAGTGCCCTAGGGCCTTTTTGAACCCAAGTAATTTATTCTGCAGTGGTCTCCTGGAATATAGAAAACCTAAGAAGCGACGACAAACAGGTTGGGAATGGGTCAGATATGGAAGTCCCTAGCTGTAAACTGAGGACAGTGGGTATTAAAGCATACTTTTGGTAGCAATCCACTTGATCTTAAATATCACTGATGACATTCTATTCCCTTCATGGCATTGTTCATCAGCAAGGGTGTT
>NW_015167534.1:624493-673699 GCF_001447785.1 Gekko japonicus | reverse complement strand
ACATGCTTGCACCTGTGTTAACTAAATGAAGTTAGGTTATATCAGGATAAACTTTCTGCTGCCAAGTGAGGGAGGACCAGCCAATGCCACTGGCTCTGCCCACAAGTCAATTTCCTGGTCCTGTTACCAAGTTTTCATCACTACCTATTATGAACTATTTTGTAAAGATCCTCTCTAGATGTTCATATTAACATCTGCAGTCTCTCTCTGTACAGGACTCTTTAAACGTTTTAAGACAGCCTTAGCAGCAGGGATTAATAGTCATCCATTAGTGTCTGTTCTGAAATCTATGTAGCAAAAGAAAGTTAATTTTAAAGCTACCCACATAGGTATGCAATCCTGCTGACTTTCATAAATCACTCAATACTGTTTTATCCTCTTGTAGCCTGACATCATTAGAAAACACTTCATTAAGATGAGACTTAGCAACAATATGTTAAAGCCACAATTATCTTACCTGTGACAAAGCTTTCGAAAGCTTTTGGCACCAGGGATTTAGCAGTTCTTAGGTCTTCTGCTGAACATTTGCCTGCCTCTAGACCAAATGACATTCCCATTCGCTTTAAAACCTCAGTATCATCATGGATCTCAAAGGTATTATCAAAATTGAAGACATATTCAAATCTGCAGGAAGAATAAAAATCAAAGTGAGACTATTTTCTACCGGAGCCTAGCTGTATTTTCTAAATTATAATGTTAATAAGCATCCAAATTCAATTACACACAGGAAATTACTTCTTGAGAAAGATATATTTAAATTTAGCTTGGTTCAGCAAGAGCTTTGATTGCATTTGTGTAACTGGCACCTCAGCAGGGTTCAAATTATTTTATTCCCAATTAAAACACTTTTTCCATGCAAGGCAATAGGAGTCCATAAACTTCTCCCTCATTAAACAGATTCAAAGATGAGGAAAATCTTTCTTAAGCCAGAACCTTTCCTTGTACTAAACCCAATGGATTTTAAAGGTCACCTACAGCCTTGTCTCACACACACACACAAAAGTTTTGTCTTTCTTTTTCTGCTTTTCCCTTCCACATAAGTGTAATTTTGTTCTAATTTATATTAACTGAAAAAAACAACAACAGAACTTCACTTTGGGGGTGGACAAATGAACTAAATAACTTTATAACTTTTTCCTATCGGGACACTGATTACTAATGTGCAATTGCCTTTGTTCCCAAAGTACAGTTACTTACTACATAGTTTGCTTTCTGTAAAAGTACCAGGTGTATAAAAGAACCCTAGAAATCTATTGATTTTGTCTCAGGATGATTTTTTAAACTTCAGCCTATGTCAAATACTGGGGTCAAAAATACTGGTCCCCCCCCCGAACTTTCTGATTCAAAGAAATACTTCCATGCGCTATGAAATAAAGCATGGTTGCACTTACCTGTAACTGGTGTTCATCGAGTATCTTCTGTGCAGGCACACATGGGACTACTTCAGAGCAGGCCTGCCATGGAGAAGTTTTCTACAAGCTTCTAGAGTTTACAGCTGAGTGCTCCCCCTTCCCTCAGCACAGCAGAGCTACAAGCTCTGTTCCTGCCCAAACGATCACGTGACAAGGGGCAGAGGAAGCACCCTTCCCTCACTCCTTTTTCCGCTGCCGTGAAGATTATGAAGTTGTATGGCCCACAGTGGGGAAGGAGGGAGGGATGTGTGCCTGCACAGAAGACACTTGATGAACATCAGTTACCATGTTGTCATCTTCGTGTCTTCTGTGCAGTCCCACATGGGAGATTAGCAAGCTCACTTACCACAAGGTGGATGTGGGCCGATTAATGAATAAATAATTAATAAAGATTGTAACACTGCTTTTCCAACAGCTGCTTCTGTCCTAGAATCAACATCAATAGTGTAGCTTTTGATGAACATAGATGGAGAGGACCCAGAGCTCTGCAGATCTCCCTGATGTAAAGGTTGCATCGAAAGGCTGCTGAAGAAACTTGAGCCCTTGATTAATGTGCTTTTAGGGGAAATGAGCATTCCAAACCTGTGCTAGTGTAAGACATCTTAATTGCAGTCGTCACCCACCTAGACAGGGCTTGTGAAGATACTGCTTTCCCTTTGTTTGGGTCTTTAAAGCAAACAAAGAGATCGATATCTTTCCTGAGGTATGATCTTTCCTGTCAAGATATGATCTAAATAAAATAAAAATTCTCTTCTGACATCTAACGTGCATTGCTTGTTCTGCTGGCAATTGAGGTTCAGGGGAAAATACAAGTAAAATTATGTCTTGAGACAAGTGACATTGGGAAATCACTTCTGGAGTGAATTCGAGACTGGGTCTCAAAACAACTTTATCCTTGCGAAATCTAGTAAATGGTGGGTCAAATCTGAACACTCTGGTTTTACCCACTCAGCATGCTGATGTTATTGCGACTAAGAATGCCGT
Organism: Gekko japonicus; assembly: GCF_001447785.1. Lineage (NCBI taxonomy): Eukaryota > Metazoa > Chordata > Lepidosauria > Squamata > Gekkonidae > Gekko > Gekko japonicus. The sequence continues at coordinate 671,303 of NW_015167534.1, read as the reverse complement.
CTTATACGATAATGAAGATCTCATGAAGCCATGAATTAAAACAGTTTATATATTAATTGAGATAAACGACAAGAGATGAACTCTGTTGACGAACTGGAGGTTTGACTGGTAGGTAAGTTATTAAAACCTTTGAGGAACCTCTTAGATAGTACATTTGAAAACACAGGCATAGAGTCCACACCAGTGTGGAAGCCTGCTATGGCTGCTATGTGAACCTTGATGGAGGAGGTGGATAGACTTGAGTCTATCAAGGAAAGGAGATACTCAAAAATTTCTGCTAGGGGGCAGGACTTTGGCCTAATTCTCCTGTCCCTCACCCACGTTGTAAAATGTTGCCATTTAGCATCATAAGATTTCCAGGTAGGCTGGTTTGCGTGATGACACTAAAACTTCAGCCACTCTAACTATTGGTCTACGGAGAAATGAACCACATGTGGAGACGTAGTATCTCTTTGTTGTGGTAATGGATTAGTCCCACTGACAGAAGGTCTTGTGTTGTACGAGAAGGTATTTTTCTGTCCTTGGTCAGGCACCACAAAGTTGGTAACCATGTCCTCCTGGGCCATAAGGGGGCTATTAAGATTTCAGTTTCAACATCAAATGGTGGAGCAGCAGGAAGGGTGGGAAGGCATAATAAAGGCTGTGGGATTAATGCAGATCGACTGTGTCTCCCAAGGAGTGGTTGTCTGTGGCCGCTCTCAAGCAGAAGGCTTGGCATTTTGTGTTGTCTGCTGAAGTAAACAGGTCTACTTAAGGGTGACCCAAGTCTCAAAAATTGGGAGCAAATATTTCATGTTTATGGACCATTTGTGTTTTGAAAGTGGGTCCCTGCTCAAGTGATCTGCTAATCTGTTGTCTTGCCTCCTTGCATTACCTTAGACAGCTTGTTCCCCCTTGTTTGTTGATGTAGTATTTTGTTGCTATGTTGTCCATGGACAGCAGCAGTGTCTTTCCATGGATGGTGTCCGAAAGAGAAGTAAGGGCATATCTAACTGCTCTAAGCTCTAAAACATTAATATGGAGTCTTGACTCAGCTGGACTCCAGTGCCCATTAATACAAATCAAATCACAGTGAGCTCCTCACCCTCTTAAAGAAGCATCGCAAACAGATGAAGATCAAGGGAAGGGATTGCTATTTATAAAAAGGCTGAGTGCATTCTCTCTTTTTGTTTAGGTGAGAGAGCCCCCATCACTAAAGAGTTAGCTGGGGGATGCTAAAAGAGGAATTCACATTCTTTCTTAGTGGAAACTTGACTAGAGGCTAGTTTAGCCCATATGTTTCTAGGATGCCTTTCACCATTGGTAGGGCTATTGGGCCCGGGTCAGTTGAATACAATGCATTCATAACTGGGTCTACAACCCTTGTTTCTGGAGGTGTGTATTCAATCTCTAGTGCCTTAACTATCTAAACAAGTTGCTCGGAATATAATTTGAGGTCTTCAGTTGGAGATACAGGTTGGTGTCATTGGGTGAGGGAAAGGAAACATTCTGAGTCATTCTCCAATTTTTGGTTTGGCTGGGTCTCAGGGTCTGCATACGAGCATACAGAGTCCTGGGTTGTTCTATGGCTGTCTGATTATCATGATCTTACAATAGAGCTGGTGCAAAAGGTAGGTGGCTGCCACCAAGGGTTGAAGGAAGGATCCTATTTGTTTCACGGGGGCATAAACCATAGGTGGAATTGACCCCACTGTGGCTGAGAGCTCCACTCTGACGTATAACAGGTGTTTGTGTCAGAAACTGATGTTGGCTTTGTTGAGAAATGGACTAATTTATGGTTTTATATCTGCTACACAAGCAACACATAGACTGTGCACACATCTGTATACCATAGCTGTTAGCATCACCTACTGTGAGAGAATTCACATAGGGAACACTTGCCTGCATTTTATGTTAATGTAGCTTGCACACATTCAGCTCAAAGGCTCATGGGAAGAAGAAGCACGTTAGCCATTGTAAGCAGAGACAACAACCAAGAAGGAGAAATTCCCCCATTGCTGAAAAGACTAGATGTCACACAGAACACGGACCTGAACTGCATTTGAATTGCAGTTTCCTGTTGATGGTACCTTGTTCGCCTGGGAAAGCCAAGATTCATCTGTACTTCAAAGAGGATACAGGAAGCCGAGACTTCAAACCTGGCCAGATGGTATTCCATGAGATAGAGTGTAGAGTTTCAAATATCGCCCCACCCACAGAATACCTGCCCCTCTTCTACATGCACCAATGAGGGAGGTCATGGGATGGACTTGTAAGTAGGTGGGATTGCAGTTTGGCAAGGTGCCACCCACCTGGAGATTCTACCATCAATGAAAAGACCATGCTTCAAGTCTTTTGGCTGGCCACATTCTACTACCCCCCCCTTTTCCTTCTTTAAAACTCTTTGTCTTTACCAGATCTCTTTGGGATGTGCAGCCAAAGAGATCCCCACACTAGCTGGCTAGTTCTAGCAGTATGAATTAGTAACTACCCCTAGAACAGTGATGGCGAACCTTTTAGAGACCGAGTGCCCAAACTGCGACCCAAAACCCACTTATTTATCGCAAAGTGCCAACACGGCAATTTAACCTGAATACTGAGGTTTTACTTTAGAAAAAACAACCCATACATTAACTTAAGATGATCCAAACAAAGTAAGGAAAGCAATCCCAAATGCTTTTATTTACTTAAAATTATTTGGCAGAGAATTCGACACTTTAATGATGGTCTGGGCCTGGCTGGGGTGATGGCACGCGTGCCCACAGAGAGGGCTCTGAGTGCCACCTCTGGCACCCGTGCCATAGGTTTGCCACCACTGCCCTAGAACTATTCCTTACCCTCCAATTTTCCCTTGCAACAGACAAGACTTCTGGAACAGGCAAGTATGAATCGAAATAGACACCTACCTACCTCCAAGTAAATAAGAAATTATCTTAATATCTTTCTGTAACTCTAAAGGAACCTTGAGTGTATGCTATTGTGAGACTGATTATTTTGTGTGTATGTGACTTTGATATTGCTTAGTAAAAAGATTGTTTTGGAAAAACACCCGTCTCGCCTCCATTACTGGAACTCTGTGGGTAGACACGACCTTGGTATAGCTGGCCAGGACTCATGTTAAATTTAGTTAGCCTCTGCTGTAGATAAAGCAGTTGGCGTAACAGCTTGCTTAATGAAGCCTTCTGTCTCGGGGTGATTAATTAAATTACGTCTTCTTCCAAGGCCTGGTATTCTTTTAAAGACATAGAGAGGGAAGGAGTATGAAGTTTTTGAAAACATGTTGTGCTTTCATCAGAAGAGTGGTGATGATATCGACCATTAAGGCTTTGACATCAAAGGGATTGATATCTTCGGGGTGGAAGGGATCTCGATGGCGATCAACGCAGAGACACTGAAAGTTGAGTTTGAGTCAACAATGATGATCGATGGCGAGGTGAACCATTCTGACTCTGTGGAGATGTTGAGAGAATTTGAGATCAATCTTGAGCGGAAACGGACCATTGGAGTTGTGCTGGGTCCTGAACAGGCTGTTTCAACGTCATGTTGGAGCTGCTATGTTGGGGTCAAGCAGTCGATGAAGTAGAGTGCTTTGACTTCTTTTTTGCTTTCTTTATATGTGGTTCAGAAGCCACTCTTGGGGTCTGAGCCATCCCTCAAGCATCAGATTTTGATTGCTAGACTGGCACAGAGACCACTAAGGGGGTCCTGGCTCTTTTTTGAGGGGAATCCAGCGTTTCTGGAACCCCAAGTGACTGCTCCCACAAAGCAACCTTGAGGTAAAGCGCTCTTTCTTGCCATACTTTTGGGTGAAGAGGCTACATGCCTGACAAGACGTGTTTGTGCCCTTCCCCCAAGCACATGAGGCACTGGTCATGGTTGTCATTTTGCACCATTTTCGTGCCACAACTGTGGCATTTCTTAAAAAGTGCCATCTCTATAAGAATTGGTCGAAAAAATGTCATAAATAGGCAATAAATGGGAAATGGTCGTAAATAAAAGATGGTCGAAAAAACATACAAATTCGTCCAAGAAATCTTTCTGAAATTGTAGTACATCCTTTCTCCATGGCGGTAGAAAAAGAACTGAGGGAAGTGTGCTTCATCTGAAGTACTGGCTAGGGTGGAGGAGTAAGGAATTCTGGCCATTTTATTTTAATAGCAAGAGTGGCTGTTAGAACCTCATCCTGATAACAGTCTTTTACTAAGGGACAGAGTGGCATATATATTGTATCTGCAGTTAAATAGGGAAAAAGACATTTAAACCTGACCAACAACCTGGTGAAGCTTGCAAACCTTTCTGGTCTTATCAGGTCATCATAAGTAACATCCAGAATTTCAAGCTACAGTCGTATTATTAGTATACAAGGGAGCAAAGCCCATTGTGGACGAAGACAATGGGCACTAGAAAGGTAGGGTGGGTGGTAGATAGATAGGTAGATGGATAGATAGAGGGGTTTGGAGAAAGAGAGGAAGGAAGGAAGGAAGGAAGGAAGGAAGAAGGGGGAGGGGGAGAGAGACATAGACAGTTAGTAAGCCAGACAGGCGAGCGGCTTATCGGCGGCGGCACTCTTCAAGTGCTCCCCGGTCCCACTCACCCACCAGGTGGTTGTCAGCAGTAGTCTGACGTCTGAGGGGACCAGCTACAGAGGCAGGGCTACAGCCTTTTTGTTCTGAGGTGGGACCGGGGAGCTGGGGAACCTTCTGACGGACAACTCGACCCTCCAAACACTGTTGGTGCGCATTTTCTCTCCGCTGCGTGACGCAGCCTTTGTGTTCTGAGGTGGGACAGACAACACGGCCAATGGAAGCTGGGGAAGCTTCTGACGGACAGTTCAACCCTCCAAGCACTGTTGGTGCGCATTTTCTCTCCGCTGTGTGACGCTGTGTCTTACTCACTTATATATAAGGGAGAGATTTGGATTGCAGACTGGATGTGCCAGCAAACATGCAGTTTAAGTTTTGAGGATGTTCCCAAAACTATTTTCAGCAGTGACAATGACAGAGATGATAATACAGCACCAGGTGTAGAGACTTTGTTTGTAAGGTGTTGGTAGCCTGTAAGCTGGCACAACCAGTGTGCTTGCAATAGAGAGTTATAGTCTTGGGATACAAAAACAGCCAGATGCACACAGAACTTCTTAATCTCACATAGGACTTGCATATGAAGCTGTCTCATACTGAATCAGACCATCGGTCCATTAAGGACCATATTCTCTACTCAAGGCTGGCAGTAGCTTGTAGGTAATGGTTTTTCATATCACCTTCCACCTGATCCTTTCTTTAAAACTGATAATGCCCGGATTGAACTTGGGACCTTCTACACACCAAGCAAAGACTCAATTACTGAGCCACAGCTCCTCCCTTATGTCATATGTTCTCCTTTCAAATTTATTTTATATGATGACTTCATAACACCTAAGATTCAAAACGTATTTTTTGATATTCAAAACTGAAAATAAATAGTATAGCTTTATCAGGAAAAGAACTGGTGCAAATTTTTCAAGGACATCTGGGCTGCCTGAAGAAGCCTTTTTGAACCATACTAAAAAACCTGTGCTTATATATTTTGTTCTTAACGTTTCACAAGAAAAAGGCTCTTATCTACCTTAAAGCTGATCCAAATAATCTTTTCTATTTTCAAGTCTACCTTATGCCAAGAGACATCATTTGTGACATCATTTGTAATTACTAAGATTGGGTATCTGACTCCCAGCCCTTGGTGGGGCACCATTAATGCCGGCCCCAGCAGTGAGGAGTGTTGGGGTGAATCTGGATGCCTCCCATTCCATGGGAGCCCAGGTCACCAATGTTGCCAGATCAGCCTTTTACCATCTTTGGTTCCCTATCTCTCCCCCTATGACTTGGCAACAGTGATCTATGCAATGATTACTTCCAAATTAGAGTACTGCAACTTGCTCTACATGGGCCTATCCTTGAATCTGACCTGGAAGCTTCAGCTTGTACAAAATGCAGCAGCATGGCTGCTGACTGGGCTGTCTATGCGGACGCACATTCAGCCAGTGCTGCACCAACTGCATTGGTTACCGGTTGAGTACCAGATCAGATTCAAGGTGATGGTACTAACCTTCAAGGCCCTGTGTGGCCAGGGACCAACATACCTACAGGACCATCTCTCCCTGTATGTGCCCTGAAGAGCTTTGTGCTCTTCTGAGCAGTACCACTTAGTATTCCCCGGCCCAAAGGACGTTCACCTTGCCTCGAACAGGGCCAAGGCCTTTTCAGCCCTGGCCCCTGCCTGGTGGAGCATGCTCTTGGTTGAGATCAGGGCCCTGCAGGACTTATTACAATTCTGCAGGGCCTGCAAAATGGAGTTGTTCCGCCAGGCTTTCGGCTGAGGATGTCCAAAGGACGTCAGCCTTCCCTGCTCAAGTTACTCAATCTGCCTCAATTGCCGTTGGGAACTGTCTACGCTAACTTGGTGCCAGTATCCGCTGAATCTGGTTAGCTTGAGAGAAATATGCCCTACCTGACATTGTTGCAATAGGCACTGTAGCTAGAAATTAAGCTGCCATCAGGTGTTAGTATTTATTGGATGAAATGGTTTGATGTATTATGAATTATTATGTTTTGTGTTATCATGTGTTGTGAGCTGCCCTGAGCCCGCTTGCGGGATAGGGTGGGATACAAACTGAATTAAATAAATATTTTAAAACTTGTATGTCAAGCAGGGACAACTAGCATTGTTCCATTTTCTCAGGCTTGCCTGACTGTCCTTGTACATGCACTCTCAGTTCTCCAATATAATCTTCCTTTCTGAATAACTACTTTTTCATCAGATATGTCACAGTGGGAATAAAATTAATAGATTCTGGATTACTAGGTGTACCCTTTCAAATCTGTTAAATGGTCACCTGCTATAAACGCAATGATTCATGTACAAGCATTCCAACTCCTGCCAAGATCCGAGTACCTCCCAATTCTTCCATGAACTTTCCCACTGCCAGGCAGATGTGAAATACACCCTGCATCATGAACAAATCACTGAATTTAGGACTTGCTTTGGCTTGTCATCCTAAGTACATGTTTTGCAATGACAGGATTGTATGTCACAATGATGTGTTTCTGTTGGCACTCATCACTGTTTTCAAGACTTGTTTCAAAGTTTCTGCTGCAACCTGTAGCAATGCTGGTGATTCATGAGTCAGCGGAAGATGTTGTTTTCTGTTGGGGAACTTGATCCACCAAAATTTTGGAATTCCAAGCTTCCCACATGGTTTCTTCTTATAATGGCAGTTTCAGTCATTCCACAGTTTTTGGAAGATATTTAAACACTCAACTCTGCTGTATCTTATGATATCATTATATTTGCATGAGTTCTTGGACTATCTGAATAAGTGGCAAGAAAAAATGAAGACTAAATGTGAGAGCTACATACTTTAAAAATGAACCAAACCCTCTTTTTTTGTCACGAGTTTCCCAGACTTTTTACAAAACAGAATGAATGTTTAAATGCATGCTTCCACATCACACTCACTTGTCAGGAGAGATGCTGCAATCTATCATTGTTCTTTTGCTTGTGTTTATTATTAGAAAAGGCAGTTGTATGGTAGAGTTCAAAACTGGAGGGCTCTGATGCTGCTGTTCATTTTGTTGATTTCTTTGTACCAAATTTTTGAAAGCAATTTGCTGTAAAAAGAAGTGAAGTTGATCAGATTTTAACAAACCTAACCTTTCCTAAGTTACTGTCTCAGAACGTGATAAAGCTCATGCTGGGTAATAGCAATGATCCAGCAGCCCAGCAACAGTGGGTTTTTAAACTATGGAATGTCAAATCAGCTGCATACAAGTTAATTTTTAAAATGTCATTTCTCAGGGTGATGACAGAGAGCCTGATATGGGATCTATATAGCTCACTGATGTGGATGTGCCTGTGTATTATGCAGAAGAAATTCAGCTGCATTTCCAAAAGGAATGACTGAGACAGCAAGTTTATTAAGCAAGCAACTATGCCCTGGGTTTGTTTACAAGTAAATTTCTGAAAACTTTACCTGCAGTAGAAGCTCTTGCAGCTGAGCTCTCTTCTGTTTTATTTGTTCTATACATCGCTGTTTCTCAATCTTCAGAACAAATGCAAAATTAAATATACAAAACAATATAGAGATTAAAGTCGAACTTTTATTTTGTGAGGAAATCAATCATTTTGGGGAAGTAAATCACAGCACACACAATATATACTACAAAGTTGCCAGATACATTCAAATTCTTTCAGAACCTTTCATCTCACTTGGGTTAGTACCAAAGCATGATAAATGCTCTAGAGAGCCAGTTTGGTGTAGTGGTTCAGTGCACGGACTCTAATCTGGGAGAACCGGGTTTGATTCCCCACTCCTCCACTTGCACCTGGCTGGATGACCTTGAGCAAGCCATAACTCTGGCACAGCTGTTCTTGAAAAAGAGCAGTTTCTGTCAAGAGTTCTCTCAGCCCCACCTACCTCACAGGGTGTCTGTTGTGGGGAGGGGAAGGGAAAGGGAAAGGAGTTTGTAAGCCGCTCTGAGACTCCTTTGGGTAGTGAAGGGCGGGGTATAAATCCAATCTCTTCTTCTTCTTCTATAAATGCTCTATTTCATCAATATTGTTATTCTAGAGTACCAGTCTACACAAGAGTTAAAAATAACTAGATTTCAGATATTCCCCCTTTTAGCTAAGCTACACGTATGTCCCACACTCTCTTACCTCCAGATTTTGACATTCTTGAGCTGAGTTTGTAGGAAGACCTATCCATCTGATTTCTTTTTTTTCCTTTGAAATAATGTTCATTGCCATCAATACATTGAGTGCATCGTAAACTCTCCGTCTAATATTCTTCTGATCATAAACCTGATTAAAATACAACACTGTTATATATCAGCCTCATACAGATATTTAAAAAATGTTTAAATTTTGCTTTTTTGAAAAATATGTCAAGGTTCTATCATATGGCATGAATTTTTCTTTGGTTCTTATCTTTGGAAGATAGCAGGGTACCATTATTATGACCAAAACTACAGACAAGTTTATGAAAAAATTAAAACATTCACAAAGTTAAACTAGCTTTCTAGTCTCCTCTCTCCTCCCCCTACCATATCTGGGCCAGCCAGATATGCAAGGAATAAACCTATGTCTAGACTTATTTGATATCATCAAGGTTTAAGTAACAGTGTGTGCTTTTTGGAATCAAGACATTTATGTTAGCAGAGGGCAATGACTTTGCTCCTACCAGCTGTAAGAGACGAAGGACTACTTCAACTGTGACGTTTTCCAAATGGTAATATGGAAACCTTAAGAATACATGTGAAAATTATCCATAAGTCTCCTTTGCCATGATAAAATTAATTTGGGAATCCACATACCCTTTACATAGTGTACATATTTTGTATACAGTCTGTATCCTTATTTTGTATTCAGTGCTCCTGCCCATTAGTAAACCATCCTAGATTTTACCCAAAGCTTGAACTGAGCATATAGTTCATTTACTAGCCTGGCTAGCTCTAGAAATAGAATTTTTTAACTTTTTTGAATACAGACTCGTTAGAGTACTGAAGTGTTGCAACATGTGACAATTATACAAAAGACAATATGTGAACAGACTGAAAGATCAATAGAAACATGCTTTCATATATTGATAGTAAACAATAAACTATGCCAAGCTTAATGTGCACAGTCCAGACATGAATATATAGCTATTATGTGGAAACGTTCACTGAAGCTATATTACCACAATCATCTTACTGAACTGCTAGCAGAGATAGTCCTTATCGGGGCTACCCTATCCTGGCAAGAATACAAAAGGCAGCAGCTTGTAAAAAGGGCTCTAGTATGCTTACAAATAATCCCCTTCCCCCACCTCAACATCCATCAGGCCTTTTGAAGACCAGCTCCTATGTCTCCCACTGCCTGTGTTTTTACAAAACATGTTGCAAGACTTCAATTAGAATTAACCAGCCTGATCATATATTCTGCCATAAGACTTCTGGAATGAGTGCTAGGGCCTTTGTGTCTGTATAACCTCACTATGAAGTGGTTGCTTTGACACCACAAACCATGAGATTATCCTGAAGCAGCATGTCTGTACAACTATAGCAGCAACAGTCACTTCTGACACAGATAGCTTACTCATGTCATGCTAAATGGTTGCCCTGTTTGGAGGAAATGTAGTATGAAAGCAAATACCTCTGCCCCCTTCTGGCTTCCTATAAGGCTGTGACAGAACTTGCCCTGGCCCCCACTTGTGGTTAATCAATATATCAAACATCCCACTTAATTTTGAACTTAAGAAAGTTGACTGCAACTTATCAGGCCGGACAAAAAAAAAAGGTATGTGTTGTTCTTTACTTACTGAACCTGTTGCTAAGTGGCTATTACAATTTGTTAACTCTGATACCAGCTCATCTGCAACTTCATTATATGATGTTGTTCCTTTACGCTGGACCTTTTCACACACTTTCATTGAAAAATGCCTTAGGCCCTTGCCATTCTTATCTCCTTTCTTACTTCTTTTACTGTAGAAAAGACAAAAATCAGATTTAAGCTAAGCAATGAAGATTAATAACTGACTTCGTGGTATTTGACAGTGTGGTACTTGAAGTTTTTACTGGGGGCGGGGAATGGTAACATGTAATAACAAAGCCAACTACATGATTTCAACTTCATCCTCTCTCTCTCATGCTACGTATAATTTTTAATGCACTAAATTCTTTGGAATATTAACGATAAGATTCTACATTTCAGGAACTGTCTGCAGAGATCGGGCCTTTTCAGCTGTGGTATCTTGCCCGTAGAATACCCTTTCTTGAAGCCTGCCTGGTGCCTACCCTACTCTTTTAAGCCCCAGGTTCAAAATTTCTTTTTACCCAGGTTTTGAATTAAGGGGTTTGATCTCTTTAAAATTGTTGTTACAGTCTGCTTATCCTGAGGATTGTTTTATGAGCTCATTTTAGGATGCTGAACGTTTTTACACTCTGGCTGTTTTTTTTAAAAAATGTTTTTTTTTAAATAACTGGTTAATGATTTTATGCTGTTTTATGATTTTATCATGTTTTCCCCCACAAGCAGGCTCCCTGAAGAGGCTGCATACAAGTTTTCTAAATAAATAACTGTATGTGCCCAATTATCCCACAGAATTAATTAAACTGGAGGCCGAACTACATGTTACTGTTTTTAAAGACCTGGGTCCAGGCTCTCCGATACAAAGCACTGGGTCCAGGCTCTCCAAAATAAAGCACTCAAATGGGCTCAGACCGGCACCACAGCCATGTTTCCATGTGAAAGCCACACTGGGGCAAGAGGAAATTGTTCATCCCCCAATTTTGCTGCTCCACATGGAGCATCTGTTAGCTAGTTAGTGGGTTAGCACCTAAGGTCAGACCTCTGGCCAAGTAACTGGGGCCAGCGGTGTGAAGGAAAGCAGTAGGCATAGCTTATGCCCACTGCCTGCTAGACCTGCATGGCCACAAGCTAGGTCCAAGGTGAATATCTGAGAAGCCAACAGTGCTCCTGGGGCTGGGCATGTACCAAGTGTGTCTGGTCATGTACAATCTTCATTTCCCTCCCCCCATTTTATCAGCAAATCAACATTTTCACAGGTAGATGGTACATCATTTTTGGCCCTTGGAACAAAAAGGTTGCCTACCCTTGCTCTAGACAGATGATTTAGAAGGAATTTAGAAGTATGCAAGTACAAAAGAGAGCAGCATTTGTTCCAATACAGCAGATGAAGTTATTTCTACAGAAAAGCAGAATCAGAGATAAAACTGTAATTTTATAATCATATTCAAAGGAGCTGGTCAGCATATTTATTTATTTATTTATTTATTTACATGTGACTTCTATACCGCTCATGACCCCTAATGGGGTCCACTATGTAGCAGCCTACCTATTATCAGGGGACAGCCAATGGGAGCATATGTTGCCTATTACAAAACAACTACATCACCATCCAGCTTGTTTCTGAGTTCAACTGATGATGCTGGTTATAACCTTTAAAGCCCTTCCATGGCCTGGGGCCCACATATCTGAAAGACTGCCTCCTCTCATATGTTCCCATGTACCTACTACAGGCTTCAGGCTGCCACCACACTTAAGAGTGGAGCACCTGGCACTGACCAGAGCTCCAGCCTTTTCCATTATGGTTCCCACTCTGTGGGATGGGCTCCCCAAAGAGGTGAGGGGAGCCCTCTCATTGGAGAGCTTAAGGAGGTGTTGCAAGGCCTGTTGGTTTGACAGGGCTTTTTTTTAAAATTGAACTTTTTGAGGGAATATAGAATAAGAAAAAGGGTTAAAGGGAAAGAATAAAAGGTAAAATACCAAAACATACTATAAAGGGCATTTTTTGCAAGTATAAAAAACTATTCTTGATTCAAATACTTGAATTTTTAGGAAAATTATATAACATTATAAACCATTATAACAACTTACTCAACATTCTACCATTTTCTCATAATATATTAACCTTTTTATCCTGTCTTATCAGTTATATGATAAACCACGCATAACCTTTTGATGGGCTCTGAATAGCAGGCATCTCTTTGCTGGGGTGGTATTTGGGGTTTGTTATTTTATTTTGGTTTTAACTTGTAATACTTTAATTACTATAAGCCACTTTGAACCAAGAGGACAGGTGGGGAAATATTTTAATAAATTAAGAAATTCATTTATAGTCCATCTTTCTCATTGAGATTCAAGGCAGATTTGATGATGAGGACAAGGTTCATTACAAATCAACAGCAACACATACCTTTCTGAAAAATCTGTTTCCATAAAGTCTCGAGTTCGTTTTCTGTCCCTTTGAATACATTAAAAGAGTCAGAGCATTAGAACATGTATGATTACACAGTATTACATATTTTTAGCTGTATTTATACTCTGGAAAACAGGCTACTGTGAGGACAGAATATGGAAAAACCGAATGGTTTCCAAATGGGCAAAGGTGTCAGACGAGGATATATTTTACCTCCCTATCTATACGCAGAACATATCATAAAGAATACTGGATTAGATTTAGATGAAAGCGGAGTCCAAATTGGTGGAAGGGACATTAACAATTTGAGATCTGCATACCACATTACTGGCAGAAAATAGTGAAGACCTGAAATGACACAATTACACTTGAACATTAAGAAGACAAAAGTACTAACTACTCGGGAATCACACAACTTTGATGATAAAGAAATTGAAATTGTTCAAGATTTTATATTCCTTGGTTCAATCGTCAACCAAAAATGAGACTGCAACCAAGAAATCAGAAGGTGATTACGGCTGGAAAGGGCAGCCATGAAGGAGCTAGAAAAGATCTTTAAGTGTAAGGATGTGCTACTGGCAATCAAGATCAAGATAATTCATACTATAGTACTCCCTATTACTATGCATAGGTATGAAAGCTGGACAGTGAAGAAAGTTGATTCCTTTGAATTGTGGTGTTGAAGGAGAGTTTTATGGATACCATGGACCACCAAAAAGACAAATCACTGGGTTCTAGATCAAATCAAGCCTGAACTCTCCCTATCATAGAATCATAGAGTTGGAAGGGACCTCTAGGGTCATCTAGTTCAGCCCCTTGCACAATGCAGGAAATTCACAAATATCTCCGCCCCCACACCCCCAATGACTGCTGTTCCACACCCAGAAGATGACAAAAAACCTTCAGGCTCTCCAGCCAAACTGGACTGAAGAAATATTGCTTCCTGACTCCAAAGTGGTGATCAGCATTTCCCTGGGCATGTAAGAAAGGGCCACAAGAACTAAGCACTGATGCAACCCCCTCCTACCCTTCCTCTCATGATGTGCGCCTAAGTTCACAGAATCAGCACTGCTCCCATCGAGCCTCTGTCTGAAAACCTCCAAAGAAGGAGAGCTGACCACCTCCCGAGGAAGCCTGTTCCACTGAGAAACCGCTCTGTCAGGAAATTCTTCCGAACATTTAGCCGAAAACTCTTCTGATTTAATTCAACCTGTTGGTTCTGGTCCAACTTTCTGGGGCAGCAGAAAACAACTCTGTACCATCCTCTATATGACAGCCCTTCAAGTACTTGAAGATGGTTATCATATGACCTCTCAGTTGTCTCCTTTCCATGCTAAACATACCAAGCTCCTTCAACCTTTCCTCACAGGACTTGGTCTCCAGACCCCTCACCATCTTCACTGCCCTCCTTCACTGCCCTCCTCTCGACATGTTTCAGCTTGTCAATATCCTTCTTAAATTGTGGTGTCCAAAACTAAACACAATACTCAAGGTGAGGTCTAACCAGAGCAGAGTAAAGTGATACCATCACTTTGCGCGATCTGGACACTATACTTCTATTGATACAGCCCAAAATCGCATTTGCCTTTTTAGCTACCGCATCACACTGCTGACTCATGTTCCATGTATGGTCTACTAAGACCCCTAGATCCTTTTCACACATACCACTGCCAAGACAAGTCTCCCCCATCCTATAATTATGCATTTGATTTTTTGCTATCTAAATGCAAAACTTTACATCAATCCCCAGAGAAATTCGTTTTATTTGTTTTAGCTCTGTTTTCCAGCCTGTCAAGATCATCCTGTATCCTGACTCTGTCTTCTACCATATTTGCTACCCCTCCCAATTTAGTATCATCTGCAAATTTAATAAGAATTCCCTCTATCCCTTCATCCAAATCATTGATAAAGATGTAGAACAAAACAGGTCCCAAGACAAATCCCTGAGACACTCTACTTGTCACTCCTCTCCAAGAGGATGAGGAACCATTCACAAGCACCCTTGGGGTGCAATCTGTCAACCAGTTACAGATCCATCTAACAGTCATATGATCCAAACCACATTTTTCCAATTTGTTAACAAGAATATTATGTGGAACCTTATCAAAAGCCTTACTGAAATCAAGATAAACTATGTCTACAGCATTCCCCTTATCCAGCAAGGTAGAAACTTTCTCAAAAAAAGAGATAAGGTTCGTCTGACATGACTTGTTCTTGAGAAACCCATGTTGACTCTTAGTAATCACAGCCATCCTTTCTAAATGCTCAAGGACTGTATGTTTGATTATTTGTTCTAAAACTTTCCCCAGGTAAAGTCATCAAGCTGGCAGGTCGGTAGTTACCTGGATCCTCCTTTTCCCCCTTCTTGAAGATGGGGACAACATTTGCCCGCCTCCAATCTTCTGGCACCTCACCTGTTCTCCAAGAATTTTCAAAAACAATGGACAGAGGCTCAGAAATTACATCCGCGAGTTCTTTTAGTACCCTTGGATACAGTTCATCTGGCCCCGAGAACTTAGTTTCATTTAAAGAAATTAGGTGTTTATGTACCACCCCTATGCCGATCCTAGCTGCAACTCCCTTCCCTCATGTTCTCCATAGAGAACAATGGAGGGAATAAGGGCAATCTATTTGGGGGCCCGTAGAATTGGACCCCCTGGTCCAATGTTCTTCACATCTTAGGGAGAGGATCCAGCAGCTACCCTGTGAGTTTGGAGCCTCTCCCTCAAACTCCCTCCCCTCCAGCCCCCAGAATATACCCTATGCTTTCGCCATTGACTTCAATGGCCCATAGGATATAATGGGGCCGAATTGCCGTCGAAATTCAGCGGCAAGCCAATTCAGATCAGAGAATCTGAATCGGCCTGCAGCAGCCTGAAAGGGGTCCGAATGGGCCATTTTCGGGTGCATTCGGTTCGGACTAACCGAATGCACATCCCTGGTCACCAACACACTGATGAGCCAACTCTCTGAGCTATGAAAAGAAACAAAGGAACTTGAAATAAGTATGCAAGAATGAGAAAAGACAAATAGGTTATTTACCCTGGGACCCAGCCACTGACATCTGTTATGTGTGTCTGAGTGACCATGGCTGGCACTGTGGTATACGAATTTCCAATCAGAACACGTCCTGAATTGGTCAGTCTTTGAGATGTGCTTATAATCTATGAAAATTAGGTATAACAACAAATTAAACTCTGCAAAGTATTCTGTATTCAGAAGAACAAATGAAATCTGATTAGATTTTAAGCAAAAACAAGGAAAATAGGAATATCAGCACATTGCCTCAAAGGACATGTATTGAGTTAAAGATGAAACAGCCCATGTCAACAAATCCCACTCCAACTATAAAGCACATAAAACACAATCAGCTACCAGGAATGGGGATGGCACTGCCCCGGAGCACACGCCAAGAAAAGTAATACAACAGACACTCCTGACCAATTCAGCTTCCTTCCACCTATTCATGAAAAATCTGAGGTACAAGCCTATTGAGAGGTTGAATTTACTGAGGGCAAGAGAGAAATTATTAGAAATGTTATCAGTATAGAAGTGTATTGAGTAAATTGTTGGAGACAAGTAATGCGACAATAAGTAACGGCCTGATCTCAAAGTTCCAGGCAAGAAATACAAACCTCCTTTAAGCATTACCCAATAGAATCTGGTAGTACTACATAAATGCATGTAGGATTTGTTCACTCTGAAAGTTCCATGCACAGTGGACTACAAGGCTTATTCCTACACACTACCACATATATAACTTAAATATTCAGGAGGGAATTCTGTAATTCACAGAACATCCTTGCTTTCCAACATCAGTGAAAGTTACAGACAGGCAAAGTTAGCACCCCTGCAGCTGCAGGAAAAAGTGGGGTCTATATCAATACTCTTTTTTTATATAAGCATTAGATCCACCCTGTTGTTCCATAGTGTGTGTTTCCTGTATTTGCAACTCATTTGGACTGTAACTGCCCTGTAATGAAGGAAGAGCTTCAGAAGATTACAGGAGTGTACCAGGGCAAGGGAGAGTTCTGTCCCCTTCCCATCAAGGTGATGTGGAGCGGTCTGAGATCTTTTTTGAGCAAAGAGGTTCTAGCATGATCTGATTATTATTTCTCATAGCCTAAGAAAACTGGCTTTGGTACTGCTCTTTTTTGAGAGTTTAGCCTTGCAGGTACTGGTATAGTTTAAAGAGCTGAACCTACCAAACAGCTTTTGGAAAGTTTCTCTAAAAGGTACAAAGTGAGGTCAGCTACAAGAATGGATAAAGACTACAGGAAGTCTGTTCTGATAACACCTGTTAATTTGACTCTTCAGAACCTTTTTTATTCCAGATGGTGAAAGGAAAATTAACACACACAAAAATGGGAGAAATATACCAATTATTCATCCTTTCCACAAAGCAGATGATCATAAGATGTTCACGTAAACATGCCTACTCCTTTATTATTGACAGATTTTATCAGCAAGATCTACTTAGACCCAGATGATCACATTAATACATTTTAAGAAGTGTGGGAGGAGAATACAACCAAAGCATGCATTATGGTATTGCTAAAAAGATTAATTTAATCACAGATATTCACATGAGGTCAACACTTAAGTTGTAAAACATGATCAGCTTCTAATGATGGCACTCTATCAGAGCTTTTCCATGCAATATTTTCCTATCACTGGAAACACAGATTTTTCTCATTTGCAGCTCACATACCCTAATTTTTTTTCAAGGTTATGCTCCTATTGTTAGGGTAAAGGTAAAGGTTTCCCTTGCTCAAAAGCCAGTCAAATCCAACTCTAGGGGGCGGTGCTCATCTCTGTTTTCAAGCCAAAGAGCCAGTGCTGTACGAAGACTTCTCTGTGGTCATGTGACTGGCATGACTAAATGCTGAGGCACACGGAACACTGTTACCTTCAAACCAAAACAGTGGGAGCCACCGCAGCCCCTAATGTGAGGATACTGATGTACTAAAACCATAACATTCTGTCATTGAAAAGATGACAGTGTTGCATTTTGGTACAAAGCACAAAAAAACCCTGGCTAAAGATAACCAAAAATGTATAAAAATAATATTTAATGCCAAGTTCAGTAATACACTCATATAACTATATAAAGCCAAGGTGTTCTTGCAAGAAACAAAATAAAGAAATATAAAGTTCCAAAAATTTCAGTGTGTCTCACTCCTGTTGTATTGTAATTCCATAGTCGAACTTGACATACATTCATCATAGAGTGGACTCATATAGTTCTTGGAAAATCCAAACAATCTTGAAATCCATAAGCCATAGAGACACGTAGTCCGGATGCAAGCTGCCGCGTTTCAAATAGTTCTTTTTCAAAACCAATAGGCTATAGTGGGACTACATACAAATTCAAGACATGCACAAATGAGGATAAACAATCATATAATATGCATAAATTGCATAAATACATAATATAAACACACAGGAAGACTCACCCCAATCTCAGTAGAAGCACATACAGAAGGCAGTATATTCAGTCATAAAGGATCATGGGTCCTTATCCCACCATGTGTTGCACCATAATTTATATCTAGTATCAGGCTGCAGCAACACAGGTCAAGTAGTAAAAGATCTTACTGCTCTAATTGAATAAATAACAGGAAAACAGGCTGCAACTGCACAGGTCAAGTATATATTTAGGAAAGAATATCACTATAGCCTATTGGTTTTGAAAAAGAACTATTCGAAACGTGGCAGCTTGTATCTAGACTACGCATCTCCATGGTTTATAGATTTCAAGATTGTTTGGATTTTCCAGGAACTATATGAGTCCACTCTATGATGAATGTATGTCAAGTTCGACTATGGAATTACAATAGAACAGGAGTGAGACACACTGAAATTTATTTTTCTATTTTTCTGTATTACTGTTGTTTCTTGCAAGAACATCTTGGATTTATATAGTTATATGAGTGTATTACTGAACTTGGCATTAAATATTGTTTTTATATATTTTTATTTATCTTTAGCCAGCGGTTTTTTGTGCTTTGTACCATTTCATGTATGCTGGTTCCCCTTCTTTTTTGGTTTTCTTCTGCTTATTGTAGTGTTGCATTTTGGGCAGGAAGTGAAACACAACCTCTTCCTCACACATAAACATTTTTAAAAGATTGAAGGGGCACAGCAGCATGGTTGTCTTTTCTGCAAAGTATCCCCCATCTATATTCCACTGGAGCTGGAGACACCAAGAGGCTTTGGGAAGACCATACTAAGGATGGACCCATTTTCTAGGCTTATATGAGTAAACCATTAAATTTAGTCCTCACATAGAAAATATATTTTCTTTCTTTATTATGTGTTACAATCCACAAACAAAGCATGATTTTGCAGAGCTGGTTACACCCGTGAGGATCTCTCTTGTGCAATAAAGTCAGCATGTGAGCATGATGTCAGCCAGATGCTGTTCTATCAAGAGGACACCTTCTCTGTTAGAGTGCCAATTAAAACACACACACCCTTGATAGCAGACGGTGTTCTCTGACCTATTGGCTTAGGAAATTTCATTCACCATGCTCATAATATTAATACAATTCTTCTACTGTCCAAGAATGATTACACTAAATTTCCAAAGGTATCTTTGTTTAAAAAACACACAAATGAATTCATTAAGTTATTCTCTCTCAAAGAAACTTATCTTTATGTTATGCAAAGGTTACCTGGAACAGAAGAAACATGAATAGTTTAGGAATAGTTAAGGTCATCATGCTTTTGTGAAACCAGTTTTGCACATTTATGCTTGCATTTCAGCTAAAGATGATAGGTATTGTTCCTTCATTATTCAGACAGGCTTAGTTTGAAATAAGAGGGCTGGACAGAAGAAAATAGTAGAAAAGCAAGCAGCACATACGTCAACCCCAGCAATTTCTTTTAACGATGTGAAAACCGAAATTGCGCAAGATTGCAGGTTTTTTTCCCTGTGAGCCTGTTCCGACAATGGCAGAATCCTGGGGGTAAATTATTGTTTGAACAAGCCCAAAATTAATGTGAAATTCTTTTGAGAATGGCATTCATATAAGAGAAATTTTATCCTAAACACACAGACACACACAGAGTTTAACCTTTGCTACACTGTTTTTAACACAGTCTGATATAAACCAATCCTAAGAAAGTTAGTATTAAACAAATACAGAAACAT
The DNA here is from genome assembly GCF_001447785.1 of Gekko japonicus. NCBI lineage: Eukaryota > Metazoa > Chordata > Lepidosauria > Squamata > Gekkonidae > Gekko > Gekko japonicus. The sequence continues at coordinate 651,432 of NW_015167534.1, read as the reverse complement.
CTGCACTTTAGGATACAGGGTGAGCCATTAGCAGCAATATGGGCATATTTATGAAACATGGGATACAGAACAGGTCTTCAGAGAAAACACATTCACACTAATTCTTACAGCACAGCTATTTTTGTTTAGGCTAATGTCAGAATACCACAGTCAGAATTACAAATAAAGACTCTCTGGCTTAGGACAACTATGACAACTGAACAGGGTAACACATTTCTTTACAGTGGTATCCTGCACAGTTAGTGTAAATCATGTTTCTTTATATAAAAATCTTTTTAACATTTTCATGTTTACAACTGGTACACTAAAATTTCTGATTTAAAGGGCCAAGTCAAACTAAAAAGGTATCTCCTATTAGATTATTTAGTACAAAAGCTATTAACTGTACCATGGCTCCATCACTATGACAACCAGTAGATTATATTTAGATTAAGAAAACTACACTTAATGTTGTATCTGAATAGGACACAGGCAAGTTTCTTGCTGCAGTATCTTCTACTCTACTGCCACCTACTGTAAAGAAACAGACCTGATTACAGGATGTATTTTAACAAGAAAGCAGCCATAAACCAGAACCAAAGCCTACAGAATCATTTTGAACACTGCCCTTACAGCTGGAGTTTAAGCATAAGGTCTCAGGTTCAGTCCCCAGCCTCTCCAGTTGAAGAACTGTTAGCAGCAAAGCTGAAGGAAAAGACCTCTGCCTATTCCTTGAAGAGCTGTTACCAGTTAAAGTATACAGTACCGGATGAATGAATGATCAGACGGTATTAAGTTCTTCATATATGCTCTCTCAGCATAAAAGATGCAGAACAAAAAAAAAATTGTTTGGCAGGATGCAGAACAAAAACAAATGACCTCTTGGGTTGGAATGACAGAGGACAGAATGTTCCAAAAAGAACCAGTGTTGTCCCAGATGGCTGGAACGAGAACTCTTACTTTCAGCTTTGCTCAGACACTAACAGGTAACACTACAAGTTTGATGTGAAAGAGTATTTCATAGTAAAAACAGCAATTCTTCTATAGCCTACAAAATCCTGTATAAGATCCAGAAATTTCGGCAGTGCACAATAATAATCATACAGTAATGTGAAGACGAAGAATTTGCATTTCCAAACTTGGCTCTGTGTGTTTTGTTTTTGTTTTTTAGAATTCTGGCAATCAATATATGGCTGCCTTCTGGGAAGTGCAACCGTCATATTGTCTTTGAGTCCCGATTCCAAACAACACGTACTCCTGAAAAGCCAGCCTCAACACACACACACTTCTGGCAACTTACACCTTATTTTTCAGTCCCCAACTCTAGACAATTTAGTATTTATTTATTAGTTCAATTTATACCCCACCCTCCCTGCCGAAGCAGGCTTAGGGCTTACATAAAAGATAAAACCTCCTAAAGCCAATCAGTATTATAAAGTGCTAGTGGAGATCTGCAGTAATAACATTGCTTGAAGATTATAGTAGCAATCACATTGATATATCCGGTGGTCTGTCTTGATGGTCAGCTCATTGGTCTCTTCCATATATACGCGGCGGGAAAAGACTGTAGATGGTGAAACTATATCTTCTGGGCTCTATGTCTTCCAATTGTTGTTGGCGGTGGCTCCATAATTGAAGGCCTGGTGGAAGAGCTCCGTCTTGCAGGCCCTGTGGAACTGTAAAAGGTCCCGCAGGGCCCTGATCTCTTCTGGGAGCTCGTTCCACCAGTACAAAGCTGCCACCAAAAAGGCCCTGGCCCTGGTTATGGCTAGTCTGGTGTCTTTGGGACTTGGGAGGGCCAATCGATTTTGGGACCCTGAACGCAGTGGTCTCTGGGGAACATATGGGGAAAGGCGGTCCCTCAGGTATGTCAGTCCCTGACCATAAAGGGCTTTAAAGGTAAGAACCAGCACCTTGAAGCGGATTTGGTATGCTATCGGCAGCCAGTACAATGCCTTCAACACAGGCTGGATGTGCTCCTGCAGAGGGAGGCCCATCAAGAGCCTGGCCGCAGCATTTTGCACTAGCTGCAGCTTCCAGATTTGCAACAAGGGCAGCCCCATGTAGTGAGCATTACAGTAGTCCAATCTTGAGGTGACCATCACATGGATCACTGTTGCCAAGTTGTTGCGGTTGAGGAAGGGAACCAGCTGCCTAATCAGCTGAAGGTGGTAAAAGGCTGACCTGGCAGTGGCTGCTACCTGGGCCTCCATTGTTAAGGAGGCACCAAGAGCACTCCCAAACTCCTAACCTCGGGTGCTGGCACCAACAGTGTCCCATCTAAGGTCGGAAGTGGGATCCCTCCCCTCGGACCACCCCAGCTCAGGCACAGGACTTCCATCTTCATCGGATTCAATTTCAATCAGCTCAGTCTAAGCCATCCAGCCACGGCTTGTAATGCCCAGTCCAGATCTTCTGTCTAGAGTCAGACTGGCTGCCCAACAACAGATAGAGCTGGGTGTCATTTGCATACTGGTGACATCCCAGACCATGCCTCCGGGCAATCTGGGCAAGGGACTGCATATAGATGTTAAATAGCATCAGGGAAAGCACCAAACTTTGCCGCACTCCACAGTTCAGTGGGTGCCTTTAGGACAGCTGTTCCCCTAGTGCCACCCTTTGTCCTCGACCTTGGAAAAAGGAGGCAAGCCATTGCAAGGCAGACCCCTGAACTCCTGTGTCAGCGAGGCGGTGGATCAGTAGCTGATGGTCAACCATGTCAAATGCTGCCAACAGGTCCAACAGCAACAGCCCTGCTGATCTACCCTGATCCAGATGCCTCCAGAGGTCGTCCGTAAGGGCGACCAGTGCTGTCTCCGTCTCGTGGCCCAGGCGAAAACCGAACTGGAAGGGATCTAAAATGGAAGCGTCATCCAAAAACCTCCGTAGTTGAACTGCCACAGCCCTCTCTATTCTGCTAATTAACAGTTTCTGGTCTAAAGAATGCTGGTTTTATCTGTGATCAATTTCACTGTTCTAAGCATGCTCTTGAGGAGGCAAGATTAATGCTATAAGAAAGGAGACAGATCTGATCAAGTGACAAATTTAGAATTCCACAGATATATTATTACTTTCCTGTATTTTTTTTTTAAAAAATAATGACTGAAGGTGCCGTATCTAAGAAGTCTCTGTCAAGGCTGACCCTGCCTTGGTGAAGTAATGTAAACAAGCTTTACCTGGGTTTGGTCTCAGTGACTCCCTGAGTAACACACACCATAAAGCAAAATTCAGGAAAAGATATTAAAAATGCAAGGCATACAGTTCAGTGGTAGTGTAAATGCACAAAGATCACAAATCTGACTATCTTACTTGAGTCCTAACACAGAGTAGTTGGTTCTTAGAGCATAGAGCTTCAGAGAATAATGCAAATATCTTCTCGGCAGCGGGTAGTATCTATTGAACTTTCTAGGGTGAGAATAAGTTCCTCCTCCCTTATCAGATTCACAGCTGAATTGTGTGAGCTAATTAACAGGCCTGAATAGGTGGCCTTGACAAATAACCACCAGTGGGGGGGGGGAGGAGTTAACAGAGATTCAGAGAACAGTGAACTTAACTGGAAAATTCCTCTAAGATGGCTTCTCGGCAGTCTCCCATCCAGGTTCTGACCAAATCAATGCCTCTTTAAGTTCAGCAAGGCTGTTTTATTGTGTACCCCCAACCAACTGGCTTCAGCTTCTTCCACATAGAGAAGGGATTTTCTGCAGTCATATTTCCAGTGGAGTTTCTGGTCCACGCATGCTTGCAACAGAGTTTCTACACAACACAAACTAATTCAATTTCCCCTGTTTTCAGCTGTGGTTTCTCTTTCTTGGAAAATGTAGATTGCATCCACTCTCCAGGGCTGTCATCACAATTCACTGCTCTCCTTTAAAAATAATTTTTAGCATATGTATAGTACTATTATAGAAGAGTATAGTGCTGTTATAGAACAGCACAATAGTACCATCTCCTCCCTTTATTTTGGGTGCGTGCATAGTACAGTTTGAGAATACCACAATATTAGGATCCTGATGCCACTGAAAAAAGTTGATGTGCCCAGACTTGTGTAACTGTGCTGTTCCATACGGCAAAAGTGAAGTGCAACTCAAGAGCCAGGCATCCACATGGCTCCCTCAGGACTACCTGACTACATCCTTTCTGGTCTGGCAACCAGACTGCCCCCTCACCATCCCCTTTTCCTCAAGTGTTACCTGTCATATGCAAAGGAAACAACAACAACAACAACAGATATGCTGCAGTTCTATGATGTGCCCAGAATAGCACAATTGTTCTGTTTCAGTATTTTTAAAAGTACACAGTATTGGTGAAATTGAAAGGCAGTATAGGAGCCATGCACACAGCTAACCCCCCTGCCCCGCAGCTATTATCTCTACTCCAGCCACTGGACTACTACTCCTTGCCATTCCCTTTCGCTCCCCAATATTTAAATTACAATTGCATGATGTACTGTGAATAGCACTCATTTTCAAACAGGTTATCTGCCCAGGTTAAATGCTGTTAGGAAATGGGGGGGGGGGGTCCCGTCCTGCCACACAGCATTATGGTGTGTCCATGAACCTCCTGTGCAGGAAAGGCGGGTTATAAATCGAAAATAATAAATAAATAATAAACCTCCTGGGGTTTTCTTAGCTTTCTCCCCCATCCTTTTCAAACCTACCTTGCTGTAAAGTTGTGAGGAAATCACAATGAAGCCTGTATGACTGACATGTAGGTGGCAAAACTTGGATTTTCTTGCTTACATAGCAGACATGTTCCCAGTCCCCACAGCAGTCATTTCTTCCCACCATCACCATGGTTTTGTTGAAGCAAACTGGACATGAAGGATCATGACAGATATACAAATGCCCACACACCTTTATGGAGTCCTGTACACAGTTGATACATAGGCTAACCTGCACCAAAAAAGTGGAATTTGTTCTCTTTTGTATTCTCATAATAGAAGAACAGCACTTCAACACTGCCTGGACTAAAAAAAAAGGCCATCAAGTGTGCTGGTGTCAGTAGTGACATCAACACATAAATGGCAGATGGTGGGGGACCAGTTCATTGTGAAAATGCACAGGAGGGGGTGTTCTCTTTCATTCAAGCACAAGGCATGCATTCCCTTACACATCCATGACATGTAGGGGAAGTTTCCCACCCATCATTTAAAAACCAAGTGGCATTTCCAGTGGAAAAATTGGTCAGCACATGTTTTGTGCATGAGTGGAAGAATAATATTGTGTGGAAACAAAAAAGCACACAGCTTGGCTTGCTGAAATGGGGAAAAACCTGCATGTCAATTCGCACTACATCTAAAAAACATTAAAAGTTTCACTAGCTAAAATGCAGTTTTACAACTCTATTCACTCTGTTTCTTTCCTTTTGGGTTGCAAGCCTGTGACACATGAATTGAAAACAATATGTTGGACAGTAACACAAACATTACAATTTTTCAAGGCTGGCTTACACACTTGAGGCTACCCCTTAAGAGTGTTTGGAGGCTGCAACTAGTGCAGAACACTGTGGCTAAACTGCTGGTTAGGGCCAGCTATTGGAAGTATGTGATCGCGATAACTACAGCAATTACAGTGGCTACTCATCTGTTCCGAAGCCCAATTCAAGGTGTTACTTTTGACCTTTATAGGCCCCACATGGCTTGGGACCTGTCTTCTCCCATATGTTCCTGGCCAGGAGTTGATTGCAGGGAGGGGCCCTCCTTACTCTCCTACTAATCAAACAAGCTGTCTGGTGGGCACACAGGAGAGGGCTCCACGGTGGCAGCCCCACAATTATGGAACAACATCCCAAGAAGAAGAAGAGAAGAGATTGGATTTACACCCCGCCCTTCACTACCCAAAGGTGTCTCAGAGCGGCTTACAAACTCCTTTCCCTTCCCCTCCCCACAACAGACACCCTGTGAGGTGGGTGGGGCTGAGAGAGCTCTTGACAGAAACTGCTCTTTTTCAAGGACAGCTCCTTATCAGAGCTACGGCTTGCCCAAGGCCATCCAGCCAGGTGCAAGTGGAGGAGTGGGGAATCAAACCCACTTCTCCCAGATTAGAGTCCGCGCACTTAACCACTACACCCGGATAAGGTACAGCAAATGTTTATTAATTGTCAAAGTCTGTAATCTTTCCCAATGCCTAGCTCTGGAAACTGTGTCGAAGGCCGCTTTCAGGTCAACAAATGCTGCATAGAGTGACACTTGTCCTCTAGCGCCATATTTTTCTATAAGATGTTGCAGCGTCAGAATATGGTCGAGTGTGGACCTACCAGTTCTAAAGCCAGATTGCTCTTCCACTAAAATCTCCTCCTGTTCAAGCCAATCTATAAATTTAGTAAGCAAACGTTTGGCATATAACTTGCTTGTGATACTTAGAAGGCTGATTGGTCTGTAATTTGACGGATCCTCTTTTTTGCTCTTCTTATAAAAGGGGACCACAATTGCCATACCCCAATCTTTGGGGATGAGCCCTGTTTCATCAATAAAGGGGAACAGGGAAGCCAATAGAGTTCCCCACCAGTTTTTATCTGCCTTGAGTAATTCAAGACGAATTCCATCTAATCCGGGTGCTTTAGCGTTCTTCAGGTATCCTATGTATGCTTTTATCTCCTGAGCAGTTACAGGAGCCCATTTTTCCAATTCTCCTATTGGATGTTCAGAAAGAGGTTGTATGGATTTCTCATATGGGGGCTCCTCATACATTTTTTGGAAGTATGACATCCAAATATCTGGAGGAATACAGGAGGCTAATGATGGGGCCACTGTTGATGCTCTCTTTGACACCAAATCCTAGTCCAACACGCTAACCATTACACCATGCTGGCTTATGAAACCGGCCTGTACTGGGCTCCACCACTGGTTTGTTTTGCCCTGTACTGTCTATTTTGAATGGGAAGAACTTTACAGCAGAAGTCTTCCCCAGCTATGCTGTGAACTGAACCTGGCCACTCTGTATGCAAAGCTCTGGTCTCTCCCCAAGTGCATAAACAGGGGCCCTGAGCTTCACCAAGACAAGCCTGAATAAAGTACAACACTGAGAAGAGGAAAGGTGTATTGCTATGGGTTCAGTGGTACATTTACAGAGTCCTGACCTTAGAAGCAGCTTTATTTTCCGTCTCTGCCATACTTTCTGCAATTTTGTCTTTTTCTTCTTCTTCCTCCTCTTCCTCCTCCTTTACTCCTGCTTCAGGAGCAGGGTTATCTTCTTGATTTAGCAGTGAGGTCAAGAATTCCTCTGCAATCATTTTCACCCGCCATCGGGTAAAGAGAGTTATGCCTGGCCCCTCAATGTCGATCTTAAGGAAGTAGCTGAAGACAATTTTATTTAGGACTTCATTTGATTAATTTCCTAGCAGTCCTAAACTGAGATTTTTAATTGGGGGGAGGGGGGTTATGGATTTTATGTATTTTCTTTTAAGTATTTTATCTACATTGTAAGCCACCTTGGGCTGCATATGAAAGGTGAGTAATACAAAAACTTGTGGGCACTCAATGAAATTGCTGAGCAATCGTGTTAGAACAGATAAAAGGAAGTACTTCTTCACCCAAAGAGTGATTAACACATGGAATTCACTGCCACAGGAGGTGGCGGCGGCTACAAGCATGGATGGCTTCAAGAGGGAATTGGATAAACATATGGAGCGGAGGTCCATCAGTGGCTATTAGCCACAAGGTATAGATAGGAACTCTCAGTCTGGGGCAAGTGATGCTCTGTATTCTTGGTGCTTGGGGGGGCAACAGTGGGAGGGCTTCTAGTGTCCTGGCCCCACTGTTGGATCTCTTGATGGCACCTGGTATTTTTGGCCACTGTGTGACAGAGTGTTGGACTGGATGGGCCATTGGCCTGATCCAACATTGGCTTCTCTTATGTTCTTGAAATTGTAGATAATAAATTTAAAAAATGATCAAAATGCAGTTGTGTATAGAAGTTATATGTGTGACTCTTGATTAGAGGACTTGTATCCAAATTTTTCTACTGTGTCACCCATTTTTAGATTTTCAGAAATAACTGCTAAGAAATGTTGCTAGTATTAAGCTGCTTTTACTATCATAAGATAATTATAGCAATACTAGGAAAAAGGCTCGTTGTGGAAATAAATACAACGGCCTCTAGAAAGAGGCTCTGGGCGGGTGCCCCGGCCTTAGACACTCAGTGTCAATTTGCTGTGGCGACCTCAACATGGTATAATGACACTGAATCCACCATTTTCTCCAGAGAAACTGATCTCCGCTACCTAAAGAACAGTTGTAATTTTGAGTGATCTTCAGCCCTCACCTGGAGATTGGCAACGATGGTTCCCCAGAAGGGAATAGTTGGTTTGGAGGGTGGAGTCTATGGCTTTGTACCTGTCCGAGGTCCCACGCCTCCTGAAACCACCCTCTCCAGACTCCATCCCTCACATCTCCAGGAATTTCCCACCTGGAGTTGGCAACCCCATCTCCTTCCCAGACAATCATCAACCTACCTTTATTTCCCCCTCACTCTTTAGTTTTTCACTCCCCACACACCTGCAGCCTCTCCCGTGTTCTGAAGCCCTGACTGCTACGTCACATTGGCTGTCATACGGGGGCCACCTCAGCAGCATATAAGGATACAGAGACCACCATTTTCTCCAGGGGAACTGATCTCTGCCATCTGGAAAGCAGTTGTAATTCTGAGTGATCTCCAGCCCTCACCTGGAGATTGGACACATTTTACACCTCAGAAGAGCAAAACTGTTTAGAATGTTAGAGGCAAAAGCCAATCAAGTCGCATATGCAAATGACCTCTGAGTTCCGAGGCAGAGGCCAATGAGGTGGCATATGCAAATAACCTCTGTGTTCTGACTGGCTATGGGGGGGAGAAGAACTGCAAAATGTTTAGAATGTTGGAGGCAGGACTCAGGCAAAGCAGCCAAGTGAATAGGGAGACCCTCTGATAGACAGATCAGAGAGCGAACTGATTTTGGAGCATGTGGAATGTTCTAGAGAAGTGTCACTACCATTCGGCTTTCATTTATAAGGGAGATAATGGAAACTGCAGTGTTGTTGACAGAGCGAACGTTCTCTTTAGTATCATCATAAAATATGCAGAAAAATATGACCAGTGGAGCAAAGAAGCAAGATGAAATTCACAAAAACCATGCTTACGTTATTGTTTCTGCTGTTACAATCAGCAGAGCTAAACCAGTGACCTCAATTTATTACAAGCTTCATTTTTAACACCGAAAATACAACGGGTGTTTATACTAAGCAAGGAAACTATTTCAGGGGAGCAGCAGGAAACTGTGTAACTCTTATTTTTAACCACTTACTGCACCTACACAAATCAGACCTTAACAATACCATTCTAGATCATCAAGAGAAGTTTATGTCTTTACAAAAGCAGTTGTATGGGTGCTTGGAAAATATTCTCTCTACATTAAACCTAGAAATCTGTGTACCATGAAGCACAAATTTTGGTGTTCTCTTAAGAATCCAAAAATATTACACCAGCAACTAAGTTCTATGATTACTGTAATGTCCTATCTGAATTATGCAAAATCACATATATTTCAACTCCTGCAGGGAACACAGTGCTATCAAACATATGCTGAAGGTCCATTCTACTATCTTTTGCTACTTTTCACATAAACAGGAAGTCTGCCATATGCTTGTATCATATAGCATTGTCAAAGAGCTGTACTTACCATTTGGGGTCCCACATTCACATTTATTGATGCTAGTGGTTTTGGAAAAATCTTATCTGGCAGGTTGGTGGCAGTCACTAGAGGCACAATTATGGAAACAATTCCTAAAAAGGATATCAAAGATAAAGATTATTAATATGTTTACATGGCTGCACAAGAGATTTCATAGGCAAATAATGCCAATAGCAATCCTGCTTCAAAAAAAGACACACACACACACACGCCAACAAAGGAAGAAAATTACTTACTTAATTGATACCCCATATTTCCTCAAAGGAACTCTGCATAAATGTGTGCCCTTATAATATCAATATGGGGTAAGACAGGCCAGTAATGACTTGCCCAAAGTCACTGGGGAGATTCATAGCCAAACAGAAATCTGAACATGGACATTCAAAACCACAATTTACTGTACCACACTAGTGCATAACAGAGAAAAAGGAGCACCGTTCTGTGCAATATGCGGCAGAATCATAAAGACACTTATTCAGAAGCAATTTGTCCATATAATGGCATTTATTCTTAGATATGTGTGTACATAGGATAGTATGCTTGAGATTCAAGAGCATACAAGCACATTGCTCCCCACTGCAGAATGACTGTGGTTGGGGAAGTGAATCTGTGCATTTATTGTTCTTGAGAGTGTTTCATTCCACTCAGTGTAAGTTCTCCCTATTCTGGCAAAACTTTGGCTCCACCCTGTTTCCCACCAAGACAATAGTGTACAAGGACATTCTACTCACACAAATATGCACACAGATTCCCTTCTTTCCCATTCAAGGTAAAATGGGAGAAGCACACTAAACTAGAGGAGAGCTCTAAAGTGCAAAAGCTTTACAGATTCCCATGATTCAATGACATATGCATATATTTTTTCATTTTCTGATATCAACATGCCAAACAACAGCCAAAACTCTCATGAGAGGTCATAGTGGGCCTGGCAAAAAAAGTGTTATACAACTGCCACGACCCAGATTTCTATCTGCATTCTTTTCACATTCATTCAAACACTGTTTCACAGTCATGCACAAAATTCTCAGACATACACAAAATTAAGCAGTGAGTTACATATCCACAGACAATCCATTCTTTTTGATCTTCCAGGATTCTCAAGGTAGCTACTAGGTATGTGTACAAAAAAGAATTGGTATTTTTTGGGTTTAGGTATACCAAACCCGAAAAATATCGGTATATACTGATATTCCTGAATCCAAATATCGGTATGACATTGGGATTTGGAAAATAATTAGTATTGCGAAATTTATTCAGCAAAGCTCCCTTTACATACCTTCCCTTCCCTCCCTGAGTTGCACTGCGGCACACCTCAGTGAGTGACTTTACTTTTTGTTATGGTCACTAGACCAGCCAATGTCACTTTAAAATGCCTTCCCTTCACTTGCTGAGATGTGCTGTCGCTGCAGCACAACTTGGGGAGGGAAGATATTTAAAGTTTAAATGCTTGACTCACAGAGTTGCACTGCCGTGATTCTGCAACTCACAGGGGCAGCTTGGCTTTGCAAAAACCATTTAAAGGAACTTTCCCTTTAAATGGCTTTTGCAAACCCAGACCGCACACGAGTAATCCAGAAGTGGTGCAATGAACCTGGAAGGTGGGTGAACTCATATAGCTTCGGCTAGTGAAGCTGAGCCCGAATAAAAGCCGAATAACATTGGCTTTTATCTGGGCTCAGCTAAATACGTAGCTAAACCAGATTAGAAAATCTGATTTGGTTGAATAAATACCCCAAAATACCAATTTTTGGGGTATTTATTCAGCTCAGTATATATCTAGCACACATCCCTGGTAGCTTCATGTGCTTGCAATAGCTATAACTGTACAACCACATATGGTTCTGCAATTCCATGAATCAGCTTTCCCTAGGGTCAGAAATGGCTGCTGGGGAGAGAGTGAAAGCAGGGAAAATCTACAGTCTTTGCTTGAATGGCTTGGTGGTGGATCCAACACTATATCTGAGGCCTTACAAACTTGCCTGTTTTCTGCAGCAAATGAATGACATACACTTCTTGCAGACTACTTCAGCGCACGCACACACTACACAACTCTAAAAATAATACACATTTACCTTTCACAGGTTTCCTATGTTGTTTCCCATTTTTTTATATCTAGTAGAGAGATGAGTGATCCATTATAGAGGGCCGTTTACCAGCATCTGGACTGTTTGCTTACTGGATTCCAACATGAAGTCAGGTCTCCATTTAGGATAACAGTCTTCTGCTGTGAAACTACTGGAAGGCTGTAAAGTGAATAATTCATTATAAAATCAAGCAGAAGTAGCTAGACTGATCAGAAAGTGTACGTTTTCAGTAAATACTGAAAATGAAAATTTCAAAAATGTTAGTCCACCATTACGCATATAACATTTCTATGAGAAATACAGTCTCTATTTGGTCTCTATCTGACCCTAACAAAAGTTGGATCTCATTTAGCAAATCCAAAGATTAGCTTAGGTAGCCTAAAGAAACAGTTCTTGTTATAATATATGTGAAAAGAATACTATTTAAGTAGATTTGGGTCAATTAAGGTAGCCAAATGAGTTTGACATTTCCTGATATAAGGGCCAAGGGACACCTAAAATAGTCACATACCTATCACACTAGAGCTGCAAGACCACTTGAGATTTTGATTGACTTTTACCACATTTACTTCATTCAAAGTCCTTTTTCTTTTAACTGTAAAAACTGTGTAACAATGCAGCCATTGCTTTGTGAAAAGCCGCCTAGGAGCAACGGACAATAAAACACATTTCCTTAGACTACCCAACGCTGCCACAGGAAAATCCCATTTGGGGCACATTGGTCAATAATGTCCACTTAGTTTTTTATCTTTAAGCAATTCCAGTTTGCATATAGTCTAATCCCTAGATCTATGCCACAGCTCTTAAGAAGGCTCTAGAGAATGAGAAAAACCTTTGCTTACTTGAATATATTAGTTTATATAAATGCAGACAAATTTTCAAAATAACTATTGCATAGGACTGAATGTTAAACATATACCCAGTGGATGAATATTATTGGTAGTTTTAAAACTGAACAGGTGACAAATTTAGCCACCTCAACCACCCTCCAGTCCATAAAGCCCTAGTAAATTTACACTTAAAAGATTAATAAACCCCTTCACAGAATTTTGTTCAGAAATTAAAACTATTATAGATATTTATGTAATCTTACACACCATAATTAGGTTTGCAGCCTCTAGTTGATTTATCAGCTTGACTAAGAAGTATGACCCTGTCATGATCTGGGCTGTGCCAACCAGAGGCCTACTAGGCCCAGGGAGCCTGGTTAGCAGTAGGTGAGGCTGGGCCTACAACTCCCAGAAGCCCCTGAGAGGTTTTGGAGCCAAAATTGACCAACAGGAAAAGAGGAGGGCTTAGAATAAAAAATCTGGAGCAGCAGGAAAAGCTGTTCTTCTTCGCAGAGGGCAGAGCCAGAAGGAAGGCTGCTGTGGGAAGAAACCCACATCCTGAGGGAAGGGTGAGTAGTCCAAGGCCACTTGAGATAGTGAGCTAGGGATAGTATATATTTAGATGCGTTAGGGCATTTGATTTCTTTTCACCCACTTACTGTTATATTTCTGCACCTTGTTTGTTTGACTTCTTATAAAATAAACTATTTTCATTGTTCACTCTGCCTGGTCCTCATGCCTATTATTCGGCCAAAAGGGAGGTCAGAAGGACTTGGGAGGGTGCTCTGGGCCTTCTCAATGGATCCTAAATCCAGAGTGGTGGCAGCGTCAGGTGACACCCCACCTGAGCCATGACAGACCCAATAAAAAAAAGTGAATGGCAGTGTACTGGGAGAAAAAGCAGTTTTAAAGGTATTTTAAATAAACCGCAGATGGCAGGAACTGTCTTTAGTTTGGTACTCTGCCTCATCTGGCAGCTGCAACTGCATTGCTCCTTCATACATTGCTGGGTCAAATGGGAAACCCAAGATAAAATGGGAGAAGCCAACACCACAGCTAGAAACAGCCCCTGCGAAATAAGGGAAGGGCTGATTCAGGCACGGGGAGGAAATGACCATTGGTACTCACTGTGAGGGGTCCTTCTCCTCTGAGGTCAGGAGGACATCTCTATGGGTTATTCCCACCGTGCCTTTAGGGAGGCAGGAAATAGTTTTTCCCCCTTCCTGTTGGTGCCTCCGGAATAGCCAACCCTCAGTTCTGAGACTCCGAAAGCAGTGCTAGCCGTCTAACCTGAAAAACCTTGCCCTAGAAAAACATAACTTCAAACAGTAAACTTTGCTCAAACTTGGCAATTCCAAAAGGAAAGACCCTGCAATCACGTAGGTCCATAGAAAGAGAAGAAAGGAAGGGAGAAGCCTTCAGCACAGAAAATGATATCAGAGAAGATGACAGCGGGAGGGCTGAGATGTCCTCCTGACCTCAGAGGAGAAGGACCCCTCACGGTGAGTACCAATGGTCATTCTCCCTCTGAGGTGGAGGACATCTCTATAGGACCTCCCAGAGCAGTGTCCTTCATTCGGGTGGGTTGTCATCTTCTTCCACTGAAACGACGTGCTGAAGAATTCTTCTCCCAAAGACTGCATCCACAGAAGCAACAGTGTTAATCTTGTAATGACGTACGAAAGTGGAAATGGAAGACAAGGTGGCTGCTCTACACACCGCCTCCACAGATGCTTTGTTGAAAAATGCCGCATTAGTAGCCACGCTCCTCAAGGAATGAGCCGTAATGCCACTAGGAACTTCCAGTCCTGACGCCCGATATGCCTCTACGATACAGGCCTTCAGTGTCGAATTGATCGCAGACTTGGACATCTTTTCTCCCTTGTGTGGCAGATAAATCTTGATGAATAGAGACTCCGTCTTCCTCCAAGTCTCCATTCTAGCAATAAAGATTTTGAGCGCCATTTTGACATCCAAGGTATGCCAGAGTTGTTCCTTAGGATGTTTGGGATGAGGACAGAAGGTAGGCAAACTAAGTTCCTGTGAACGGTGAAAGGTGGAGGCCACCTTTGGCTGGAAGGTCAGATCGGTCCGAAGCACTACCTTGTCTTTGTGAAAAACAGAGTGATGCTTTAGTTGACAAGGCTCCGAGCTTCAAAACTCTCCTGGCTGATGTGATAGCCACTAGGAACAATGTCTTCATCCTCAACCATCGCAGTCCTACCTCCCTAAGAGGTTCGAACGGGGCCTTGGTGAGTGCATTCAACACTGTATTCAATCTCCACGTTGGGAAACGATGTAACTATGATGGAGACTTGACGGTTGCGCCCTGCAGAAAGAGCTGGATGTGCGGATGTCTACTAAGCTTGAAGCCCTCCAAGGAAGGTAAGACTGTGGATAACGCCGCTAGCTGTCTGTGAAGAGTAGAAGATTTCAGACCTGTGTCCAATCCCTCCTGTAGGAACGAGAGAAGGGAAGCTACTGAAGGTGACAATGGATCCACACTCTTACGTCTACACCATCTCACAAACACCTTCCATGTGGTATTATATATACGTATGCTGGAAGGATGTCTGGATGCCAGTAAGGTGTCCAAGAACTGAGGAGAATATCCCCGTCTTGCCAGATTGCGACGCTCAATCTCCACGCAGTCAAACATAACCAGGCTGGATCTGGGTGCCACACAGGGCCCTGAGACAGCATATCCGGGGACACTGGCAGGACCGTTGGTGGAAGTGTCGACATCTCCCGCAGAGCCGAGAACCATGGCTGATGCCCCCATCCCGGAGCCACCAGGAAGACTTCTGCCTTCAGTTCCCTGACCCTGCGAATGGTTCTGGAGATCAGAACGAATGGCGGGAATGCATACAGCAAGCACTGAGGCCATGTTGCCATGAGCGCATTCGTCGCCTCCGCCTCCTGGTGGAAGGAACTGGAGAAGAATCTTGGAACCTTGTGATTCTTTGGAGACGTGAACAGGTCCACTAGCAGACGTCCGAAGTGGTGGATCAGCATGTTGAAGAGTCGAGGGTGAAGCGATCACTCTCCCTCCTGTATGACCTCTCTGCTGAGCCAATCTGCTTGCACATTCTCGATCCCTCTTATGTGTTCAGCCCTCAGGGAAGCAATGTTCCTCTCTGCCCAGGACTGAATCTTCATCGCCTCCTTGTGCAGCTGCGAGGATTGGGATCCACCTTGTTTGTTGATGTGAGCCTTGGCGAACATGTTGTCCGTTCTCACCAGGACGTGTTGATTGCGAAGACGAGAGGAGAAGTGAATCAGGGCAAGATGGATTGTCCTGCGCTCCAGGAGATAGATGGGAAGCATCTTCTCAGCTGGAAGCCATGATCCCTGGACTGGGGAGCAGTCTAAGATCGCCCCCCAGCCCTGGAGACTGGCGTCTGTGAATATCTCCCTGGTATGACAGACGTAGAAAATCTTGCCGGTCAGTAGGTTGTCCATGTTTGTCCACCAACGGAGGCTCTTCTTGACCATGAAGGGCACCTGAAGATTGATGGACTTCTTTTCCATGATGGAAAGTTGGTAAGGATGGAGGAATACTTGCAGTGGTCTGGCATGCATATGTGCCCATTGCAGCATCTCGATGCTGGAAATCATCAGGCCCAGAAGTCTGGCCAATTCCATGAGAGGCGACACCCTGCTGCGGTAAACTCTCGAAGCGAAGTCCTTGATCTTCGTGGCTTTGGACCGTGGAAGGAAGAGAGATTTGCGAGCCGTATCTATTACAGCGCCAAGATGTTCTCGAGGTTGATCATAAATCTGTGTCTCTGCAGACACTGCAGTGTCCTCTCAGTGTTCCTGACGGACTCGGTCTGACTGCAGGCCTGGATCAGCAGGTCGTCCAAATAGAGATGGACATGTATCCCTTGATTTCTGAGGTGCACCACAGGATTTATGATTAACTTGGAGAACAGTCTGGGTGCCGTAGAAAGCCCGAATGGAAGTGCCCTGTATTGAAAATGGAGATTGTAGATACAAAAACGAAGGAATAGTTGGTGGGCCTGATGAATGGGTACATGCAGGTATACCTCTGTGAGGTCGATGGAGGTTAGATATTCGTTCGGAGATAGAGAGTCCGCTACCGCCTTCAGAGTCTCCATATGAAAATGCCGCAGCCGGATGACTTTGTTCAAGAACTCGAGATCCAAGATTGCTTTCCAGTCTCCGTTCTTTTTGGGGACCATGAATAATATGGAGTAGACACCCTGTCCCCTCTCGCCCGGGGGAACTGGTTCAATTGCCTTGATGTCTAGCAGATGTTGTACAGCCTTGGTGATGATGGACCTCTTGTTCTCGGACTTGCTTGCGGGAGACCTCAGGAACCTCTCTGGTGGCTGACACAGAAATTCTATGGAATATCCGTGGGACACGACCTGCACTGCCCAAGCATCCGCCTGAGCCTCTGACCAAGTCTCTGCAAAATGGAGAAGACATGCCCCCACCGGAATAGGAGGATAGTCATGCCTGTTTAGGCTTGTTGTCCCTGTCTCCCCTGTCGTTTTTGTTGAACGGGAATCTGTGGAACCTGGACGAGAAGGAACCACGCTTGCTGGATTGCTTGGATGGTTCCCAAGACGTTCTCTTGGTGTCATGGCGAAACTTTGGCAAGGAGTGGTGGGAGCGAAAGGACTGAAAATTCAGTTTGTCAGGTCGCCTGAGAGATCTGGGCATGGCCTTTTTCTTGTCCCTGGTCTCCACCAGGATCTTGTCTAGAGCCTCACCAAACAGCCGATCTCCTTGAAATGGATAAGCAGTCATACTGGACTTGGATAAGGCATCGGCCTGCCACGCCCTAAGCCAAAGAAGTCTCCTCGCAACCGTCGTGGAAGCCATGGCTTTGGATGCAAGGGAAATAATGTCTAACGTGGCATCCGCCGTGAAGGAATTGGCCTTGAGGATGCGAGAAGCTCCCTCTAGTAAACTGCGATTGTCCTCTGGAATGAGTTGGATCAGCTTCCTCAACCAGACGATAGCAGCCCTAGAAGCGATGGATGCTGTGAATGCAGCTCTCACCATAATGGCCACCGCCTCATGGATCCTTTGGAGTGCTGCCTCCACCTTCTTATCAGCCGAGTCCCTGATGTTGCCCGAACCGTCTTCAGACACGAGACCAGACGATTGTATCGCTGCTACGGGACCATCCACGGGTGACACCTGTAATAACTCATTAGCATAATTTGGCAGTGCATACAATTTCTTGGCAAATGCAGGGAACTGCCTATTGACTACAGGCTTGTCCCACCCTGACTTAAGCTGACATTCGAAATACTCAGGGAATGGGAAAACCTTCTCCATATACTCCTCTGGAGGAAAGAATTCAGAATTGCCTCCAGATCTGGACTTAAATTTTGCTCTAGCCGCCTTCTGGTACTCTGAAGGTGGCACATCACGCAGCTCAAGGGCTTTAATGGCCTTATTCAAAAAGTACTGATAATCCTCAACCTTAAAGAAACGACTGGACTGCTCTGAAAGTTTCAACTCTTCTTCCTCCTCATCTGATAAAAATTCACCCTCCTCCCTGTCCCCAAGGGACGATGCAGTGGATTCAACTTCCTTCCTCCAAGGTTCCTCAACTGGGCTTCTAGGGATGGGGGGGGGGAGCCTTTTTAGCTGCCTTAGTTGGCCAGCCAGAGGGTGAAATACCTGGAGAGGGAATTTCAGGATGAGCAGGAGCAGTGGGCCGGAGCTGGGCAATTTCCTGTTGAACAGTTTGCCAGATGATGCCCATAAGGTCAACAGGCTGGAGAAAATTCCCTTGGTCAGGGGACTTACCCCACTGTGCGCCGGATGCAGAAGCTTCCTCCTGTTGTAAGGGAGTCAGGGAGAGGCATAGCCACCCACCTTCAGCCCCCGCGGCTGCTGTAGAAGCTCCTCGGAGTTCACACAGGCTCGAAGCTGTGTCCTCAAAATGGCTGCCGCTGGCCCGCAAGTGTGCCACAGAAATGGCGGGCTCTTCATCTTCAGGCTGCTGGCAGTGCTTCTGGGCGTGCTGTGCTGCCGCTGGACTAGCCACTGTCATCAGGGGGACACGATCAAACCGTGAAGGCAGATCGGCCCCGGGAACGTCGTGCGCTGTTGCCGCCACGTCGAGCGCATGTCCCTCTTCGCCTGAGCAGAACTCCTCGGGAACCTCCTTTGCTGCCATTGCGGCAGCCGCGATTCCTCTCTTCGGGTCAGTGGACCCCTTGTAACTTCGCTCCAACCGGAGCACAAATAAGGAAAGGAGTAGAGAGGAATGGAAAAAGGAGAAAAAATAGCAAGGTAGACTAGCAAGAAATGGAAGGAAAGGGAAAAAGAAAGAGACCACAGCTGAAGCCTAACAAGGATTGCTGCTGCTCCCTAATGAGGCAGGAACAGAACTGACGATGGGCTATTCTGGAGACACCAACAGGAAGGGGGGAAAACTATTTCCTGCCTCCCTAAAGGCATGGTGGGAATAACCCATAGAGATGTCTTCCACCTCAGAGGGAGAACTGCAGCACTGCAATCTGCTTCTCGGTCTGGGGCTTTTCTGCTAACTAGGCTGCACAAGAAAGGAGCAGCACTGCAACACCTCCCACACAGCCAGAGCACCATGAGTATCAGAAACAGACAGGCATTCCCACGACTCTTTTCTCACATAGACGTGAACTACTGTAAGACAGTGAATTTAAAAGGTAAAAACAAAAGTAGTAGTTGTAAAATAGGCAAAATGTGTTCCCTGACAAGTCAGGTTACTGCATTCTGACCCGTGTGTAGTTTTTGAGAGAGTTCATTACAAGTAGTCCAACCATTATGTTACCAAAGCATGGATTAGGAAGGCCAAAATGGTCAAAGTCTAACTTATTTCGATGATTTACTTTGGAGCACTTGGCCTTTCTACTGGATTACTAAAGTACAGTTTGCCCAAGCAACTTAAGGCATCAAACTTATTCAAAGGACATCAGATCCAACTACTTATTCAAACATCAATTTTCAAAATACTGACATGTGTTCCAATGGAAGAACAGTAATTAATAGAAGGCTGCCACAGTTTATAAAATTATTTTGATTCTTTTTGTTGTGCTTATTGATTAGTTGAATGTGTAAAACAATGGCTTTACAACTAAAAATACTATGGAAGAAAAATAACAGTTTCTGCCAAAATAAAACACAGGTAGTGCAACTCCCTGCACAAAGTTTGTGGGATTCAAATGTTGTGAGTGGGTTGTTTTCCCTGCTTTCCAGCAATAAAAATTACAGCATACCTAAATTAAGCAGAAGGAATTAATCGCACAAAAAAATCCAGATTTCAAATACAGGCTAGTGGGGTGTGATCTTGCTGAGAGTGAGAGGGGAAAAGATCTTGTAGTAAATAACTCAATGAAAGTGCCAACTCAGTATGCTGCAGCAGTGAAAATGGCAAACTCTATCTTGTGGATTATTAGAAAAAGGACTGAATATTATAATGCCCCTGTATAGATCTATGTGCAGCCTCATTTGGAATAGCGTCTGCAGTTCTGATCACCATATCTCAACAAGGACATCACAGAGCTGGAGAAAATACAGAAGAGGGCAACTAAAATGAGTAGGGAGTTGGAGCATCTTACCTATGAGGAAAAGCTGAGGAGTCTGGGACTTTTCAGTTTAGACGAGAGATGACAAAGGTGGTGACCAATGTTCCCTCTAAGCTGTGGAGTCTTATGAGCAAAAATTCTACTTTGTGAGCTGCTGGCATTAAAGTTGTGAGCGAGCGATTTGGCTACTGCATAAGCTAGTTTGCTCTGGAGCCATCCCTTCCTGAGCTAAGACAAAAATGTGTGAGCCGGAGGCTAAAAAACCGTGAGCTAGCTCACACTAACTCAGCTTAGAGGGAACACTGGTGGTGACATGATACAGGTTTATAAAATCATGCACAGGGTGGAGAGAGTTGACAAAGAACTTTTTCTCTCTCTCCCAAATACTAGAACACGGGGGCATCCAATGAAGCTGATGGGCAGCAGGGTCAGGACAGACAAAATACTTCTTCACACAGTAGAATTTGCTGCCAGAGGATATAGTGATGGCCACAGATACAGTTGGCTTTAAAAGAAGATTATACAGATTCATGGAGGATAGTTCTGTCAGAGGCGACTAACCATGGTGACTAAAGGGAACCTCCATGTTCTGAGGCAGTTAACTTCTGAATCAAAGGAAGGTCTCAGCCTCCATGCCCTGTTGTTGGCTCTCCAGAGGAACTGGCTGGCCACTGTGTGAAACAGAATGCTGTACTAGATGGACCTCTGGTCTGATCCAGCAGGTCTCTTCTTATCTTATGTTCATAAGAGTTAACAGACTGTGAGGTCTTCTGGCTTGACTACCAGGGCAAACTCAATGTTGATATATCTAGGTGGGCAGCCATGTTGATATATTATACACACAACATCCTACCACAGACATTCAATACCCATACTAAAAAAAGAACAATTCCTCTCTATTTCTGTAAAGAGAACTATTAGCTCACTGACTCCCCATCCACAGAATACATGTACATATTGATCTTACTCAGTCACAGATTCTGGAAACCAGAATCTCTCCATTCTATTTGTTAAACAAATAGAATAGTTACCCTGCAAATGTAGTCCAGCCTTTTCTACAATAATGTATATTTAAATACAGCTACCAAGCTAATAAATTGTGAGGATTTTTGATAAGAAAAAAACATATTCCTCAAGGAAAGTACATTTGAAAGTCAAGTATTTCTAACATACAGACCTGTTTCCCTTGAAACAAGCACTTGATCAAACCTTCATTTGTGTTTCCCATGAGGTGAGATTATCTCAAAAAGCCTGTATACTCTATATCTCATGTTAAACTTGAAGTGTATTTACATGCTATTATTATTTGTATGCAATCTTAATACTTCAATAAAAAATATAAATTGAAAAAAAAAAAAGCCTGTATAATGTACAGATCTAACACAAACAGAAATTGAGACTGAAAAGCCATGCAACCTCATTAGTGTCAGACCCAGTCTACACACACAACATAATGAGGTGGTAAGCTCTAAAGATGACAGAATGGCTGGCTGTGGCCACTTCAGATTGCCGGTGAGGAAAGTCAAATTTTTAATGTTCGGTGTAAGAACTCCTTGCAAATAAAAACATGATACATTAGAAATATTATATCTTAGATAGTTGTACAGTCTGCTAGTTTTCTCCTTATAGGAAATTATTAAAGTGGTATAGGGGGAACTTCAAAAAATGTGATCCCTCACCTGCAGCCAAAAATTGTATCCTTTCCGCCATCACAGCACTCTGCTTATCTCAGTCTGCGGCATGTACAGACCAGACCCTCGATCTCTAACCCTGTCCAAGGCAATCTGAAATTATCTGACAATATTCCTGCTATATGTTATGATGTGCGATTTGTAAGATTACATACTAAAATAGGGCTTATTATCAAGTGAGTGTAGTACATGGAATTCTTTGCAACAAATGTATTTACCAAGGTGAACCACATGTGAATTACTGTTAATTGTTTGAAACTGAAATGGGAATTTCAGTAAACAAGAAACATGCTTACATTGCTAAAAGTCATGTTTGCATAGCAACAGGTTATGTAAGCAATCTCTGTATAAGACTAATGATGCGTTTAGAAACAATATTCAAATTTCAATTTATCAAGAACATACATTACTAAAACACAATGAATTGACTCATTATGAATCAACAACAGTAAACTCTACAAACACACTGTGGCTGTACTCTGGAAAAAAAACATTCTCTGTAGGCACTTGCCAGTAAGGAAAACCAACATAATAGCAATTCCAGGCTAAAAATGCAGGCATCAAATAATATCATTCACATTGTCTTATAATAAACCACAAGGCAATGGAATGTATTAGCCCACTTCTAAACAAATCCCAAGCTTCATTAGGATAACGATTCAATTTCTGAACCACACACAATTCAGAAAAGCATCCTAGTAGAATAGTAAGGAGCCCATTATTATTCAATCATTTACTTCTTCCTAGTTTACTTTTAAGAAACTTGCTTAGTAAGTCTCTTACTATGCTCTTTAACACTACTGGAAAATGTTAAGTAACGTAACTATGAAGTCTTTAAAAGACTTCATGTTTTTACATGTGTTTAATTTCATACAACTAAAGCTAGTGCTTCTCCTTCAAAATACCTGGTTTAGTCCAAAGTGTTAATAAAGAAACATAGATGACAGATTCCAATTCTGAATTTTCATTCAAGTGACAAACTATATTAACTTCACCCCTCCCCAAGCAGAGAGCAGTTTTTTGTGTTCAGCTTCTAAGAATATTTAATTTAACATGCTACTATGTTCAATTTTTACTTAAGACAAAAGGTACTGGATATATTCTGTAAAATACTTACGCAGCTGACAGAAATGAAAACATTCTCTGTTAGCTGAACTATAGAAGCATGCCTCTTACTGCAGTACCAACACTCCACAGCCTTTGTTACCATCCAGAGGAAACCTGAGATGGTGCCAGGCCTGAGCAATCAAATTCAGAACCAACCAATCTACAAAAATACCAACAGAATATTCCAGGAAGATGCTCTCAGCTTCCTACATTTCTACAGAAAAACTTTCAAATAACATGAAAGGGCTTTAGAGAACTGAAAAAGCCATCCTGAAAAACAATATCATGGCCAAAACTCAGTTATATGAGAAAGCAAGAGAAATGCACATGCAGCAATAACTTTACCTTGCTAGTCTCATTTTTAAATTAAGCAGCAGCTTGCACCTCTAGTAGTAACTACTGCCATAGAAGAAATTCCAAATAATGCCATATGCACACACAGTTTGCCCCTACGTATATTCCTTAGGATTATTTCTCTCAAGCTCTTTACAGCTTCAATTCCTTGAAAGAAGTTTTAAATTTATTTTGATATGAGCATGTACAGTGTAATCTAACACAATTTTAGAAATGCAAACAGTTAATACTGTATCTTATTAAATGATTATTATTACTATACTATGCTCTGTTTAGTCAGATAAAGAACTTTTAAACAGCAGCTTGATCTGCAGACATTACTGCTGATTTCCGAATTGTAAAAAGGATCTGCCTCTTTCTGCAGGTCAACCATTAGGTCAGGTTTTATCTCAACGGTTGGCAACTCTGGCAGCAAAATCAACAATAAAAGAGTTTAGCACATATTTGCAAAGGTGACTAGAAAGCAAATCAGAATGTCCCTCGATCTACTCTCACCAGTCCTTGGCACTCACAGGTTGCCTTAGGTTAGGCCAGGGGTACCCAACTTTATGCACCTGCGAGCATCCTTAGAATTCTGATACAGTATGGGGGATGCAGCTACAAAATGGCTGCTGCAAGAGAACTGCCACAGGAGGTGGAGCCAGTCACTGAATGGCTGCTGCAGCTTACCTTCAGTCACACAGTGGAGAAACTTTTTTTCCCTGTGGTAGCAGCTGCTAACAAAGCAACATTAAAAAAATTTGCACAGCCAATCAAATCTCCAACAGCCAATCAGAAGCCCTGTTGGGCAAAAGCCCCACCTGCTCCCACCTCCTTTAAAAAACACTTAGTAGATACCAGGAAAGGTGTTGGTGGGTGCCATGGTGCCCACAGGCACCTTGCTGGGGATCCCTGGGTTAGGCAAACCACACTTTTTCAGTCTCTTGCACCCTGGAGATGACAATACTGGTCTACTTTACAGTGTTTTTGTAGGGATTACAATAGCTTCTATCCAACCACATAATTAAGAAAAATTAAATACCCTTTTCTTAACAGGAAGCAGCAGCAGTCCCCCTCTTCTCCTCTAGCCTACTGAACCCTCTGAAATGCTGTTCCTGTGGGTTAGTGGACACTCAGGAACAGCCTAGGGATCTGCAGAGGGAGGGGGGAAATGGGTGGGAATTGGTGCAACCTCATATAAGTACTGACACAACTATAAGCTTCAGTTTACATATTTAGTAATATACCTATGTTTGAGTTACTAGGGAGCAACATTTCCCCAACCAGAAATCACTGTGCAATAAAGTCACTCTACTTAGCTGCCTTCAGGATCAAGAACTAAAAACCAGTGGCTTTGCTGTTCACTTCTAGTCAAAATACAAATTCTGCTGATGTTTGATGTGCACACTGAGTTCCAGAAGAGCAGAGGCATCACTGTTCACACTGATGTTGGGAACATCACAGACAAATCTGAAAACAACACCCGCTTGTCCAAGGAATGTGCACACTCCACAATGGCTGATAAAAGTAATCTTTTACTTTGTAATTGAACATTTAAAACCTGATTGTGACAACAAATGTATGACAAATGCATGAATATACTTTCAAAGATACTTTTGAAAAATATTTCACTACTCCATGAAAACTGAACTACTCATTTGAGACTGCTTGCTTGCTACCATAGCCCCGAATCTCTTGTTCACTCTTTGTAAAATCAAAACACCTCTTTTCTCCTTCTACTACACTTGGGTATGAGGAAACATGTCTTCTTTTTCCCTGGATCATTCCACAACCCTTAGATATGCCACTAATAACTCCCACTCACTGACCAATTTGATTAAGTATGTGAAGGAAGAAAATGTTAAATTGGTAACTGATCCACATTTTTTTACGTAAAGTGTATCTACCCTATCACAAGACATTGTGAAGTATCGCTACTTAAAATAAAAACAGCCAAGCTGGCTTTGCTTATTATTTTGCATCTCACTCAGAAGTCCTGCATGTCTGTGATTCCACTATAAATCTGAGATTAAATGCTGAATAACATAAGAGGATCTCACAAACAATATTTGGTTTGCCTCTTTTCACACAGAAAAAAATTACTTAATTTAATGGGGGAGGGGGAAGACTGGCTGGCACACACACTATATGTGTACAATTAACTCATTGCTGTCTAAGAATACGTTCAATGACAGCATAAATGCTGTTCACTGGACTGAAGACTTCCATATTCCCACCATGGTTTCTTGGGAATGAGGAAATCTTCAATCCCCCAAATGATGGATGAGAGAGAAAGGTAGATGGAAGCCTAAGGACTTCCAAAACTCATTCTTGTAAAGGTGAACCAAGGTTTGTTATCTGAATTGCTACCAACAAACAGTAGCAATCTGATGACATTTTTTGCCATCAAGACAGAGGATATTCATTTAGATTTTGTAAATATTTCCTCTTTTTATTTCAAAAGCAAATGTCTGTGCAACAAATGCAAGACTGCAAAAGTTAATGCCAGAGGACATTAAAACATTCATTAAATTCAATTTATGGGATGGACGAAAGAGTAATCAGAATACAGTTAAACAGCAACACTTACTAAGTTATTCAGTATTAAGTAGTCAGGTACATCAGACAGACACAATTACAAAGTTAAATTGCAGACTGAACACTAACATGCAGTTGTTCATGCAGAGTTCTATTAAGTACTGAAACTTATTGTTTATATGTTAACAAGCTCACACACATAGCCTTTCATTTTATCAGTGCTTCTACCAAGTTTTCTTAAGAAAAAATTAACCATTTAACTTTCTCCAATGTCAGTTTTGTGTGCAGATGACAATAAGGCCAGCACTGGAAAACAAAAGTTTCACGTGCACAGATGATCCTGGAATGCAGAAATAATAATTTGCCAGTCTTCCTAGCTTTATAAGATGTTTAAACAATTACAGCAGCATATATATGGCAAACAAGTCTTTAATATATGAACTTCTACATCCATATTTGTGTGTTTAGGAACTGGAACATATGCATAATTTTGTAGGCAAAGTGTAGATTATGGGTAGAAGAAATTACCAACAACAGGAATTTCCGAACACTTTCCTGTAAAGATAAACTAGGTGGCATCTCCACAGGGAAGTCAGTGTGGTGGGAAATGCCAAAATGCCACAGCTTTGGAAAATAAGTCCTGGACGGGGCTCTCCCTGTGGCTCCTATTCATGGTAGTCTAAAGAGATGAGTGATATGATAACAGGTCTCCAAATCTTGTCTAGTTGTGCTCTTTTTTTTTCTAGTTGTGTTCTTAACATATATTTCAACTGTAGAATCAAATTTTAAAACAATTTACAAAATAGTTTACAATTAAAATAGAGTGATTAAAAGGTGTTAAAAGGTAGCTGTTCTTCACTTCTTTACAACTAAAAATGTCAAGACACTCATGCTATAAAACCAAAACTTATTTCAACAATTTAGTGTCTGCTCAGGACTCAAAGCAAATCACCATAAAACAGATTGCTGCTGTCAATACAGAAGGCAAGTTAAGAACATAAATGGCCAAGCAGGCCTGTAACCACAGCGGGGCATATCAAGGCTATGCCCCCGACTCACCCTCCATGCCCCACAACTTTACCTTCTGATGATCTTTTTTTTTTTTGCCAATTGTTAAATTCTTTTAAATTTTAAATTGATTTCAATCACGCCACT